>NC_089754.1:40154770-40472270 GCF_040412425.1 Macrobrachium rosenbergii | reverse complement strand
ATTCTCTTTAAACACGAAACATGAATAACACACACAAAAAATGACATGACCCCCGACACTACTCATACTTCATTGTCTTTGACGCTAACATAGTACCTCATATTTGCATGTCATAGCAAGTCGGCTCGACATACGAACTCTGCCTCATGCGTAGCTATGGCAAAGGAAAGGGCCCTGGCTTTGGTTTTCCCTCTCTCTCTCTCTCTCTCTCTCTCTCTCTCTCTCTCTCTCTCTCTCTCTCTCTCTCCCTCTCCCTCCAACCTTTACGGTAGCTTACCGGAACTAGGAAGAAAAGACTGGGGTCAACCACAATATTTATAAAGGTGTGGCGTATGTAGGAGTGTGTACGTTGGGTGCGCTTCCTTAACCAGAAGCGATAAAGGCGGATCGTTGCCGAGTTCCAGGAACCTGTCCTGGAATTCATCTTACTCACTTCATTGGTCTTTTGAACTCTATGACATCATCAAGCGTAGACGTAAAGGTAACACGAGAAAGAGGAAAGAAGGGAAAACAGGAAGAGAGAGTGAAGTAACAACAGAACATTTTTGTTTCATTCCCTCCAGGAATATGAAATTCTCTCGCCTTCTCCCTTGTTTCACGAAGCAATGAATTTGCTAATTTTCAGTTCGTGTATTTTCAATACGTATACCGGGTCATTGTAAACAGTAATGTAAATGGATAAACAGGTGGGTGAATGAATTACTGTGTAAATACAAAGACAGAAGGATGAATGGACCAAGACGTTTAAGTTATTTGCTGTTGTTAGATTAAGACAGCAATATGCTGGCCTGGGCTCTTGCTCCTAGAGCAGACCATAAAGGACCTAAGGGGCCTTCTGACAATGACTGGTATAAAATCAAACTTTAATGAGTCTTGTATTGATTGCTTTGTAGTACAAGCAGTAGCAGCAGCAGTAGTAGTAGTAGCAGGAGCAATATGTTGAGTGTTGGCCTTTTGACTGTGCTGGTTAACGTGTGATCTGAACTACAACCAACACTTTATTATTATTATTATTATTATTATTATTATTATTATTATTATTATTGAGCATGTATGTACGCTCATATACAAGCAATAAAAGAAGCTCTTTAACTTTTGACGCACTTTTTGATAAAGTAGAATGCCCTTATGTTAAGAAGGCGAAAGACAGAGCGAAGAGAATGGATTGATATAAATAAATGACAATGAAACACATCAAATCTCTACTTCGGGATATTTAGAAAATAATATCCACCAGCCAAATTTTGTGTTGAATGTTGCAACCTTTGACATGATGTTTTGAACTCGAGGATGTTTATGGCGTCTAATCTGCTGTCACTTAGGCAGCACAAGTTAAGCCTAACGTGATTTATCAACTCAAAATGAGCGCGGTAGCTGTAACGTCAGGGAGGGATCCGAAGAGTCATTTAAACTGTTTTGACGTTGGTACTCCCATTTAGAGACCAGTCCGGCAGTGCTCCGACATATATTTAAGTACTCATTGTGATGGCTGGTTAGTGAAGATATAAACGGCCTTATGCCAGCGCTGGTCCTTTCACAGTGGCGGTGGTATCTGTAAGATTTTGAAGTAAAAAAAAAAATCTGGCGTGGACCTTAGGACTTTACCAACCGGTCGAGACACATTAACTGTGGATGATACTGATTTTATCATATTAATTTGTTTTTATCTCTTATTACTGCCGTTCTTGGTTTAATAATAATAATAATGTATAGGTCTACGATGCAAGTGAGGGTGCGTGTTGCAGAGATGTTTCCGTGTGGTTTAGTGGAAATTCCATCGCAGCTCCAATCAGCGATGAATTTCAGTAGGGTTTCTCATGAAAGCCTTGGCGTTTCAGGAATGCTTCACCCGTAGGAATGGGTGTTTCAGCAGTACCTGTGTAGAAATAGTAGATATTCCAGTAACTATTGCTTCATACGGAGCTGGATTCTTCCTAGTTTTAGCCTCAGTTGTTCATTTTGTTTCTGTCTGTATCAATTCCTGTGAGGATCTTAACGATATGTAGCCTCAGCATCATCATCATCATCATCATCATCATCATCATCATCATTGCCTCCAACTCCACCTGACACTAAGGGTCTGAGTGCAATTCCGCTACCCATGTATCTCCTGTGCTTTATCTCTTACAAATCTCCACTCATCTCCAGCCTCCCTCTCTCCCTATCCATTTAGATCTTGGTCTTCCAACTCTTCTGGTGCCCACAGGCAATACCAACGTACCCCATATGGTATAATTTCTAACTCTATCCCTGCTATTTGACTCGTAATGGTCTTCTTAAAGCATTATTCGCAAACTGAAAGAATCTGGAAGTTAAACGAAAATTTTTATAGAAGTGCCCATATCTGGGTAGGTCCGTAGAGTACAGCATTTTAAAGATATTTCCAGATTTTCCTGGAGTTCTATTGGTGAGTAGGTTTCCCGTATAGGGTACACTAACAGATATTAAAACAGGAAGAACGTATAGGGATGAAGATGACGCTAACAACTGATAATGAAGTAATGCATATTTTTTTTTAATCTAAGCTAATGGTGTCAACAGCACTGTTTTTTTTATAATGGACACACCCTTTTCATGCCTTTATGCCATTATTTTAACCATGTATTTTTTAATTATTATCTGGTTTAATTAGAAAGTTGATTTACAATGCCATATTTTCGCTAACCTAAAAAGGTGTTTCATAAACAATGACATTTCGGAAGCATATAGAAATTTTTTCTTTTTTATAAAAGAAATATAATGAAAATAAGAAGGAAATAGAAAAGGAAACCTAAATTCATTCATAATCATAGTAAAGAATTATGGCGATGTATACTTACATGTTTGTAAGTTCAGAAATATGATAAATATATATATATTATATATATATATATATATATATATATATATATATATATATATATATATATATATATATATATATATACAGTATATGTATATGTGTATATATATATATATATATATATATATATATATATATATATATATATATATATATATATATATATATATATATATATATATTAGTTGAATTAAGTTTTATATTCATATTATATTAGTTGAGTTTAGTCGGTACATGAAAAGACGACCGAAAGTAATTCAGAATTTACATCAGCATATATCTAAGCGACTCTGCTACCGTTGAGACCTGGTCACATGGCTAGCAACGTCACCCAAAAATCGTAGCTAAGTAACCTCAGGCGACATCTGCTGGAGACACCTTCCCTTAGAGAAAGGCAAAAGACTCATCTCTTTCCCAGGTTTCCCTTTATAATCGTAAAGAAACAGCTTATTTAAAAATTACCATCCTGATATACACAACTCATTTCTCTGCACTGGTGATAAGGAGTCCCTTGACCTCAGTCGCTTAAGCAGGCAAAAGAATATCGTCGTAAAAAAGAGCGATTCATTTCTTTCCTTTGGGAGACCTCATTAGAATAGTTTAATTAGTCAATGAACATTAAGAGCCTCATTAAAGAATTTAATTACTTTGCCTCTAAGTGATGCCCAACTTTTGCGAACTTAACATGTAATTAGGTTCTTGATCGCACATATATATAATACAATATAAATGTACATATCTATCTTTCTGTCTGTCTGTCCGTCTGTCTGTGTATGTTTACATATACAAATATATATGTATATGTGTATATATATACAGTATATATATATATTATATATATATATATATATATATATATATATATATATATATATATATATATATATATATATATATATAGGCAAATGTGTATATACCTTACATGTATATAGTTTTTATAAGTATACTCTAGTGTATTGTAAAATTTATATGTGATTATACACAAAGTGACTTATATCAAAAACAAATTTACCCATAATCAAGCCAATTTATCTTTTAAGTTAGGGTGTTTGTATGTGCTTCCGATATTCCATGTCTGTGAAAGTTCATTCTTTTCTTGAGGGAAATATGACAGTCTGAAAGGTTTTCCAATTTAACATAACCATAAGATCAATATATGGCGCAGATCCCTGGCTATGCTAAATTTCTTTTGAAAACGGTGGATAATCTTTAAATTTAAATTTCCTTCAAGACTAACACACAAGAATGACAACAGATCTACTTGCGCAGAAGGACAATAGTTTTTATAATTTTATAATACCGGAGGATTATAATCTAAGCATACAATCAGCCTCAGCATTTCGACAGAAATAGACCACATTGATTCTCTAGACAGGAGGAAACCATCGAATTTCCCCTCACCGTGAAAGAGAAGGATTTGGGCTAAGCTTACATAACCTGGCACCGAGCCATCCTTCGACCTGGATATCCGACGTCGGAGCTTGCCAAAAGAGAAAATAGGATTTATGAAAGAAAATGAACTATGCGATGGAGGACGAACAGACAAGGTGAAAATACAGATTTGCTCTTTAATTTGCTCCCTAAAAAGTCAAGGAAATACAATGTGCTCAAGAAGAAGAATGCAAACAAGTGTGGAATGAGTTTTTTATATCAACATGAGCACCCATCACGGTAAAAAGTTAATTATTGTAATTAATTACAATTTTGTCGTGATAAGTAACGAAAGCAGAGAAAAATGTTTGAAAACTTTGTATAAAAGAAAAAATGTCCATAGTAAATATATGTATGTACAAGTATATATTTACATATAAGTGTGTCTGCGTGTATATTGTATAAGAGAAAGAGAGAGAGGGTTATCGAAAAGATCCGATGACTGATACATGTTGAATATTTTAAATAATTTTCTATCGTCATTTCATTTGTATCACCTCTAACCTTTAGTATACTATGTATCAGTGATTTCAAAGTTTTATGTATTTCTTTACTTTACAAGAAAAATGTGGACACCGTTATTAAATTAATTTTCCTTCTCCTGTTAAGATAGAGCCAAATGTAATCTGAGTTGCAAAGACTTTCTTTTTGTCTATAATGAGTGTACGTGGAAACCGAAAAAGAATATACTCTCTCTCTCTCTCTCTCTCTCTCTCTCTCTCTCTCTCTCTCTCTCTCTCTCTCTCTCTCTCTCTCTCTCAGAGGTACTGAGCAAAATGACGATTACTTAAACGTGTATCGCTTGAATACGTTTTCTGTTACCTTTTACAATCATGCCAAAATTTTTGTACTGAATGGTCATTACTGGTAGCAAACTGAAGTCACGCACGTGAACAAATATAAGCAACTTCAAATTAACGTCTATATCAGCTACGTTGTGCAGAGTTCCTTAGCAAAGATACTAAAAGACTCCAGAGAACTTTATGATGCAGAAAATACAGTAGAACAACGAACAACGTTCGATACCCGGAACCGGGCTCTATAGAGCTGCATAATCCCGGCTTTTAACATACAGCGGAGTACCTCCATAATCCTCTGGCTGTCCGGTTTCATATGGCTCTTTTCAGTGCATCTGATCAGAGTGCTGCTTTTGCTAAAGGGCTGCTGTTCTTGGCTACTTACTCTCATTATTTAGAAGTACGTTGCTTAGGCCCTCTTTGTTTTTGTATGAGTCGTGATGTAGGTTTTCATCTAATGATAAATAGATAAACAAAACAAGTATCTACAATCTGTAACCTGAGAAGCCTGATACACGATTTTTCTCTTATTAGCCATACAATGTTGAAGTAATATTTGAAGAATAACTGGGATTTCATTGTGTTCGTTCTTTACATTACTCACATATACAAGCATATACCTCTATATATGCGGGTATGTATGTTATATATATATATATATATATATATATATATATATATATATATATATATATATATATATATATATATAATATATATATATATATATAATATATATATATATATATATATATATATATATATATATATGTGTGTGTGTGTGTGTGTGTGTGTATGTATGTATGTATTGTATATATATTTGTGTATTGTCTTTGGGCCTTTCCTCTTATTTAAGGTGGCATCACTGGCGATACCCTTACGATTCTCGGTAATTTCTTAAGATGAGATTGCCTGCCCTATGCCCATCTTAACGCAGGCTAAAACCAGCACTGTAGACTGTATGTCAGATTCATAATTCACCGCTTAGATCAAAAGAAACCCGGTGCTTTCTAACAAACGTGATGTATCCTTTAATCCTCATTTGGTACTGAGACCAAGGTCCTCTTGGTAGGGAGGAGGGTGTACACACTTTTGTGGATTGGAAAGTAATTTGTAAAACACATACCCGTATACACGTATATGTATGTATTTTAAACGGCAGCAATGATATTTTAACATGGTGATTCTCTCACTTTTTGGACACATTCTCCATCGAAATCTTTGATTCCGAAGCGGAAATTAACGAAGTTTCCCCTTCCCTGGCAATACTCGTGTAGACTGCCGTTAACCCACCTTCTTATTTCGTAGGATGGTTGCTGAATGGTAATCCTATTAAGGTAAGATTCCAGGTTTTCAGTGGAAAACTTAACCAGAAGGTAATCAAGAAATTACGAGGTTGTTATGTCTATAAGAAATTTATACTTATGGTGAATGTGACCACTTGATTCTATATACATATATATATATATATATATATATATATATATATATATATATATATATATATATATATATATATATATGTATGTATGTATGGTCTCATTTTTGCAAAGCCAACCAATTAATAGTATTATGTCTGACATTTATACTTGTTCAGATAGTATATCTCTACGGCAAATAAGTAATTAATGCTAAGCAAAAGTTGAAAACTTCATATTTGTATAATAGTAAGAAGCTTAAATAATTACCCTAAACTCGAAAATGAGTGAATTAGTCTGAAGATTACATCTATGTATGAGTTTTCTAAACGATAATAATAATAATAATAATAATAATAATAATAATAATAATAATAATAATAATAATAATAAGCTGGCAATCCCACGTGGATACAGATGACAAATAATGAAGAAAGGTATAACTGGAAATTAAATCTTTTGTGTGATTCCCACAGACTTTCCCATTGCTCTATCACAATGGAAACTTGAAAACAAACTTCTATGAATCCTGCAGGTTTATACAAGGATAAAAAACAAACTGATACTCAAGCGATAAAAGATCAGAGAGCGAGGGTGAAAAAAGAAATATATAGTAAACATGTTTTTGTGTTCTTTATGCTTTTGTCGTATTTGTCGCACACGTATTTTCGTTGTTTCTCAGTTTCGGATGTACTTCCTGTTACACAAATATCACAAGCCAGCAGCATGTATTTATTCTCTTGGCCTCTCTAGCCTGAATGGATCTCAACGTAGGTCACATATTGGGTCAAATTTTCATTTCCAGTAGATTATTATAATTAGTAATAAATCATGAATTCCGGCTGGTATTATCTTTGTTTGCCATAAGGTCAATGGTGTTGATCTCAGGTGCATTCCATACAAGCAAGGGTTATAATGCAAGTTTGTTTAGAGTGCAGCGTAGGTGCATACCATTCATTACCTACCACACCCTCACAGACACATTGGCATGATCTTGCATACCATACATCATATGTTTTGTATCTTGGCCTGTATATCATGTAATCACAATTGCATAATATGACCTTCATACCATGTAACAGCTACATACTCTGACCTTATAGACCATTCAATCAGTTACATACCTGACCTTGATACCATGTAATCCCAGTCACATACCCTGACCTTACATGCCATGTAATCGCAGTTCCATACCATGCCCTTATATACCATGTAATCACAGTTTTATACCATGACCATTCATACTCTGCAATCATAGTTATATACCATGACCTTACATACCATGTCAGATAGGCTAACCAGAGGCACCAAATGACAGGTACATAACCCTGACCTTGCACACCGCCCAAATGTCCTCAGCGAAGAAGGACTGAAGAAGTATGCGGGAGGCACCGCCGGAAGAGTCTCTCTCGTGCTTAGCATCCCTTCTCCTCCTGAGACACACCTGTTGTTTGCAATTCACTCGAATCAGTTTAGTCTCGTCTGTAGCTCCAGAGTGCGTCGGCTGAGGTGTTTCCCCTCCGAGGGGAAGGCGGGGAGGGGAACACGGTGCTTTCCCTATTGTCCGACCCAGAGGGGGTAGCCGAGTGACGTAACACATTAGAAAAACACTTGTGGGCTTGAATGACTTGGTATGGTTTCTTCTCGTTTAGAGCGACGAATATTAAGGGTGTCTGCCATTTCTGTAAAAGCATATATGTATGTATGTATGTAAAGTATGTATGTGTGTATGAGAGTGTATTTTACGGCAACTGATAGTAACGTGGTAGTGACCATTGTCTTTTTGCTCTCTCTATACAGCCTCCTCTTGCAAAGAGAAGCAGCTAAATGTTGATATACATACCATGCATACATGCACACATACCTACATGTATATGTATATGTATATATATATATATATATATATATATATATATATATATATATATATATTTGTGTGTGTACACATTTGTATGTATGTTTACATATCCCATATGACGTTACCGGGTTGCGACCCACCACAGTAGACTAATTACCAGGAGCATAATTCCCCACTTAGGTTGCCAGATTTAACAGAACCTTCTTAAACCACTCCGGCTTGCTAGGAAGCAAAACATGGGGCCCTTTTCTGGTGAGGCAATAGTCATAACAGCTGGGTAACTAGCACACACACAAACATATATATATATATATATATATATATATATATATATATATATATATATATATATATATATATATATATATATATATATATATATATACACACATATACATATACATATACATATATATATGTGTGTGAGTGTGTGAGGCGTTAGTACCTTACTGACTCCTTTAAGTCTCCTTCGCTTCAACTTCAGCCATCAAAAGTGAGTACATCATGTGAGTACAACAAAAAATGAAACAGTGTTTCTGCATTTATACTGACTTGAAGGATATGATGCTCTCTCTCTCTCTCTCTCTCTCTCTCTCTCTCTCTCTCTCTCTCTCTCTCTCTCTCTCTCTCTCTCTCTCTCTCACGCCCAAATAAACACACACACATAAAGACATTGATCCATTCGTGTGCTCATACACATATGAATGAATATTAAAGGCAAACAAATGCTTTCTTCTCGACATACTCATATGACCTGGAATCCGTATTTGGCTTATTGTCTCTGTTCATACAGTATAATGAGTTTTTTCATATTATTTTCCAGAGCTGTATTTTACGTACACTTCCGAATTCAGCTTTGTTTTACAGTATGAAAGGTCTTTGCTATAATAGATTAAATTAAACTCCCGTTGCGCTTTACGTGTAACTAACTGCGTTAGGATTTTGTTTAATGTCAAACTAACCTTTGTCTTAACCAATCGCTCCTACGTAGAATGACAAGGGAAGATTCATTCTGAATTTTATTCCTTGAAAATCACATTATTCGCCCTTTTAAAATTAAGACGATCAACCCTCTTGAAAATAAGATTATTAACCTCTCGGAAGTTATACTATTTAACCTCTTTCTGAAAACAAGATGATTTCATTCTTGAAATTAGACTATTTATCTTCGAATGGGTAAGTGTTTGCCTCTTAAATATAAGTTTTCAATCCCTCAAAAACTACCTTTAAACCTGAATCATTCAGATGACTTATTTCGCATGAATGAGATTATTTACCTCAATGAAATGAAATCAATAATCCCCTGAAAATTTAATTACGTACTCCTATTAAATGTGATTATTGACCTTTCGAAAAATTGGATTATTTACCTCGATGAATAAGATCATCTGATTTGCTAGCATAAATATTTACATTGGACGAATGGGATTAATTACTATTCAGAACAGAGTTTCTTCTCGCACTGTCAACCCCTCGACATAGATTGTTTACCCTTCAAGGATGAGGATGCTTATCATTCGATAGGTAAGTTATTTACCTCCTAAAAATAATTACTTTTACTTTTGCGAGAGGACAATATTTGCCACTCGAAATTTAGATTATTCGCCTCCCAAAAATGAGACTGTTTGCCTCCCGAAAATGAGACTATTTACCTCTCGAAAATGAAACTATTTACCTCTTCAAAATGAGACATTTACCTCCCCGAAATTAGACTATTTACCTCTCGAAAATGAGACTATAATTACCTCTCGAAAATGAGACTATTTACCTCCCGAAAATGAGACTATTTATCTCTCGAAAATGAGGCCATTTACCTCCCGGAAATTATACCATTTACCTCCCGAAAATGAGACTATTTACCTCTCGAAAATGAGACTGTTTACCTCTCGAAAATGAGACTATTTACCTCCCGAAAGTGAGACTATTTGCCTCCCGGAAATGAGACTTTACCTCCCGGAAATGAGACTATTTACCTCTCGAAAATGAGACTATTTGCCTCTCGAAAAAGAGACCATTTACCTCCCCGAAATTAGACTATTTACCTCCCGAAAATGAGACTATTCACCTCCCGAAAATGAGACTGTTTACCTCCCGGAAATGAGACTATTTACCTCTCGAAAATGAGACTATAATTACTTCTCGAAAATGTGACCATTTACTTCTCGGAAATTAGACTATTTACCTCCCAAAAATGAGGCTATTTCCCTCTCGAAAATGAGACTGTTTACCTCTCGAAAATGAGACTATTTGCCTCCCGAAAGTGAGACTATTCACCTCCCGAAAATGAGACTTTACCTCACGGAAATGAGACTATTTACCTCTCGAAAATGAGACTATTTACCTCCAGAAAATGAGACTATTTACCCACCCACCCCCCAAAAAAAATTAGACTATTACCTCCCGGAAATGAAACCATTTACCTCTCGAGAATTAGACTATTTACCTCCTGAAAATGAGACTATTAACCTCCTGGAAATGAGACTATTTACGTCTCGAAAATTAGACTACTTATCTCTCGAAAATTAGGCTATTTACCTCCCGGAAATGAGACTGTTTACCTCCCGGAAATGATACTATTTACTTCTCGAAAATTAGATTATTTACCTCCCGAAAATGAGACTATTTACCTCTCGAAAATGAGACTATTTACCTCCCGGAAATTAGACTATTTACTCTCGAAAATTGGACAGTTTACCTCCCGGAAATGAGACTGTTTACCTCCCGAAAATGAGACTATTTACCTCTCGAAAATGAGACTATTTACCTCACGAAAATGAGAATATTTATCTCCCGAAAATGAGAGATTATTACCTTTAGTACTTGAGAATATTTTTCATGGTCTAAAATCAACTGGAAGGAAGAATGTACTGATTATGCTGATATCTTAGAGGCATCTAATGGCAAAAAGTCTGACTAATACTCCATCTTCATGTGTTTATGAGAAATAGCCTTTTTAAGATTGAAAAAAAACCATAACGGTCCCAAGTCTCGATATTATTCGAGAGCTAATGTGCCTACCTTGTAAAATACCTTGCGTTGTTGAAATTTATAACCCCTAACAGTATGACGTAGGTGACAATGGATCATAATAGGATCAAAAAGCCAATAAACCAAGTAGCGCGAAAGTTCCTTGCAAATTTTCAAATATGGCAGCCGGTTATGATAAGGCCTGAAAGCCACAAGACTAAGTAACGTGAAAGATCTCAAAGCCTTTCAGGTTTTGCTTCGTGCATTTATAAGACTAGCCGCCCCCCACAAAAGAAATTGAGAAAATTTTCCCTAAAAAAAAAAAAAAAAAAAAAAAAAAAAAAAATAACAAAACCAGTTGAAAGACGACATTCCCAGCGGAGGACAGCTTTACAGCCCCCATTAGACCAGCATGTCATTTAAAGGAGCAACGAAAAAAAAAAGTCGGGAAAATATGTGTCACGGTAAAAGTCAGCCATTATTCGATCGAGAGCCCCCTGCGAATACCGGACCAATATGTCATTCAGAATCTGTTTTTGTGTTGGCAGGGGCTCCGATTTCCATTCGGGCACGCGAGTCGAGCGGTTAGAATCCTATCGTCTTTAATGATGTGAACAGTGAGAGATTCTGAACTTTGGTAATAATAACGGTGTTGCAGTCGAGAGAGAGAGCGAGGAACGCTCTTCTCTCCTGGACATCGCCACTGAAGATTTCCAGCCATCCCAAGTTCGTTCTGCGAGGCTTCATTACAGTATATGAAGGGTTTCGTTCTCTAAGTGATCTCATTATCTAAAGCTTATCTCTGATGACTTTGAGAGTGGCCGTATAGATGAGTCGGAGGTACACATATTTTTAATTAATAATTAATCCTTAAATATCGTATTTTTCACGAGACAGTAAAAAAAATTATTCATTATACATATATATATATATATATATAGAGAGAGAGAGAGAGAGAGATTGCTTGTTGTCTTGCTCTTAGATAATATGTTTTGAGAGGATTTTACTTATAATTAAGGTTATACTCTTACTTTATATTTCGGTACGTTTGTTTCATCTCCCCTCTAAGAAGAAACCTTAGTCTTGCTCTCTCTACACATGTGTGGGAGTGTATCTGTCTAGTCGGTGGAAGGCTGGGTTGGGTGTGGGTGCGTATGTGTATGTGTGTACGCGATCATATACATATAATCATGCTAGTATATAAATACACCAGATAATATTATCAATGTTTCATTTACGAAGAGCTGCATTTATGTCCCTTCTAATACCATGGATAATCGAGTCATCACCAGCTGATGAGTCTTAATGGCTAGACGATAATGTCTGGTTAGCGTGACGACAATGGTATTGCAGCAAACTCGTGAACGGCGTAAAACTCCAAAGCGTTGACGTCAACAAAGCCCTACGTATAAGTTTCCGTAAGCGAAGTGTAGGTTGTACCTCTGTAAAGTATTTGGCGAAATATTTTTTTGCCTGTTATTCGTCGATTGGCTAAAGCTCATTCGATTTATATAGCAACTGATAAGATTATATACATACATGCATACAAAAATAATTAACGTACTGATCTGTATAACTACCTTCTTTTACGATATAAACATGAACTCCTAAAAGGCATACAATTCTCATTTATATGAAAATGAATACGAAGTTCTAACCTCACGTGGTCAAATCCTGAGATGATTAGACCTGTAAAATAAACGGATTGCCTTCCCAGCCATGTAAGTCTAATGAACGAGGGTTCGACTTAATTTCAATTAGGCTATCGAGTACCCAGTGAAATCTCCACCAAGTCGGGTCCAAATACTCATTCTGGGTTGGACCTTTAAGGCCTTTATTCAGCATTCTCTCTCTCTCTCTCTCTCTCTCTCTCTCTCTCTCTCTCTCTCTCTCTCTCTCTCGATGCAAGTTCTGTGTAGAGTAAAAAAATAAACAGAATCTTAATGTCATTACAGTATCTCTCTCTCTCTCTCTCTCTCTCTCTCTCTCTCTCTCTCTCTCTCTCTCTCTCTCTCTCTCTCTCTGTAGAGTAAAAGGATGAACAGAAACATAGTGTCATTACAGTATCCTTCCCCCTTCTCTCTCTCTCTCTCTCTCTCTCTCTCTCTCTCTCTCTCTCTCTCTCTCTCTCTCTCTCTCAGCAATTTCTGTGAAGAGTAAAAAGATAAACAGAATCCTAATGTCATTACAGACTCTCTCTCTCTCTCTCTCTCTCTCTCTCTCTCTCTCTCTCTCTCTCTCTCTCTCTCTCTCCACATGAACCATAAAAGAAAAAATGAAGCTACACGCTACGAAGAGTGTTTTGAAAGACAAGACGAAAGGATACGTGCGGATAAAAGCCCAAAAAAGTAATAAGCATTCCCACACTCATTACATAAACGGCCTTTGAACTTATGCTTTTTCATAATCCTCAGAAGAGTCTTTTCAGCAGCTCGTAGACAACAACTACGATTCTAAGTGCTTATGGCTTGTTATGATCATTCTTGCAATAGACAATCAACATAAATTAAGAGGATGCGTAAGCCTGTCAGTTCATCTCCGTCCGATATTCAGTTTCGACAACATAAGTAAAAATGCGATCAAGTTTCTTCGGCGCGATCGAGTTTTCTGTGCAGCGTATAATCAAGGCCACCAAAAATAGATCTGTCTTTCGGTGGTCTCGGTATAAATGCTGTATGAGCCGCGGCCCATGAAACTTTAACCACGGGCAGATGGTGGCCTGTCCTTAACCTTAAATAAAGTAAAAACTACTAAGGCTAGAGGGCTGCAATTTGGTATGTTTGATGACTGGAGGGTGGATGATCAACATACCGATTTGTAGCCATCTAGCCTCATTAGTTTTTAATACCTGAGGGCGGACAGAAAACTGCGGATGGACAGACAAAGGCGGCACAATAGTTTTCTTTTGAGGATAACTAAAAAGGTTACGCTGTCTAATGGACGCGGATCCAGATTAGTTGAGTTTTATGTATTATAGAGAACTGAATGTAGGCATAATTTAAATTATACGTAGCCCTTTTCCCTTTTTTTCTTATAGGCACTATTCTGTAGAAACTTGCTTTGTAGATTATTGATCGTTTAGGTTGCTTTGAATGAGCGTTTTCGTATTCTGAATAATTAGAATAATATTATGAGCCAAGTTCATATATTTGTAGAAATATTACTGGAAGTGACAGTTTTGTTCTGCGGAAGTTCCACTTACCGTACTCTTCATAAACAATTATTTAAAAGAGATTTCAAGCCTTCGTGTGAAGTGAAATGGAATCAGTGTTCTTCTGTGACCTTTAATATATGCTGGAGATTGTATTCGTGTCCGAAGTAGCCACTGGAAAAGGACTCTCAATCGATACTTAGCCTAAATGCCAGCTGTTCTATGCATTATCTAAACGAATCTGCTTGTACTACTTTTGCTGCAAATTTGCTTTCGGGGATCTATGACTGAAGTAACAGATGGCGCAATAAATATGCACATACAAAAATATACATGCACCTAGGTGCGCACACACACGGACACACACACATATATATATATATATATATATATATATATATATATATATATATATATATATATATATATATATATATATATATATATATATATTATGATACAGTATATATATACTGTATCTCTCTTTTTTTGTGGTTGGGGTTGTTAAAAATTTGCTTTCTTACGCTGTTGCTTTCGAGAAGTCATTCATATTGTTAGTTGTATACTTGATGAGATATCGCCAGCATTATTATTATCATTATTAACCTTTTTCCATATGAGGAAGACGTGTTTAATAATAATAGTGGCAGTGGTAATAATAAATACTATTATTATTACCATTATTGTGTCCTAAATCTTACCCTTATAAGAAAGTGAGGGACCCCTTACGTTATCACTTGACCTGAACATATATATGACCTTGACATGTTTTTCAAGGTCAGTGTCTATTTTATTGAAGATTACTAAAAAAATTTCCCGTTAATTAATAATTTATAAATTCGTTTGAAAACAACTTCCGCATCATTAATCCCCTACCTCATACTTCCCAACCCCCGTAACCCCCATTCCCGTCTTCCCTTGATTTTTTTTTTTTTTTTTTTTATACGACGTTCTCTTGGAAGGAGTGAATCCAGGTGCCAACCATTTGGTTCTTAACGAGTGTTTTGGGATGGGGTTGCTGACCCCAGGCTTTCTCATCTTTGGTTCCGACCGGCTACAGTCAATACTACTAAACACATACTTACTGCTTAAATCAATAGAGTCGTTATGGACTTTAATTGCATTTGCTTAAAGCGTTCCTAATCACTCGAGAGTCGAAACCGAAACATTTAGCCAGTTAGGAGAACTTCTTAACCATTGGACCATGGTATCCAATATAATTATCATTATTATCATTATTACTAATCAAAATGTACGGATCTTCGTCCGGAATAAGCCAAAATATGCCGTCTGTCAAATTACTAAGCCATTTTCCTGTTATGCAGAAAGCACTAGTGGAAAAAGGAGAAAAAATCTGAATTTCATGTGTGTGTGTGCGTGCACTTTTTATGTCCGAGTGCTTTCTGCATATTAGGAAAATGGTTTATCAGTTTGACAGACAGCGTTTTTTTTTTTGCTTGTTCCGCATGAAGATCTGCACATTTTAATCAATAATAATAATAATAATAATAATAATAATAATAATAATAATAATGGATGCTATGATAGCAGTCGACGGTGGTTGGTCGTAACTAATACTAAGAAAGACAGGGGTCAGCAACCTCATATGTGTGTGTGATTGTGAATGCGTTTGTGTGTATGTGTATGTGTGTGTGTGCACACAGACAGTGGTTGAGAAAAAATTGGAACGATCTATGCAAGGAATACATAAAGCTACATAATGGCCGTTCCTAATGATTGTGGTATAACAATACTGACCATTTTCTTTTTATTGTCTACATTTCCATAGAAAACAAACACATAATGGAGGTTTTATTTTCTCAGAAATTTGAATATACACGAAAGTATATCGATTATGTCAACAATAATGTGCGGATGTTATTGTTTAGTTAACAATGGAGTGAATTAAACCTGGTTACCGATCTCTTAATCGTATTGAGGGTAAGAGCTTTTATAGAATTACAAATTGTACATAGCGGTACTGATATTATTATTATTATTATTATTATTATTATTATTATTATTTCTTTAGTTGTTGCTGGTTTGTTGTCAATGATAATGATAAAGTTGTTACTATGACCATTTTAAAATTATCAGTAGTAGTATTTTTTTCATGGTAATGGTTCTGTTGCAACTTAATTTGAAAATTATTATCACCAACAGCATGCTAATAGTATCAGTAAGAATATTCTGAAAATAATAGTTGAAGAGAGGAAGGGAGGGGAAGAGAATAATAATTAGTGGTAATAGCATTAGTAGTAACAGTGGTAAATTAGAAAACAACAATAAATATCAGTCAGCTATGGAACTTGACCCAGAATTACAGCTTCTCTGTAAAACGACCATGATATTGACCTTTAACCGCAGGGAATAGGTTGAGGTCTGTCTCTCACTCTCTCTATTTCTGTGTGTGTGTGTGTGTGTGTGTGTGTGTGTGGGATACTTGAAATATTTGGTGATTAGTTCCAATTTTACTATATTTTGTCCAATAAAAAAACACTAATTTTTTGAAGATTTATTTCCATTTTTTCAATGGCATCTCCTTTTTCTATTATTTTATTTCTACTCTTTAACTATCCTCTGGGAAAAGAGATCCAGAAACCTAGCACGGCCAAATCCAGATGCCTGACTGTGTGTATGATAGCATGTATATACATGGACAGTGTGTGGGATCTTGTGTGTGTCCGTGTACCTAGGACATAAATATCACGATCGTCAACTTCGATCCTCTTCGGCTTTTCCTTTTAATGAAACTGACTGTTTTAAAAGCAAAGAACCCCAACTAAGCCCTCATGACATTTTGTGTTTTCAAGATAATAATAATAATAATAATAATAATAATAATTAGAAATTATCAAACTTAAAATTTTATGATAATCCTTGTCATCAACGTATGAATCCTGCAAACATTACTACCATAATAATTGTATACACATCAACAACCACTTCTGTAATAATATGATGCAATAATAATGATGATAATGACAATAAGTAAAACATGAAGAAAAAATTAGTAAATAAAACAAGAGGAAAATGAATTATTCGCAATCAAGGCCACAGAAGTAACCATGCGAAACATCATAGCGTGAACGATGATGCTCTGCTGCTTATTCCAGAAGTACGTGACCCTAATCGCCCGATTCCAGACGAGGAACAGCCTATAGTCCCCTTCAAAAAGAGGCAACAGACATGAGGTCCACCTGCCAGCACTGGGAGCGAACCCCACCCCTAATTGTGAAATACCGTCCCTTGAACTTCTCATTCTCTCCACCTACTCTTTTCTCCTCCTTTCTTCTTCTGTTTTTTCTCGCCTGAAGGAGGGACGACGACGTCGCTCTGGAACGGAGCCATGAATGCTTCGCCTCCCTCAGGCGTTGACACATCCTTGACTCGCTTATCAGCTCTGAGTTGAGCGGGTAGTGGTACTAGATAAGCTATATGCACCTAACCTCTCTATCTCTATCTCTCTATCTACGAAAACCTGTCAAAAACTCTTTATATTTCCATGTATCCCTCCGTCGACTCCTTCATTTCGACCTCCTTGCCCCGGCAAGGTGATGGAAATGAGGGGAACGGGGAGTAGAATGGCTTATTTCCTAATGAGGGTTAGAGCACAGTCACTTAAAAGGGGTAAAGGGGGGCTGAAATGAGAGCCGGAAGGGCTGCTGTTCCATTACTTACTCGGGAGTTCGACATTTCCAGTAGCCTACTTGATGAGGGCGTTGAGACTAGTGTGTGTCACACTGGTTAGCTCGTCCTGACATTTCTCTGGCGTTTATCGGTATGGAGGGATCGGTTGTTTACTTTTTTGGCAACTTTTCCTGCTTTCACGATGGTACAGAAGCACTAAAAAGCTAGGCACTGGGGCACTACACAACGAACAGACAGACCAGAGCACTGATTCACCTATATTTTGCACGTGCAGGGGCTAAGGCAGCCAAGCCAAGGCCCCGGTGTGAGAGACCTCCCAAACACTGATGCCTGCTCACCCAACAACAGCGACCCGCGCCATGTTCTGCCACTCTCTCTCTCTCTCTCTCTCTCTCTCTCTCTCTCTCTCTCTCTCTCTCTCTCTCTCTCTCTCTCTCTCACTTCCTCTTTCTCTCTTTCACTCTCCCTAACTCACTCTCACTCATTCCCCCTCCCACACCCTCCCATCATTTTAGCTCTCCCTCGCCCTATTCTTGCCCCTCTTAACTCTCTTCTCTTTCTCTCTAACGCGCTCTTTTTCTCATTCTTTTCCTTGTCTCTCTCTCTCTTTCTCTCTCTCTCACTCTCTCCCTCGCTCTCTCTCTCTTTCTCTCTCTCCTTCTATTGATTTCTTTCCCGCGCGCCACGGCTGACAAGTGAGGGGAGAGAAGCGCAAGGCAGAATTCCTCCATTTCTCCCCTCCCGCGACCCCTCCGCTCCCCTCCCTCCCACACATCGACTACGAAAACCCGTTCATCGGTCACACACGCCCTCAGGACCTCGGCAATCGAAAGCACAGGTACTCCGGCTCTTTAAAAGGAAGGTCATCACATGCTCCGGCACCCGCTGCTAACGACAGGAACCGGGGACGATCCTCAACAGCACGTTTGGGGTCTGTGAGCCTGTTGCGGATCGTTTCAGCTCCTGAACATCTAATTGAGCGATTTGCTCAATCCGTTTGAGATGAGGGCATGTGTTATTTCAGTATACCTTGATCGATGGCCTTTTTAGGGCATTATTAAGGGCATCAATCAGTATGCAAGTCGGGTTAATTTCACGTACCGAAATTATTGTTTTCGTTGTAATGGTAATCAATAGGAAATTACAGAATGTGAACATGAGTTTTGATATAATACAGTGTAAAGAACGTTACGCTGTCTTTGTAAACAATATTTGCATAAAGCTGGACGGTGTAATGCTACAAATTCGTTAAAGCTAAGAAATAAAAAAAAAATTCAAAGGAACGACAAAATCGAATAGTAAATAAAGAGAGAGAGAGAGAGAGAAGGTGGGATTAGACGAGAGAGAGAGAGAGAGAGAGAGAGAGAGGTGGGATTAGACGACGGAGAGAGAGAGAGAAGGTGGGATTAGACAGAGAGAGGAGAGAGAGAGGGAGGGGGAGAGAGAAACGTACAATCGACTTTTTTCCCCACCTTCCTTCTCTGGCTTCTTCGTTCCTGACATACCTGAAGTGTGAAACAAAGTCTCGTGACAGAACGGGATTTTTCTACAGCATTACTCCTTGATTCACAACTCTCTCTCTCTCTCTCTCTCTCTCTCTCTCTCTCTCTCTCTCTCTCTCTCTCTCTCTCTCTCTCTCTCTCTTTATATATACCTAAAGATATTTTGTAAATCCATTTCAAGGAAGAGTTTACAATTACACACGCACACATATATATACAGTATATGTGTGTGTGAGTGAGTGGGAGAGTGTACTAATATATACACTTCCCAGATGTCTCATTAGTGTCACATCGAGACCCTCCAACACATTTCACACTACTCACTTCGATCTTTCACAGTCTCTTGTTTCCTTAATGTTGAGGCCCCTCAATCCAAATACCTCTTTCATGTCATTTATCCATCCTTTCCTAAGTCTTCCTCGCCTCTTCCCTTTCCGTATTTCCAGATTGTACGTTCTTCGTCAACTATCATGTTCCATTCCTCCCACAAGAACAAAACACCTCAAAACACTCTGATTCATCCTTAAACTTACGTTACATTTACCTTTTATATCACGTCTGCGTTTCCCAACATTTCTGACCATCTCAATTCTTAAATATATCACACAAATAGTTCATCAATTGATCGTCAATATTTTCTTTATATGAATTCAATATTCACCCTCTATATCCATAAAGGAGAGTTGGCTCAACAACCCCTTCATACATTCCAACCTTTACTACCATAGACACTCCAAGTTTCTTCCAAATCTTTTGCGCACACCCTGCTACTTTCCTTGTTACACCCATCCCTGGACATACCTACTTTCTCATCCTATCGACATTCGAAATCTTTACTCCCAAATTCTTATATTAATCTGCTGTCTCCATTCTTTCACTATCCACACTAACATTCTTCCTGGTTTACAAATTTTGCCCTCCTAACCTAACTCTTGTAAAAAGTTAACGCTCAGCTTTGTCCTGTTGCAAGCACTTTCAGACCCACTGCCATTTCATGAAGTTTCTCTTCACTATCCTTATCAACATTATATTATTTGCAGTTATCTGACTGTCCTGACTTCTTACACGATCCATTTTCCTATCTCACAATATTCCATTTACTTCTATTACTTTTCCTCTCATGTCTCACTCCACTTATTCAGTCAAGATATTAAACAAACATGGTGACATAACAAACCCCTGTAGTCCCATTCTGACCCCAACCCAGTCACTCTCATTTGCTTCTTGTGTTCTGAGATCCATTTGCTCGTTAACCTTTCTCTCAGCATTCACCTCCTTGTAAAACAAGTTCTTATTCCCCATAAAGTCCTTGCTCACCTTCTCCCCTTTTATGATAACATGCTTTCTTTTCCCTCTCTCACTTTCCGCTTGACAGCCTTATCCATCCTCCCGTATTCCTGTACACGATCTTCCCTTCTATCTTATAATTGTGTCTCGTATAATATGTTTTTCTTTCAATAACCTCATTTTCTTCACTCCAACGCTCACTGTTTCGTTCCCTCTTCCCATCTTCCTAAAACCATGAACTCTCCCAGCCATATCTGTGGCCCCATCTCGGGATTTTTCACATCCTTCAAATACTTCTTTAATTTCCGTCTCCTTAACTCTATACCATTGTTCGTCCATTTTCTACCTGTTATGTTGTAGCTTCCTAGTTTTAAACCTCATTTGTCTTAATTACCCTTTCAGCCACGTTATCCTCACTTCTTTTCCATCTTAAACTTCCTTCTTCCTTCACTTTTGCTTTCACCAAATAATGATTAATTATATCAAAAGTCATCCTCGTCTCACTATGCTATCCATCAGTTTCCTCTTCCATTTAACCTGCACAAATGCAAAATGTAACTAACTCTTTTCCTGTAATTTTCTATTTCTCAAGCGTATTCCCAAATGATTGTCTTCGTATTTCCACTTTGTTTCGTTGAAAAGCGCATCAGTTCTACAATCTTATATTTTCTGTTTATTAGTTCGACAGCTTATATTTTCTGTTTGTTCTCTTTACGTTCCATAAGATTTGTACACTAGTATTTCATTTTTATTGAAACCAAGACGGGCAGAACAGGTTTCAAAACTAAAGAAGCACAGAGTTTGCTTTCTTTATGTGACGCCAGATCTCCCGCGCACTCAAAGAAGATTGAACTGGACATAACTTTAGGCCAAGGACATGAATACTTCCCGGACGAGTGTATTATTGGTGTACACCAATAATACTTATCTTCCTACTGCAGGTCTTTGTAATCTGCGCAGGTGGATTTTGATGTTATGGCTTGAGGGTTAGTCATTTATACCATACTGAGACTGAATGCTTTCAGGGTGGACCCTAGACGTTGAGAAATTCGACTTTTGCAGTAGAATCTTTGTAGAGAAGTTTTTTTTTTCATCTTATCACATGATATTCTAACTGGCAAGACCATGTAACCATATTTCAGACTGACAGCTACCTCTGGCGAGAGAATGACGCAGAACGAGAGAGAGAGAGAGAGAGAGAGTTAGGTCGACCATCGATAATATAATGGAATTATCCTTATCAGCAGTTTTGCAATAGTAACGTAATTATATCAATCATTGGCGACGCTGAACCAATTATCCCAACCCCTCTAGACGTCTGTTGTCTGCAAAACTTATTTAACATGGTGAGTTTTATATATATATATATATATATATATATATATATATATATATATATATATATATATATA
The DNA here is from genome assembly GCF_040412425.1 of Macrobrachium rosenbergii. NCBI lineage: Eukaryota > Metazoa > Arthropoda > Malacostraca > Decapoda > Palaemonidae > Macrobrachium > Macrobrachium rosenbergii. The sequence continues at coordinate 40,449,954 of NC_089754.1, read as the reverse complement.
TATATATATATATATATATATATATATATATATATATATATATATATTTGTTGGATCACCTGTCTGTATTTGTAAGTTTCGTTTGTGTTTTATTTTTATTCTTTTCTTTTGTCGTGACCTTGTTAGCGAAGAGGGATTTTAAATATAAACCAAAAATAACTTCATATCATATCATTAACTTCTTATTATACAAATATAAGACAAAAAAAATTTTAGTTTATATACCTCGTCCATAACAAACACAACAAATTGATTCATTTTACCATTCAGAATCATTTTACAGAAAAGGTAAAATTGTCAGCCGCCTACTTTGTTCTTCCTTAACTATTCCATTGACCCTTTGACATTTTTCTTGAAACTCTGCTTAAATATACTGCATTGCCGTTTATTCTTCTCAGAAAATTAAATTTTCTCTATCACTCACTTACCTATTATGCTATTCAGTTTTAACGTACAATTATATACGCTTGAAACCTTTCTTCCTTAAAGAGGCAGGCTTCGTTTTCTTTGGGCCTAGACTACAAAAGTGCATTAGGTTTCCCGCCCCACTGGCCTTTGCCCTTGAAGAAATATGAAGAGGACTGCGTTTCGAGCGCCACTTTGCTTGAAAGTCGCTTAAACTTCTTTTTGCACCGCTTCGTTGAAAGGTCCCTGACAGCTTGGCGCTGTGAGAGAATAATTATGGTCGGTACCTCATGTATTTACTTTCTGCTGAATACTATTCGATGCTTCCAAACCGGTGATGAAAAGGGGCTTAACGCCGCTGCTTTGCTGCCTTGCAGAAGGAAAATATGAAACCTGAACCCTGTAGCAGACCTTAGAAGTCAGGTAGGGTCAAAATGGGTCTCCGAGAAACCCAGAGAGACGAACTTGGTGAGTGAGGAGGACCACAACCTCACGCATTCACAGAATACGCTCCGAATCGACGTCGCTGGACGTCTCCTCTTCAATGACTTGCGTTATGAGGTGGCCCAGTGCCCCCGTACTCGCAATGTACCTCATCCTTGAGGGTGGCAGATCGTGAACGTAGCTTTCATTAACGTGTGACAAGAGAGTTTGTCCCGTCTTTCTTTTGTCCTTTCGAGCGTTTTTGCTGTCTGTGACGTCTGTTGCTGCCGTCGCTCCTCTCGTCTCCGTCTCCCGTTCGTTACGTGAAGAAGATTCGTGTATTTTGCGGCGATCGAGAGCGATTGCAGCCACCATGGCGGACGACGAAACGATGGCTGATGGAGTCGCTAGAGACCTTGGGCACATTTTGTGACGAAGCTTTGACCTGTTCCTGGGGAGAGAATTTAAAATAGTTGTTATTGAAGCAGATAAGTTTGACACTTTAAATCTAAACATTATTTTAAGACGCGCGGACACACACACAAATAACCTTTCATTTCAGATTTAAAGGATATTTTTATAGATGTGCAGAGACACATACAGACGTACATTCAAGGAAAATGTCCTTTAATAAACGTAAAATTATCTTGAGGCCTTTACAGTGGAAAAGGTAGATTGGCATGCAGCTGGAATGCAGAGAGAGAGAGAGAGAGAGAGAGAGAGAGAGAGAGAATACTGACTAGGCGACTGACTGCCAGAAACTTTGGGTGAAAGATTAAAGGACAGACTTCTCATCTGTAATAAAAAAAATCCTGAATACTTATTCTTGCAAATGATTAATGAGAAACCCTTTCTTTTATTGAAACGTAATCGCCATACTGCATACAACTTTCAGCATCTAGATGAACAACAAACAGCGAACAGGAACTTAAGTTTTATCATCTAGCGGGCTGGGGACAGTGACTTCATTATTAATATTATGATTCAGACTTTGGGAGTGAATTTTTTCACCGTGACGGCCGCACGCGTATACACAATATAATCATTATAAAGCTTTCCTAGGAAGCCATTAACACAATGAGTACTTTAAAGAAGATAAGTAGAAGGTTTTTCTTATCACATTACAAGTAAGCTGCCAAAGGCTTCTTGACCTGATTACCCTGAAGGGTGGGATTAACAGCTTTACAAAACCTTTTGGAAAGACCTGTCAATTATAAAAGATTTCTATTGTTGTTTGTGTTATTATGCCTCTGAATGAAGGACAGGATAGATATCTCGGATTTAAAATTTAGGATTTTCTATTCTAAGCAGGGAGAGGGGTCATGCCCATTGGATAGACGCCAAATGTTGTCACACCATAAAAATCCATAGAAGAATCGATATGTCACCTTCACAATCTAGGTTTTATACTCTAAGTACGGACAGATGCCGCGCCCACTAGAGATGATGAAAATGCAAAATTGTAAGATCACAGAAATGCCTGGCAGTTTTCTTTCTGTAAACATCTGATAAGATCGCGTTCAGATGAGCTGTCTTTGTCCCAGAATGAATAATTAAACCTCTCGGACGAAATCATTGCAGTTCGTGAGCTCATCTCACGAAGATCTTTTCTAAACAGCGCGGATATCGGTTATGCATTTCCAGAATAAAAAGAAGTCTCGAAAAATTAATTAAAGCCTGGCCATAAAATTATCGTTATTGGCAAAAAACGAAATAGAGAAGAGCATTACGAAAAAATAGTAGACAGATAATCTAACTCAGTAGTCAAAACAGAAATTGGGGAAGGATATTCCCTACCCAAGAAATGCTTCCTGGTTGAGTGTTTGTTCATAAAGGCTAATTAGCACTTCTTTTGGATTCATTTCTAGCTTACCTTTCTTCACTAAGAAAAGTCTTCAGGATATACAAACTGTTAAGATACTGAAATGATGTTTTATAATGATCATCTTTGGAAAGAATGGACACAGCCTTTTTAAATTTACTTCATCCTTTAACCATTTCAAGCTATGGCAAACAAACAGCCAGCAATCATAACAATAATGAAAATGATAATAGCAACTCTGTTATGAGAGTTTGTGCACTCAGGCCGGACCCAAACCCGAATAAAAGTGGCAATGTGGGTTAATGAGGTCATAGAGCCAACTGAGTAACAACAACAACATTAATAATGATAATGACAATAAGAATTTTTCATAGTCAGTCCACTTCATGTGTCCCAGACGAATCTGAGGAGGAAGAATGTAGTTCACCGGGACGCGGCTCGCACAAAAGAACCCTCAGCGACTTCTCGAACGTAAGCGAAAACAACGGAAAAATTCATAATTAAAAACGCCTCTTAATTTAAACTCTGCAAGATCTCTCTCTCTCTCTCTCTCTCTCTCTCTCTCTCTCTCTCTCTCTCTCTTTGTATGTGTATCTCTCTCTCTCTCTCTCACACACAGACATCTTTATCTATCTCTCTATATATATATATATTGTATGTGTATTCTCTTTGAAATCACAAACATACTATATACACATAGATATAAATATATATATATATATATATATATATATATATATATATATATATATATATATATATATATTGTGTGTATATATATATATATCTACTATATTATATACAGTAAGTGCATATGGCCTGACACAAATTCGAATTTCTGCCTTTTAAGGTTAAGATATGAATGACAGTGACTTGTCCAATCACCCATCAAGAGATAAACAAGTTGATTTCGACTTTGGTGTACATATTACATTTGAATTCAGGTTCTTAATTAGAATACCTAGCCCCATCTTTACCATGATAACCAAGTGGTAAGTTTGTTAAAAGTGTCTGTTTGTGACAATTTTATAGTCTTAAATATAACACCACAAACACCTCTTCATATCTGTTTGCTGTTTCTTGGGATAGCTAACATCCGAAGAAAATTACGTACGACTGTTGCATCTGCCATGGTGAAGATAAGTCGATTTCTTTTCTAATTACAGAACCTAATTCGACGGGAATATGTACCGCAAAGTTTAAATCAATGAGTATCACTATCATCCAGATGTTAAACTCAAAAAGCATGAGTACGAATCCTATGTACATAAGTTTTTCCCAAAGTATAGTGGATTCGATATTAAGGGGGTATTTTGGGTCTAATATTTGAGCATACGAAAAAAGCTACGTGTGAATTAGTGACATAACAGTGAGTGAGTTAGTATGTATATAAATACTCAATAACTGCACATATACATAGAAGTTCAAACGTATGCAGTCATAATTTTCCGTTGTATTTGCCTATATATATATATATATATATATATATATATATATATATATATATATATATATATATATATATATATATGTGTGTGTGTGTGTGTGTGTGTGTGTGTATGTATGTATGTAGTATATATATTCATATATATATATACATACATATACATACTCTATCAGTATACGTTATGTTAATGTTTAAATATTTACACCTATAATTTCTCTGCCTGCCTGTGCGATTCTCTCTCTCTCACTCTCTCTCTCTCTCTCTCTCTCTCTCTCTCTCTCTCTCTCTCTCTCTCCTTACCTCAAGTTGGCCTCCAGATTCTGTCCATAAGCGGCACTTGTGGTCGACTTCATCGACCAGACGTAGCGCTGATGCCCTTGGCCCCTCATTAGCACGAACGGAGACTAAAAAAAAGATAAATAAAAAATAAAACAAAGAAAAATAAAAATAAAACAAATTTAAAATTCAATTCTCGTAATTGGACACCTAATGAGAACAACTTTTCTGTATGTTTTCAGCAAATTTTACTGTACTTTTTCTCAAACCAGTTCAGCCACGTTTTTAACAGCCTAGATTTTTATTTTAGTGAAATGCCTTTATCAGACCAAAATTCTAAAGCCATGTTTCATGACAGAAATCCTTGGAATGATGTATTTCCTGAGAGGAATTTTTTGGAACGGCACAATTCCAGACAGGAATTCTTGGGATACTGTATTTCTTGACAGAAGTGCTTAGTGGCATCCAGTACTTTATAAATTTTAACATGCTCCTGAAACAGATCTTTACCTTTTTATTGAAGAAGCAAGAGAAGGTGATCCTGAACGCTCTTCTGAACGTGTTATGCATCAAGCCATACACAATCGGGTTGAAAGCCGGGTTGACGTACAACAAGTATTGCGATATGGTTGTGAAAATATCATATGTCTGGAAAAGAGAAATTCCAAATCAGCTCATGCTACCCATCCGTTTTCAAATTGGGATGGTATTATTAGCCCACGCCCTGCCCATGCATGTTGAGGGAGCACATGTGCCTACGACGTTTCGCATTCACCCAAATACTGACGAAGTCTTACTTTACTCTAATTATAATTGAGGTCTGAAAACCGTAATAATATGATTTGATACTTTGCAGCTTCGTTTTGTTCCAAACATTATCCTAGCAAAATATGCTCTAGATCGATAAATGGCAATGCATATGGTCGTCATGGTTCTCGAAACGATGTGTATTGTCCAATAACTGAATTATGTAAGTTTTCCACTAAAATAAACTAATCTTCAAGATTTTTTATCAACTTTAGAGCCGCCGAAATTAGATCTAAAAGTTCATTGTATTTTCATTCAATAATTCTACACTTATCCGTTGTTTTATTTGTGTGTATATGAGCGTAAGTGTGTGAAGAAAATCCATGTTGCTATAAAGCATCTATCACAGTTTCTTTTAAACGTATGGAAGTCCTTTCATTTCTCTCAGAAATGAAAGGACGCATTATAAACAACTACCCCGACTAGTGATTAAGCGGGGAAGAAGAAATAGCGGGGACATTGCAGAATTTGAAAGTTCTTTCAAGAGTTTGTCTAACCAACAGAGGGATATATTATCTCCAAAATTGTAAACGCTGTATTTTGTGCCGTGTCCATAATTTAGCTGTAGTGAACGAAAAGCTGGCCCTCTCAGAGAAGAAAGGCAGTAAAAGGTTTTATCAAATACCTTGTGAATGTGCCTTAATCTATAGGACCAGCTTCTTCGGTTTTATGTAACATTCATCAGGCCACTGGAGGGACGAAAAAGGACAACAGAAGTAAGTGTGTGTGTGTGTGTGTGTATATATATATATATATATTCTATATGTAAACTGGTTACTTCTGTGTGTGTGTGTGTATATATATATGTTATATATATATATATATATATATATATATATATATATATATATATATATATATATATATATATATACTGTATATATAAAGGAGTGTTTTATGTATGTGACTTTAATTTGTTTGGTGGTGATTACTGTCATTATGTCATAACTTATCAGAGCTAGCCCTCTAAAATTATCATAGCTTATATCTGTAGTTTGAAAACTTTCAAAGAAGCAGAATATTTCCTGAAATGAGTTCTTCCTTAAGTTATTTATTCGACGAAGAACTTTGGTTGTTGTCAGACTCTTATAAGCCTTCTGATTCTATCTTAGGGCAGTCATAGAGAAAAAACATTGTGAGTAACGTTTAATCAAAACTCATTATCGAACTGCGGTGCCTATAACAAAAGCCCCAGCTCGGTAATTGGACGATAATTTGAGGTGATGGAATCGAAACTGTTCTTAAATTGTACATAAATTTCACGGCCTATAAATCTAGTTATATTCTGCATCGTTTTTCTCTAGTGTCAGCTATTTTGATCTTGGGGGAAACGTTGACTACGAACCTCCCTTTCCATATACCCGTGATAATAAAGTGCCAATAATATCCTAATTGGTGTTACGTTCAGTGGCGTCGCTATGGGGGGCCAGGGGGGCCCGGCCCCCCCAGTCCGATGCATGGCCCCCCACTGGCCCCCTCAGTTGAAATTCTCTTTGTAGCTAAACTTTAACCCATACAGTATTTGATACATTTGCATATAGTAAGAGTTGAAAATTAATTGAAAGTCGAGCTCTATAATTTCAAATACAAATTTACTAGTTACTCATATTATTATTTTCCTTCATTTGCATAGATAAATACATTCGAGAATAGTATATTTTACTAATTACAGAACTGGTACATCTTGTGTAATTTTCTTTGGCCCCCCCAAAAAAAATATCTTGGTTCCATCTAGGTCCCCCGTCACTGATGTAATGCTAGTAGCTATTAATGGTGAACTTTTCTCATAGCCTCACTTGTCCAATAGTCGGATCCTTGAAGCGCCCGTCTTTTATGTTGAGGAAATAGAAAATGCGGTTGGCCTGGAAGGGACCCCAGCAGGCGATGAATCCTACCACCACGACGAACATCATCCTTATCACGCGCTTCTTCAGGTGAATGATTGCAGGATGCTCTGAAGGAGATAAAAGCTAAGATACTTCTACTACTCTGGTTATTACTAACAAAAATATGTACACATTCATTTATCCACAAACAGCTTTGGTTCATGGATGTATGTGCGGGTGCATCGAACAAATAAATAAATAAATAAATATATATATATATATATATATATATATATATATATATATATATATATATATATATATATATATATATATATATATATATACATACACACATGCATATATGTGCGTCTGCGTTTGCAATATATTTAAGAGATTTCACACCGCATGTCGAACTCTAGGATTCTCCTTGTATTTTAATGATTTGCTTACATATTTATCTATTTATATATTAATTTGTTATTTTATTTTTTCTTTTTTAATAACTGATCTCTTCTTTCTGTATTTCCAATTACCCTCTGTTACTACTTTCCAGTGAACACCATATTCTTTGGAAGCTTGAATTTTCGGTCAATGGCCCATGTGGGCTTGTTCCATATCGATAAGGTTCATCTTCTGAATAATAAAAATAACAATAATAATTTGGTACCATCAATCACAGGAAGAGCTCACGATGAAGCGAAACATTAATTTCAAAGTGCAAATAAGGTTTGCTTTGGCGCTACAACCAAAATAGAAATCAGTTACCTTATTATTTTTGCTATTGTTGTTCAGGACCCCAGAATACCATCGCAATGAAACTAGCTTGATAAGGGGGTTAAATGCACAATTAGGGGACAGCAGAAGTACTTTGTTTTTGCAGCACCCAAATACCATTTACCAGTCTTGTGTCGAACGTCATTACATTAACGTACAACTAGTGCTGGATTTATCAATTTATGTATATCTTTCACTGCGCAGGAAGTTATTGCTTCATCTCTAGATCTTCTTGTTACTCCAAAGAGGAACACCGTGAGCAAATAAAAGCTTCCTCACCTGTACGCCTGGGCCTCCACTTCGAACATTTCAGAACCACCAGAATAGAGGAATAGGAAATGACCATAGCAGCCATGGGAATCCAGATGAGTACAAGCGGAGTGAATATCCACCATATGCCCATCGTGGAGTTTTCCCCGCAGTTGGTCTCCGTCAAGTCTTTCCAGATACGAACCTGGAAAAAAAAAAGGCCTGAGTATGCTGCAGACATCTATATTAAAGGTCTGTTTTCTAAGTATGCATGGCTTACCTCACATTTATTATATTATTTCATTTTATAGTAGAAATCACTGACGTGAAAGTGCAGGTTTGTTGTGCATAAAGGTAAACAATACTCTCATTTACGAAAATGCGGAAACTCTATGAAAAAAATTAGACAACGATTAAATAAAAAAAATGATGTGTCATCAACTGTCACGTGTGGACAGCCCCACCAAAAACTGATAGGCTGCCTTTAAGATTAGACTCGATAGAACAGATGATAATCAGTACTGAATTTGCGGGAGAAAAATCTCGAAAACAAACTATAGGCATACCAATGAAAGTCTCTCAGATATTTATCAGGTTTCATTTCAGTACTCAGATCAGATCTTATAGAAGCTTTCATGTTTACTTTGATCCCATAGCCTCAGTGGCTAAGGAGCAACGTTCTTGTTGTAAGCGTGAATATGGTCCCGATTTTAGTCACAAACTTAAATAGCATCTACGTTACACAAATACTGAATTTTTCTTCGAACAAGAAAGTCATGTTAGTGTTCTTATGGGTACTTTATCTTTGCGGATCTAAAGTACGCCATTTGTTGGTGAAATCGAGACATTTTTCATTACAATCGTTCCCTTAGAGCATTCCTAATACTTTATAGTTGGTATATGAATGAAAAACATGTATCGAGTTTGTCATGAATTGTAGATTTTAATTTAACAAGTACATTTCTTTACTTTCATGATTTCCATAGTTAAATTGCTTCTCCTGCTTGACTGTAGGTATTACTTACCGTGTATACTCTGTAGAACATGAAAGGTAAGGCGAAAGCAGCAGACAGAATCCAAATGAGAACGATAATGACGTCATAATGCCACATCTTCAGTTGCTTGTGGAAGGGACGGACGATTCCCAGCATCCGGTCGTAGCTGATCACAGTTAGGCTCAGTGTGCTCACTAACATCACCAAGACTGCCAACAGACAGGAGGACAGTAAAGAACCAATAGTGCCGTAAGTGTTCTTTTAAACGCAGGCCTGAACACGAAGTAAACTACGTGCTGAAATGCTGAACAATAAACAGATCGGAGAATAATAAAGTATGAAGATATACTAGTCACCCTTATTAACGTTGAAACTGTGAACCAGACCCAAGTAAATGGATTAACCAGAAAACAGTTAAACAGATAAATGAATAATAAATCAGGAAATATACTCAGATTTGACAACAGTTATGCGGTTTGAGAAAAATGGGAAACCAATTATTTACCTACGTATCAAATCATGGGAACTGTAGTTACAAAAGACTTTACATTCCAGTATCAATAGATATCATAGAAATATATTATCATCTAAAAAAAAAGAGGACACTGCGAAAATTATCATATTTTTTCTTAAAAGGATGCGGAGCTTCTAGGCATAATCAATTTATTATATCCAAGTTATTCAAGTTTCGTAATATTTGCAAGTAGATGAATCTTGAATACGTTTATTTTACGTGAGAAACAACTATATAGCTCAATGGCCAAGACAGTTATCGTTGTAAATAATGACACTCCGGGTTTTGCTCGCGATCTGTCAAGTAGATGGATCAAAAGTAAATGTACCGTAAAAACTATTTATTCGTTCTCTACATATACTAATAAAAAGGACTTTCAAAAGAAACAGAATTATTAACTTGCAAGGCTTCACTGTGGAACGTCCGTTTATATACGGTTGGGCCTACAAGAAATAACGAATGTGACTAAGCCGATGAAAAAGAATTCTTATTCATCTGCTTAGCTCCAGGCAATAACGAGCGTAATTAGATACCGGGTCACTTCAGATTCACCGTCTGCATTAATGATGTTAAAATCGATTTTAAGTCTGAACGCTAACATGGCAAATCAGGTATCTCTGACTCTAATAAAAGAAATATAAGAAATAAAAATATATGTGTGTGAGTGTGTGTGTGTGTGTGTGTACAAACACACACACATATATGTGTATGTATATATATATATATATATATATATATATATATATATATATATATATATATATATATATGTGTGTGTGTGTGTATATGTATATGTGTGTGTGTGCTGTAAATTTAGTAAATATTTCTTCAATCCTATTAATGTCGAGGCAATAAAAACACAAAGGCCTTTATTCCTCCATCCCATAGAGCCATAACAAACTCCTCTTTATCCTCTGTGCCATAGAGTTCAACAAGATTCTTCGTAGAATTATTACACATTGTTTTAGGGACTGCTCCTCCTGTATCTTATCTCGAAAACTCAGTAGCCTTTTGATAGAGTAAACGACCCAGAGATTATGGTGATAACATATGCATGTTCACCTTCGATGATCCCTCCGCGTTATTTACCAACTTATTCTGTGTTGAATATCGGTCACGTACCCTAATCAGCATCATTTCAGACAGTTTTAAGAGAATTGTACTTATTCCTTCGGTAAAGATTCTCAGTATTTTCGAGATTTAAAAAAAAATGAGTTCTTTAGTTTTTATTTACATGTAATATATTCTCTTAATTAAATTGATTCTTCATATGTAATGACCTACGGTCTATAGCACAGGTACACCCATGGCATTCCAAGTGAGAAGTTTTCGTCAGAACTTCAGAGCAATATTTTCTGACGACGTGGAAACTACTATAATCGATCAAGTTTTTCAGCAGGGAGAAAAGAATAGAATTTGCCACTGAATACTTTTGTTGATAAATTCACAAGAACATAGAAGGCACTTGAATTTATACTTTTCCTTAATTCTGACAGAGTAAATAACCCCGTATAAGTTTCTTTAAGCTACTGCTATTCATTTTTTCTACACTTTGATAAAGTAAAAGTCGTTGTTTGAATTTAGTTATTTCCATAAGGAAACAAACGGCAAGCATTGTCATGGGTAATTGTTGAACCGATATAAAATACGTTATATGGTCTATGCTCGTTGCCCTTTCAGTTGATTAAACAATAGATAAATTAATTTTTCAATTATCCATTTTGCAAACATATAACTGCTCATTCCAGACGCTGTGGATGATGGATTCCAAACACATCAGATTAGTACCATACACTCCTCAGTTAGCATTATCTTTTTGTGTAATGTATCAAGGATGCGGTATGACAGAGAAATCACATTGCTCAGCACACTTGCAGGTCAGAGTGGAATAAGTGCTAATAAAAGCCCAGGGGGTTTTTCCCCTGGCGATCGACCGATATTTAAATTAACAGAAACCCCAAGCCTGCCTACTTGTCTGATAAGACTACCTATGAATGTTATGGCCACTTTTTCGTTGAGCCATCTGAAGGGCAAAGTGTACGCTGATCAGCGCAGATCGCCAGGAGAGTCAGTAAACAACGTAACCCGAGAGATAAAAAAGATGCCACGCCGTACTCTTACCAGAGAGCTAGATAATTAGGCGGTTCATCTCCCAAACAGGGCTTATTTGAAGGTAACCTAAGAGCAAGCACTTCATGGTGTCTAAGTACAGGGAGAATTCTCAAGGTATCGTCATGATATTATTATACTAAAGATAACAGTTAGCTTTCTGCCGAAGTTTCTAAAAAGTTAATATTCTAGTAAAAATAATAAATTCTTGTATGAAGATGACTTAGCTCCTTCATTATGCACTGAGTAGGTTAAAAGAAAAGATTTATTTCAGTAGTTAGGTGCAAGGGGCAGTGGGTCTTAACTAGGCGTGAGAGTAGATAGCCATGAAGTGCCTCTTGAAAAAACTTTCAACAATTCCACTCTCATTTACCTCAGAAAATCTGTACCTGCTTACTCTCTGTCACCCTCTTGGTATTTAAATCACAACTTCCTGTTGCCACCCATCCCTAGCTCTGCACATTTCACCAATGCTAGAAGCAATCATTCTCTGTCCTTCCCAGTTCTTTATTCCCTACTCATTCACATCCGCCTGACTGCCATAACAGCTTTATCTTACCAAAAAATCAGTTATCATACCTCTTTTATCTGTGATGTATCAACGCCCATTCTGAACCTCGAGATTTGATATATTTTTTTATTTTTCTTCTGTTTTTTGCAACTTAAGTATAGGGTTTTCAGATATTATATATATATATATATATATATATATATATATATATATATATACATATACATATATATATATATATATATATATATATATATATATATATATATATATATATATATATATATATATATAAAGAAAGAGAGAGAGAGAGAGAGAGAGAGAGAGAGAGATAATTTCTCAGTACATATACTTACTTTGGATATACCCTTCCCAATGACACCACACTTCCCCCAAAATGTAGAACTGGTGAGTGTCTGAAATGGTGAACTGTACGGGTCCCAAGCAGGACAGCATGAAGTCGGCGAATGCCATGTTCATGATGAAGCGGTTCACAGGTGTCCTCAAAAGGAGCCTGTTCCTGAAGAGGATGATGATGATGGACAGGTTCCCGAAGAAGCCCAGGACCGTTATGACGACAGTGAACGCCCATCTCACTCCCAACTCCCACGAATCCGTGTGCGTGAGGTTGCACTTGTCCGTGAAGTTATAATCACTGAAACACATCACTTGACCGTCCCCCCAAGAACAGCAGGTTTCGTTGCACTCCATGCTGACCGTCATTTTGAGTTGTAAAGATCAATGGCTGTCGTTGGAAGCATCTTTCAGCCACTCAGAGACACTGATTCCCAGTCTCTCTAGAATGGGAGACTGTAAATCTCACTTTATCCTCCCATTTCACTTCACTTTCACGAACTCGCTTGATGACTGCACTTGTTCGAGGTAAGGGACTCCACCGATTCCTTGCTTTCTACTCCAAACGGTCAAGCTTATCTTCTTTAAGATAAACTTCCACCTAGAACCACAACTATTATCAGAAACGTTTGTGCGTCGAGCAACGAAACTTATTACACGTTTTAAAAAACTGTCGCCTATTTTTCACTTCCTTCTGCTGTTGAACTCGAGAACAACATTAGCTGGACGCTTCCCGTTCTATGTTTCGGCCCGAGTTTGTCTGACTGACGATGATCAGTGTGGAGGCTTAAGCTTAATCTAATCTATGATGACAGAGTCACGGGCAACAAATATCGTCATTGATAAAGGAACCTCTCGGATAATTATTATGGACTTTATTGCAGGTTCCTTTGATTATTCTTCACCTCTCTTTTCTTTACTCAATTTTCTTTTGAAGCGATCCTTCGTTGATGTGTAATGGCAGGGGCCTATATGATGTCAGTATCGTAACATACGAACTAGTAGTACTGGACTGCGCAAGTTATTGACATTTTTCACTTATCTCTCTCCTTGACCGTATCTCAAAAGCAAGTTTTCTAACACTATTCAGCATCTTGCGGCCAAAATCAGTGCCAGTGGCAACAATGAAATCACTCAAGTTCGTGTTCGTGTGACCTCGCTTTAACAAGCCTGGACGGCTTCAAATTTTTTTTTTTTTTTTTTTTTTTAGCGTTATGAAAAATATAAGAGCTTCTGGATGCAATATTTGATAACTAAATGCTAAAACAGGTCAGTTAACTTCCTCTGTGTCCCGTGTGTTGGTGCCGTAATGCTGGTATAGTGCCACTGGTGAGAACAGTTTTACAAGTAATATTAACACTCTCTCTCTCTCTCTCTCTCTCTCTCTCTCTCTCTCTCTCTCTCTCTCTCTCTCTCTCTGCTTTCTTATTCGTTCCTCTTAAAGATTTTACGGACAATCCTTAAAAAAAAAATTCCAAATATATACTCCAGTTTCAGAAACATGCTCATAAAGTGATGCAAATGTGGTCATGCGTGTGTGTGTTTGGAGTAGGGGCTTTAATATCCCGTCCTATATGAAAGAAGATAAAATATAGTAAACCAAAAAAAAACAGATAGATTAGAGCGATTCAATTCTGAGATAATTATGACGGAAGGAAATACCATAGATAAAACTTATTCCGATACCTTGCCTAGTCATTGATGACAAAGCTGAGTATGTTTTAGTTTCGAAAAACGTATCTTGGCCTTAAAGATAAAGAAGATAGAAACCGATCGCCTACATATCTGTAGAGTGAGTGACTGTATACCGGAAAGAGGATAAATGCCAATAACCACCAACCACTACAATAATAATGATGATAATGATAATAATAACTGTAACGTTTTAATAGCAGTAATAGGCAAGTGTTCACCACATGTTCCGTTTCTCTTGGAGTCTGTTACTTATCAGCATCATCTTGTTATCATCCTTAACTTCATCATCGCGATATGGAATATATAAAACTTTGGATTTTTTTACAATTGTGTATTTGTCCTGTTACTCTTAGTTTCACGACAGGAATAGAAAATTTCGTAAGGTTGAGCGAGTTATTGGTAGTTTGGTCTGAAAAAAAAATGGGTTTATTCTAACAGTAAGAAGGTAAATCATAGCGAATTCAGATTTTGTACTACATAATTAAAGGGTCTAGGGCTTGGCACTCTCGCTCTGCAAACACAAATGCGCGCTCACACACAAACGAATACTTTATATATATATATATATATATATATATATATATATATATATATATATATATATATATATATATATATATATATATACATACACATATATACATATATATATATATATATATATATATATATATATACGTACATAAATAGATATGTATATTTAAAATGTCTGTAAACATACATACGTAATTATTATATATATATATATATATATATATATATATATATATATATATATATATATATATATATATTATATATTATATTGACATATATGTGTGTGCGCATGTATGCATGTACATGTATGTAGGCTATGTATACAGTGGGCATCATATCTCCCTCGACTGGCTATAGTAGCATCAGCAATGTTCTCACTGAACCAAATAGCATTTCGCACAATTATAGAGCATGTCTTGGAGGACCAATCAGCTCGGGAAGATCTCGCACGGTGTGGTCAAGGGTCAAGTGCTGCTCGAAGCCCCAAGATCTGCAGCTTCTTGATAGTCCTTTTTTTTTTTGTCTTGATTTTGTCTGTTTATCTTTATTTCTCTTTATTTTTTCTGAATGATTTTTTTACCTAAACGATAACTATACATAGCAACAGTTATCATGACAACTTTACGCCCCCTATATTTCTTCTTATCATCATTATCATTCATAGTTTGTGCCCATTCTTAATCACTATTTTTATGCATTTGTTGCATTATATGATGTGATTGCACCATTTTCCTCACATATGAGAGAGAGAGAGAGAGAGAGAGAGAGCGTTTAGATACTCCGCAGTCAATATAATAAAAGAGAAGCCACGGATTAACCTCCCGCCAAGATACCTGAATGGGGAAATGAACTGATACAAAAGCTCCGTCTTCTGATCAATGAAGTTATGCAACTTCGGGTCTGGTTAGGTCTCGGAAGGGTGGCCGCCTATAAATGCCAGGCAATATCAGTGAAACATGCGGTTATGGCTACGACTTCAGACCTTAGGATCTGATGTGAGCTGCATGAGTCAGAATGAGGCTCAAGGGAAGGTCTGATGAATCATGAGATTTGTTTCGTAAGGTTGAAGTGTTCCGGCAGTAGCCTATAAGGTCATTATTCCCCAGAAGTAAAGTACCCAAGCACTTTAAATATCATGTGTAAATGCTCATGTTATCGTGCTGAAACGCTTGAGTTATCGTACTATATTACTCAAGTCATCATACTAAAATGCTTCAGTTATTGCACTGAAATATTCAAGCTATTTTTGCTAAAATGCTAAAGTTATTATACCATTATGTTCGAATGGTCGTGCTAAAAGCTCAAGTTATCATGCTGAAATAAATAATTTACTCTTCCAGATATGAAAGAAGTGAGGAGCAACAGTATCAATTGTACTGCAGCAGCACAGCAACAGAAATATTAGTTATCTCCAGAGGCAATTTGGAGTCCCTAAGAATATTAGAATCATGTCGTAAATCTCAAACAAATTGCAAATTGATCTTTCAACAGCATAGATTATTATTTTACTGTTTGCATCATTTTGATGCTTACGTTGCGTCCTAAGTCATCAGTTTCAAATCTTGCAAACTTGCTGAAGGATTTCATAGATGTTCCGCGTGAGCAGAAATTGGTTACGATATGATCCGAGTAGTCAACAAGCGAGCGATCTGAGCAAGGCCTATAGAATTCATTGGACGTCAAGGCATGGAGGTGCTTAGCCAGATTTCTTAAAGAAATCAACACATTTGAAGACCTTGGGTACATCAGTGCACATTAGCCACATCAGGTAGGCAGTGACGAAATGTAATTGTCCCCACAGGGACGTTTGTCTCAGCCTCTCTCTCTCTCTCTCTCTCTCTCTCTCTCTCTCTCTCTCTCTCTCTCTCTCTCTCTCTCTCTCTCTCTCTCTCTGCAGGCTACCTAAGAACATAATCTGAGATAGGATTGGGAAACTGATATGGAAGAAATTCTATGTTAGTTGTTTTTTCTTAAAGTGAAACGTAAAGTATTCTTGATAAGGGACAAGGACGAACTTTACTGGGACAACAGAGATTGTGAGAATTGCAAGGACTGAAGTTTTCTCACTGCTGTTAACATTTTTTGTTTCAATTGCTACTACTAATACTACTACGCAGAATCTTATTATTTCATCTGGTGTGATAGAGAGTTCCATCTGTCAGTCTAGCCCCATCATTTCATTAAGGGTAATCATGTGGACGTCATTTAACATGTTCGGCCTCTTATTTATTTAAAAAAGCCATTTTCATTTCAGATAAATCAATAATAAGATGTATATGAATCTGTACTGAAATCGGCAACATAAAAAAAAGAGAGGTATTCATTACGCAAAATAAGTTAGAGTTCATGGTTAAACATACTTTACAAAAGGTGAGGAAAGAAATAAAGACTTGCTGGGCTCCAGCGAACTCAAGACTGCAAACATCTTTAAAAAACAAAACAAAAAAAGTTTCGCATTTTTTTGTAAACAACAAAGAGCTGCAGGCGATAACAGACCTGTATCTGATATTCGTGAGATATTTGACAAATGATAAGCAGCCATTATGAAACTATTAACGTAACAATATACCTTTCTCGATAAACCCTTGAGTCGCACGGACGCTCAACTGGTTCTGGGTCACGAAACTGCTAACAAGATCGTTTCAGTCGGAAACTTCTTCGTAAAAAAACTAAAAAATTTGCAAGTAAATATCTCTTGTGGTGGAAAATATGTGAATGTCACGCAGTGAAGTTTTTAAAGGATAAGAAAACTTGATTATGAGATCGGAGACATCCCTATAGTGTCCGTGCCGTGTAAATGAGCGTCCTCAGATGCTGTAGAACTAAAGTAAATGGTGATTTACAGCGTGAAACTGGCAAGTTTCAAAAAGAACAAAACAATGAAAACAGACTAATTTAATATATTCAGTGTTATTTAGAATCGTTACATAGAAAAAAGAGAAAACATAAAACAGAAAAATGTATTTCATTAACAGGTGAAGTGTTCATGTCAGCCTCCCTCTCGGCCACCATCATGAAGCATCCCTCGCGATTATTACCAGTTGGAGCCACTTGCAACCACTCCTGCTGCTCTTATGGCGACGGTCAGGTCATCTGTTACAGCGACTACAACTTCACGGACAGGGCAAATCTCACGTACCACGAGCCCTGGGATCTGGGCGTCCGGTGGACGTACGCGGTCCTGGTGACCATCGTTGCCCTCTTGGGTAATCTGTCAGTCATCCTCGTCCTCTCCAGGAACCGGCTGCTGTTGAGAGCCTCCGTCAACCTCTTCATCCTGAACGTGTCCTGCGCAGATCTCGTCCTCACGCTCGCCGGGCCCATCTTATTTACGATCCGAGACACGAACATGTTTTACGTGCTGGGTGAAACGTGGTGTCATCTGGATGGGTTTATACAAAGTACGTTTTAACTAAGACGAATTTCCTTTAGAAATTATTGTGCTAGTTGTTACATCAAACCATTTTAATGAAGGCTTGGTTAATCAAATGTTTGTGCGAACACCGAGTAGAGCCGGATTGAGTATCCTTATTGTTTTAAGTATTGTATATTATATACAGTATTTAGATGACTGTAATCGGTCGCAACCAGGCTGAAGAATGACATGGGGCTACCAGCCTTCTCCGAAAAGATTTACTAAAAACTGGACTGCTAAAATCTTTTAGAGCTAAACCGCTAATGGCAAAAAAGATGACTGGCGAAAAACAAATATGTTACTAATCTGATATTCAAAACAAAATCCATCATAATTGGATTTCATCCAAGAGGAAAACATTCTGATTGTCTTGTGTGGATAATATTTATTTTACAATCATTGCATATATATATATATATATATATATATATATATATATATATATATATATATATATATATATATATAATCATCATATTTGTTCACCACACACCTTTTTCCCTTTAGAAGGTAATGACGCCAGAAGGTTGCAACCTTCCGGCTTCTAAGTAAGCCTTTACGTCCTCTTTCTTAATTCCATCAGTCGCGGTAAGTCTTTCACACTGAAGAAAAAAACTTGGGTTGCACTTAGATTACATAAAAATTTTAGAGATATTGCTATGAAGTTCGCTAAAATGATGTCATCGTGGTATAATTGTCCTAACCCAGTCATACCTGGTAATCATGAATGGTGCTGCCCTCGCCAAGAAAGGGTATATTACTGTACTTCTCGTTTGGGCAACTGTGAATCACAAAAACCCAGGTGCATTGGTCACGCATCCTCAGCTCTTCAAAGATGTCCTTAGCGCCACAAGACTAGCTTTCGACAGCCAGAGACAAACTATTAAAGATATGATTTAAAACTACCCTAACTAAGAACCGACAGCCAATGATTACCGTACAGACATTTTACAAATGCATATTGACCTCAGTGAGTAGATATTACCTAGCAAATTGTACTATATCAAGTAATAATGATGAAGGAAACAACGGATGAGAGGACACAAGAACAATCATGAAAGGAAGACAGTTTCAACATTACCAAATATTTTTATGCACACAGTTTCGGTTTATTGCATTGCTTGCTAAATGATGCTCTAGATAAATATCCTATTTTCCGTCAGTATGACCAGGATACAATGTTCGACAATGTTCTTGAGAACAAGCTGTGTGTTAACAAGGAACAAAATGAATCTGCCCACCTATTTGGAGTTGTGAACATTCCTGTCAGGGAGCAAGGGACGAAATCCCTTTTTACTGAAACAGCTTTAATTTCAGACTTAAATCCTATAGCAAATCAGTTACCCTTTTTATTCTCCATTGTAGTTATTATTGGCATGGTAACATTTCCCAAAAATTTCCTTGTGATCCTCAAAAATCTCACTGTGAGTTTCGTTGATATTGAAAATAACACTTGTCATCATATGTGCAAAAAATGTGTTCCCTTTATTGTAAATTTTGCTCTCTCTCTCTCTCTCTCTCTCTCTCTCTCTCTCTCTCTCTCTCTCTCTAATGAAGGATGGAAGGAATACCTATTAACGTAAAGAAGTCAGAGAAAGAAGAACATTCCCATAGATATTTAGTTCAACCTGGTGGAATAGTTGACCAATATAATCAGTTGTATTGTAGCCGTGTATAAGCAATTAATTAACTACAGGAATATGTGAATTAGAGGCTATATACGTGTATAACAAGTAAGAAACTAAGGAAACTTATTCAGTCTTCTCAATAACGTAACTTACTTTCTTACTCGCATGTCCTTCAGGCCTCATCAAGACCCATTTTCACTTGCACCAGGTGGCTTATGTTTCTGAAAAGTTTGGAATAAGTTTACTTTTCTTACAAGGCCTTTGCCGGGCTTGGGACCGGCATGCGTGTATGAACGATCATGGCAGATTTAAGAATGAGTAACCCCAAGAAAAATCATGAAAAAAAGACGACGTAACTAACCTCTTCCTTTCCTTCCATAGTCATGGTGATGTTGGTAAGCGTGACGTCACTGGCTGTCATCAGCTTCGACCGCATGTTGGGGATAGTGCGTCCCTTCCACGTCCATCTCAAGCAGTGGCAGTCGCTGGCGATCATCTTCGTCATTTGGGTCTATTCCTTCGTCATTGCTGCCCCCTTTGGTATTCACAGAGTTTACACGGTGAGAAATGTTAATGCAGTTTGGTTATGAGTGCTTAGCATTGGGTATCTAGCGAGGCGTTGGAGAACCGCTTTAGTTTGTCCTTTTACTTCACCTCTCCTCTGTCAATGTTCCTATCATTAGCAACAGCAGCTGCAGTAGCAGTCATAAAAAAGTTAATAATATGTTTGCTTCCACCCGCGTCCATGCGTGTTTGTTCGTAGGATATCTGAAGAACGTATGAACTTCTTTTAATGTCATTCCTTAATAAAACATGACAGATAGTCATTAGCTGATCTCGAAAATATTAAAGTTTTTGAAAAATCAGCTGATATGTGAGAATTTTGTTGCCAAGGAGTCGATCGCAGTCATATAAAATAAAAGAATGGTATGTTTCCATACATCTCTCTTATGCTCTCTCGGTGCCATTCTGCTGCTGTTTCATCTGACCTTAACCATACCGACTTGCTTTTGAGAAATGCGTCCACCGTAACCAACAATAAAACTTGCGAGCCTTCAAAAAAATTAATAAATAAACAAATAAAAAGGAAAAGCTGGCGGCCTTCCTTGTATTAACCAATTTCCAATTAAATAAAGATTGAAGCTTAGAAAGGTAAACTGGCTTGATTTAGCCATAAGAAAGATCTATATTTTTTTATATTAAGATAATTTAACAATGGGCTAGCTAAGATTTTTGCCGATAAAGGTCTTTATTCTTAACCGAAACGTATCTCTATCCTTTAACAGTGATTAGGTTTCACTTTACTAACTTAAATTTTTAACATAAAAAACAATACGCTTGTTATTTTGGGCTATTTAACAAGGAATGAATGTCAGTTCACCTACTTAACTTGAAAACTATAAAAACCTGGAGCTTGAATTGGCCTCCTTTTCAGCTTTTAAAAAGTTTGCATGTTTCGCTAATTTGGTCAAAGTTTCACTATTCTAAGTCAGCTTGCGACTAGTAAGGATTCAGATGCGCGTCAGTACGATTCTTTAGACAATAAGAAGGTTTCACTGTAAAGCTAAACTTTGGAACAAAGCAAATGTTTATAAATCATTTGAAACTTTTTAAAACACGGATGAGCTTCTCTGACAGATCCACATCTGGAATGACCTGACGGAGACGATGTGCGGAGAAGACCTAACTAAACTTCAAGTCTGGTGGAACGTCGTGGTAGCCGCGTTGACGTGGATCCCTCAAGGGGTCATGATCGTATCGTATGCGGTCATCATCTTCTCCTTCAAGAGGCCTTATAGGAAAGCCATTAAACCAGGTGAACTGTAACTGTCAAAGTAAGACGAAGATTCTGTTCTGGGTAGCTCTATTCATGAAATTCAAAAAAAGAAAAAAAATTGAAATTTTTTCTTTTTCATGTTTCCTTTTTCTTGTGGGGATCAAGATTAAGTTATGTATTGTTATCATTATTATTATTATTATTATTATTATTATTATTAGTAGTAGTAGTAGTAGTAGTAGTAGTAGTAGTAGTAGTAGTAAAAATTCTTAACTGTTTTTATAAGCCATATTAGAACTGGAAAATATTTTCATCTTCAAACTTCTGATAAATACAGATCTGAGCATTTATTGACGTTTGACATGTAAATACACGCTTTTAAATAGTACGCCACATTAACTATCATTATTAAGTCATTATTAATCTCTATTGCATTTCATTGCTGTCGGATGGAAGATAATTCACGAATACGTGTCTAGAATCACACCTTGGTTCCCATTGAGTACCTTGGTAACACTGATGAAGTTAGGTTACTAAGAGCTTAATTCCCTTGATGATAAATCTTTTACTAGGTTTACATAACAACTCAAAAGAGAGAGAGAGAGAGAGAGATGGGGGCGGGGGAGATATCAGCATTTCTTTTACCATTACCCCCCTTTCAGCTTGTTAACTAATCAGCACTTCAAAATCACAAAGACTTTTCGATATGAAAATCATCATGGGAAGGACGCCACTTTAAAAAATCTGCCATTATGAAAATATTCCTGATAATGTTTATTGAATTATTCACTCCCTTATCAAATTGGTGTAGCATATCTCTTTGCCGTGATGACTCAACCCTTTACAATGACAGATACAGATTTGTTGGAGTAAAAGCATGTTTCGTAATCGTATGAGGATTATGTAATTACGTTTTAGCAATTGTTTTCTCACAGCCGGCGTCGCAATTACCAAAGTCATCGGTACTGAATATAGAATTCTACCAGATATTATTTCCATGAAAAATTTCTTGGGTAAAGTCATCTCACATTGACATTTCTACATGAATCTGTTCCATTCAGCCTATAAAACCCACAGACAATTCTTCAATGACAAGATCCAGTCAAAGCATGCTAAAAATTTTAAACACGTCTAATATTTTGGCAGCGTATAGGCCGCAGTATTTTAAGCAGTTGGGTGACGTTATGTTCATAATCTCTCCTTTCCCATTACAGAGCACAGTAGGGCAAAATGTAAACAAGCAGAAGGCAGTAGATTAATATTTTCATTGATGATATATAATCTGCTGTTCACTTGTTATATATTAAAATGTGTTTCTTTCCATATGCCAGAGCACCCAGCCATAGTCCACCTGAAGAGACGAGTCATCAGAATGATGTTCATCGTCGTCCTGGGTCTCGCCCTCTGCTGGTTGCCACTCCAGGCTCTCAAGGTGTTCTCCGATCTATTCATCGACGATAGCGGGAGATATATCGAAAATCGTAAGCATGTGAGTTTTCCATATCACCTTCAAACGTATTACATGCGCTTCGGTCCGGAAAGTTACGCCTGATATCGCGACGAAGTTAGTTTTTTTTTTAACAAACATCATAGCAATCATTTTTTGTATATTTCACAAAAAAAAGTGAAGTGCACAGAATATCCGGATAAACTAACTTTTTAAAGAAAAATGCAGCACTTTACAAGCAGCTGGAACCGAAGTACCTGAAAAGCTTGAGGCGGGACTTTTCGGTCTATTGCTGTGCTTATTTCTGCTACGTGACCAATCTTCAAAAGGGCTAAGATGGCAAAGATATATTTCTTTAAATCTGCCACAATTCATCGAGACGTGTTGCTTTAGGCTTTGAATAGGCTAGGAAAAATAAAAAAGGAGTCCCCGATGAATGTCCAAGCTGACTAGGGCTTGTCATATTGACTTGTTACCTAACCTATGCTTTCAAGTTCAAAGGCAGCCCCATACCATCGAATGGTGCTCGGGACATGTTTATGCGTGCTAGAACGTGGAATTATGAATTAGGTTAGCCGACTCCCTTTCCGTAAGCCTTGACTACAGGTAAAGCTCTGATACTTATTTCCAGTTAGGTGGATGAAGTTAGCCTCAGTTAGGAATCGAACCCCCAGACCTCATTACCACAAAGCCACGTTGGCTCCAATTTTAGCCCTTATGCACATGAAGATGAGCTCACTCTTGTGTCTTGTCAACAGTCTTTTCACTCCCAACTGAGTTCTAAGTTCCTCCAAGAGCTTGGTTTAGCTTCAGCTTGTTAGCGTACTATTCCTTAAAACTTGATTTCTAATTACAACCTTCATCTCGCGCTTCTTTGTTTTTGATGGCTGTAATACAGTCCTATAAGCAAAAAAAAAAAAAAAAAAAAAAGCCTTTCCTTATTTAGTGACGTCATTTTTGTGTTCCAGCAATATGAAGCCTTATTTTCGTTGTCCCACTACATGATCTACACCAACTGCGCATTCAACCCCATCGTCTATGCCCTGATGCATCAGACTTACCGGAGGGCTTTCAGGATAACCTTCTCTTGTTTCTTCAGTCGTAAGGTTTGTGAGCATTGACTGCCTTCCAAATCATTGTTAGTAGTGCGCAAGGGCCGTCAAAAATAAATAAAACAAATTAAAGCAATTTTGTAGTTACATCATACTATAATACATGAAGTAAATTTACTATTTTCTTTAAGATTTAGTGTTAGTTAAACGTGAAATTCACTGCCCGTAGACTACCTGCATTCTTCGCCAAAACCCAGTTACAGTATAAGCAGAATTTACTATTTTCTTTTTATTACTGGTGAGTTGAAAGTCACAACCGCTTGCTCGTAAGTCTGAAATGAATCTGATGCAGCTGAGAATTTTTGAAAGTCTGCACAGCTACGATCGTGAAGTTTTATTTCCCCATTGAATATTATTATTATTATTATTATTATTATTATTATTATTATTATTATTATTATTATTATTATTCTCGATGCGAAAAAATTCACATGAACAAGTCTAAAAGTCCATTATATTCAAAAGCAAGCTTCCATAAAATAGAATATCATTATAAAAAAAAAAGACCATAAGTGAAGAAAAAATGAAACAAGTAAAGATCACTCAACAAACAGCATCACAAATAAGGAAATATAATGCAATATAGCATGGCGAATTAATGTATAACAATCTCTTAAACGCAGAGCGTCTAGTTAAACATTACATTATAAAACGAAAATCCTGCTCCAGAACAGAACAAAATATTTTAGACGAAAAAGACAGTGAAAAGGATATTCCATTACATGGGTTTCCTAATTCTGATAATTTCTCCTGTTAGTCTGCTTTCGTGCTAAGGCCCGGAGTTGGACATCGATCCTACATATGGTCGCTGAAGTCCGAAAAATGCTCCTGTCAATCCAACATTGCTCAACAGTCAAGGTAACTCGGGTATCATCTTCGTGTTAGATTGAATTTCTCAGAAGTAAGCGTTGACTCTTGACCCTTATACTTAAATAAATGTTCATGAGCTCCTCCTTTTCTCTGACAAAACTCAGGAGCCTCTCATTTCCTTTCGCGCAAAGATGATAAGTTTCCGTCGCTTTCATTTCATAATTTTTTTTGTAGGTCATCACGGATTACTCACCTCATCAAGCCCAAAAAGGAGTTGACGCCCTCAGCTGTTGTGTCATCATCTACCACCATAGTTGCCATTGCTCTCGACCCAGCCAAGCTTAAAACCTGTCCAAGTCCAGAGAGAACACAGAGAAAGTCTTGTTGTGACGAAAATGAGGATAAAGTGAAATGAAACGCTAGGAAATGCTGAAGAGTGGAAGATGCAAAAGCACTCGGGCCTCTTTCGTCAACACGGGAGATATGAACTATAGCAAATTCTTTATAAAGTTCACATCGTATGGCCGTCGTATCTTCAAAGCCTAACAGAAAAAAAAACAGTAAATCTATACGAGTGCTCGTATAGATTTACTCGTATGTTTGCAAGAGAGCATTGAAATTATCTTTTAAAGTGACTCAAAAAAATAATAAAACGAGAACTACGCTTTACTATAATAGAAGTGGAAAGAACAACAAGTGAGTGACTAAATCCAGTTTTCGATGTGAAAATAAAATGTAGACAAACAGCAAGCGAAAAAGAAAACCAGTGTAGTGGGGAACAATCTTCTTCCAAATTTAGACAAAGACATTTTTGTGACGAAGATTTAATTACAGTGAAATCTTACACAGCTGTCATTTTCGAAGGCAGTGTCTGAACAAATGCACTTGCCGCTCTATATTCTGCGAGATAAGCGACGTACCCCCTCCCTCACTCTGGACAGGGCTTCCGGACCTCATAGTGAGCCATGTCTGCTTACATCAGGATTGAGTGCACTTTTTCCCATGGCAGATATTACAAGGTAACCCGAAGAGAAGTGACTAAAATCTGGCTAAAACTCAAGAACTCTTGGAACTCGATGAGTACCCGAACTCACACGATAAATTCGTGATTGGAGGGCTACTGTGCCTCTAAAATTATAACTAGAAAGTGACGCCTATTTTATTCCCAAGATATGTAAAAATCAGGATATTTTTTACCAGAGTTTCTTGTTTTTAGAAATACTGAGTAGTCTTGAATCATTTCGTGCATGAACATTGATGACTTTATAGTACATTTCTCTGCAACAAGGTTCGAGAAAAGGTTATAACAAATGATGCCTATGATGGCCATCAGAATTATTATTAGCAGAGAGTATATTTTATTAACACGTATATGATATTATTATTATTATTATTATTATTATTATTATTATTATTATTATTATTATTATTATTATTATTAATTTCAAAAGGTAGATTTAGTTATCTAGGCATTTCATCAGAAATTCTTATCACAAAGAAAAAATCACAAACTGTTACCTCAACTCCAGGTACTAAATCACGTCTTCATCATTTTATCTATTTTCCCACCTCACTATCAACAAATAACTGACAATCTCTACACGTGCGGTATGAAAAAACTCTTTGTACTAATTTGATTATTGCGTTTATCAGCAATTTGTTTGTCACAGAGAATCAAAATAAGTATGAAATAGATTACAGTGAGAACTAAACAAATGGTACTGGGTGCGTCATGCAAAGGGTATGATAAAGAACCCACTCAGTAATTAATTTCGTTCGGGGGTATTAACGTTTGTGTTCACCTTATTTCAAGCATGACATGAAGCAAGAATTGACGTCCCGTTAAGGCTTTCCGAGACTCCAGTTTTTGGCAGTAGCGCACTGCAGACAGTACTAAAGGTACTGGAAGTTACATGAGCTCTACTGAAAACATTTGCCAGGTTTTTATCAACACAACGGCCATGCAATAAATGCTTCCAGTTTTCTGCAGGGTCCATTGTGCCCTCAGATGCACGAGCTTCTACCTTATGCCTTTCATTTGATCCTTTTCGTCCCTTCTCACTGAGCTGTCCAAATTTTAAACTTTTTCTTGCCCGAATGTTTCATTATTGTGACCAGCTGGTTTGCCTGAACTACTCTTTGAAAATATATTCCAGATTTTACTATTAACAAATATTGTAAGGACCCCACCTATTTCTTTCTCCTCTCTCGATCATCATAGTTTCAGCAAGTTTTAATGTCCAGAATCACCCATTCCTTTATCTTTTAAGATCATCACTTCTATGTCTTCGCAGTTTTATCGAAAATGACCCCAGAAAAGTGTGAAACATCAAAACAAGGAGTTTTAAATGTTTCTTATCCTGAGATTTATCGCATCATTTAATGTTTTATAAAGTCCGTTTATCTTTTGGAGTTTTTAAGTTGTTACATCTTAATTTTTCATATTTGGCATTGTGGTAAGCAGAATTATAGTGAAATTGCACTTACTAACATTCCCAGTTTTCGCTATTATCAACATTAGCACTAGATGATTACTCTTGACGTCATGGCTGCTAATAAAAGAAACGTGATTGTTAAAACTTCAGTGTCGCGTGTCGCTGTCCCTTGTGCGTTAGGGTATTTTAGAAATTGCAAAAGAAGATGCACTGGCCGTTTCTTGCTAAGCTTGTTGTGCTCTTCCCACCAGTGCCCTGAAGTGTACAGAAAGGTTGAGGTACTTAAGTTCCAGCTTAATCTCCATGGTAAACATTCACTTGTTTATGAAATGAATGCTGATTTATCACAAGGTTTTGAACTGTAACATGAACATTAGCGATGATTAAGTGTGATATGTTGTTACGGTTTGTCGCGTCGTTGTGTGTGCGCGTATGATTGCATAATCCACCTCAAGGATAAAGTGTTTTTTCATTCTCTGAAGAGGATACAGTTTGTGTTTCTTGAAAGGAATATATATTAATCGGCATTTCTTTCAAAAGATTACGGTTGGTATTTCTGGAAATGGATGTACTTTGCATTATTAGAAAAGACCAAGCAATGTGCTTATCTTATTCTGTTTAAAAGAGACTCGTTTTGCATTCCTGAGCTAGATAAAATTTGTTGTTTCTTGATTAACTTATTCATTTATTTAAAAAAGAATCCTAACACAATGAAAGGCAGAAGAATAAACCATCATATTATGAAATAGGTTTTTCGTTAAAATTAAAGTTGTCCTTATGCCAGCAGAGGGACTTGCCCAAAGTCATCCTGTAAATGTGGCATGAGGCTTGATGTGGATCTGTGGACTATGACCAACCAGCATATTTTTAAAGAATGGGAGGTTGTTCGTTGGT
Organism: Macrobrachium rosenbergii; assembly: GCF_040412425.1. NCBI lineage: Eukaryota > Metazoa > Arthropoda > Malacostraca > Decapoda > Palaemonidae > Macrobrachium > Macrobrachium rosenbergii. Next base: position 40,421,689 of record NC_089754.1, on the reverse strand, counting down.
TTTGATTGAGCTGGCGTATACCAGTATACGCCATAGTCCAAAACCGTCCAGTTAGTGTGGTAAGGTGTAATGAGGAGTAAGATATTGTTGTGGACCAATTCATTCTGACTATCCAAAAAAAAAAAAAAAAAAAAAATGGGTATTTTGATAAATAAAACTTTGGTGGTTTTTTCTAAATTTGGAATCTTCGAAAGAAGAATATATATATATATATATATATATATATATATATATATATATATATATATATATATATATATATATATATATATGTATATATATATATATATATGATAACTTAGCATTAATTATAATTGTTACCATCATTAAGCCACAAATATCGTTTAATATCCAATTCACTACCTTGGCAATAACTTGCACCAAAGGGGAATTGTAATTGCTAAGCGCTGTGATACTAGTGAGATTCGAACCGTTGCCTGATTTAAGGAACGATGTACAGTGCCTTTTGACCACGGAGCTATTGGTTGCGAAGCACTTATCAATTATAACTTCCTTGGATGTAAGTTATTCCCGAGGTACACTGAACTGGATATTAGACAATATTTGAACTGATATTAGACAACACACACACACACACACAGTATTCACAATACACACACACACACATATATATACATATATATATATATATATAAATATCAAAGTTTCAGTTTCAGACAATATGGAGAGCCCTTCATATGACAGCCATTAAGTTCATCCTACTCAGTTTTTATAAAAAACAATTGATAAACTTAAATTTATCCCTCATAAAATACTGATAAATCAATCTCGGTATTAGATTTAAGCCTCGGTATTAGTTTTGAGTAAGGCTACTTCAAATTAGAAACCTATCTCACAAAAACGATTTTGCTGTCAAGTTCCGTAGTCCACCTCCGCTAGAGCGTTTGAAAGACCATTCGGGCAGGTTTTTCAAACAGTATTCCATAAAGCAGAAGAACATCCTCATAGTAAGAAATCCCTGTCTTCTTATTGGCTGTATCATTCTCAGATGTGATTGGCTGTGGCTCATTTACTACGGAAGACATTGTTTACGAATTGAGCTGTTGACGTCATGAAACAGTTGCATTTTAATCTTAAAACACATTAAAAAATCAAGTGACGTTCTTTGTGTATATTTGATATCATTGTATTTTATTTCATTTCAAAATGATCAATCATACACATAAAGTATTTGACACAGAACAAGGCAATATATAAAAGAAATAAAACATCATATGTAAAACAAGTTGGAATTTTTTAATGATATGTTTATTTTATGAATGAACAAACTTAGTCAGAGTGGTTAAACATCCATATGAGTCTCACCTGGATTATCAGTATTAAAATATAATTATGTATCTTAAGGAATTATAATAGAATTATATTAAATACAAAATAGCCACGGGATCTCCAAAGAGAACGTTAACTAAGTAAAATTCAATAGTTTCAGAGGAATGCTGAATTTCAGTTTGGCTACAATGCAAGACGTCGTCTGCATAACCAAGAATGAAAATATTAGCTAGCACCTTAGTCAAACAAAAATATGTGACAATCATAGATAAAAATGTGAATTTCTCAATACTTTTTTCCATTTTTTATTGTTAGAAACATATCCTAAGGTATTCTGATAGGAGAAACAGATAATGTAAAGCATCATATTAATATAACCCTGGATTAAATCGAGAGATTAAATCCGTTGTGTGTTAGTGTTTTGTGGCAACGAGTATGTGATGTAAGCAGTCACCCTAGTCAAGGTGGACAGGCCATAGTATGACGTCACCAGTGTCAGTGACCAATCAGAGGTGTAATTGCTATTTGAAGATTTTTCCCAAATCGCGACTTTTGTAGTTCCAAACGCTCTAGCTGTAAGGGATCGAAACGCGAAAATGTTTTTTGTCACCGTTTTGGTTCCCATCACTTATTAATTTTTTGTTTTGCACTGATTTGTTACATTTATTCTTAATTAAAACCCTTGTAGCATAGAACCATTGCAATGGTAATATTTATTTCCGTTCTACCTTAATATTAATACTCTCTCTCTACAGAAATAAGGAAAAAATAGCAAAAATAAAGTTAACGAGGCTCGTCGTAAAATAGTGGCCTTTTTATTTAGATAAAGCGGGCCATCTAATCATTGTTGAAAGGTGTGAGTGGAAGTGAAATGCCTATTGTGGTCCTCTGGACTCTTCAATAAAAAAACAAAAAAGATTGCGAGTTAATTCAGAAATAAAACTTTTGTGGATTATTCTCAATTTGAAAATTTCGATAGGAGACGAATACATAAAATAACTCTGGGTAATATCCCAGTTAAAAAAGGAAAAACATTAAGACAAGCAAGGTCCCTTGAAACGACGGCATGCAAATGCAGAAGAACTCCGTTCTCTCCTGTGGCGAAAGGACTTCGTCATTAAAGTTTTCATCCTACACAGTATTGTATATAAAACTTTAATAATTAATTAAATTTAATTTACTTAAACATAAAATATTGTTATCGGAATCCCTGCATTATCTGCAAGTGAGATACGCCAAATTAACCATGGAAAACTCTCTTTATGACGGAACGATTTTAGTGAAAAAATTTATTCTGCCTTTGCTGAGCTTTGATGCCATTCGGGTAGGTTCTCAAATAACATTCCATAAACCAGAGGAGTTGATGCCATTCGGGTCATTGGCTTCTCCAAATAACCATTGATATTTAACCATCAAAGACGTTGTTAAAAAAAAAAAAAGGTCGAGCTGTGACGTCATGAGTTGCATTCTACTCTTAAAAAATATTTTAAAAATCAGGCTATGTTCTTTGTTTAGGTATAATATCCTAGGATTTTATTTCACTTTATAATATTCAGTCATACAGATAAATTATCTGACACAGAACAAAGCAGTATAACCGAAATAAAACAACATACATAAAACGAGGTGGAATTCTTAAGGTTGTTTAAGTGAATGAACACAACTTAGTAAAAGGGGTTCAACATCCATGTAAGTCGTAATTGAATCATAGCTATCAAAATATAATTCTATATAATAATGGATTATGATTGAACTTTATATAATTTTAATTAGCTACTAGATGCAGAAAAAGAAAACTAATGAAATTAAATATAATAGTTTCAAAAGAATGCTAGAGCTTACTTTGGCTACAATGCAAGATGTCGGCTGCATAACCAAAACTAAAATAGTAAATGGCACTTTTTCAGTAAGAACGTGATAATCGCAGCTAACAAAGGATATTTCATTATTTTATTTTCATCATTTATTCTTATCAATAAGTCCTAAAGTCTTCTGACAAAAATGATGCAAGACATCATATTAAAATAAAACAGTTGTCATGTGGTAACACTCCTGTGACGTAAGCAGGAGTCTACAACCATTGTATGACGTCACCACAAACAACGACCGATTAGGAGTGTAGACGATTGTTACAGTGAAGGTGTTCCTCAGCTTTATGGCTTGCTGTATGGAGATTTTCTCAAATCGCGACTTTTGTGGTTCCAAGCGCTCTAGCTGTAGGGGGACAGATAGAGAGAGAGCTATTTTTTGTGGGCGCGTTGATTCCCAATTGTTTATTGCTTATTTTTTGTTCCACTTATTTCTTACTTTCTGAAAAAATCCTTTTTTCAAAGAAAAACGTTATTTAAAATAAAATAAAATATTCATTATATATATATATATATATATATATATATATATATATATATATATATATATATATATATAATATTTAGAAGTTTATTTCTGTTACCCATGTGATTGTGTGTTGGTTACTTCCATATATATATGTGTGCTTGCCGATGTGGAAAAAGAATCTGATTTAATTAATGAATTTAGGTTGTCCAGCTCACCACTGGAACACTGGAACTTGAAGAAAGCCACACAACTGCAACAAGAAGCAACAGTAAGAGAGGCCGGACAGCAAGATTGAATAGGGTACGGGGGATAGGGGTAAAGCAAAAAGGCTTGTCGGTGCGTTGATGGCACTATCTCACTGCAGGAAGAAATTATCTGTTGGCTTCATGGAACGAGATGACAAAGCACAACTACGGTCTAGAATCGATAAAGCTGGCCCATTACCAAATTATCCCTGATACTACCCAGCGTTTGCCTTCAAGGCAGGTTTTCCTTTTAACGCTAGATTTAGCGCTTTCTGAGAATTTTCTTCTGGTACGAAAAATTTAGCGATTCACGCTGTCTATAGCTAATGAATTATCACTTTTTTAATCAATTGGCTCCAAATCTAGAACGTTATCAATAGTCAATAATGATAACTAAATAGTTCATAGAATTTAAGTTGTAAATTCATATTTCAATTAATAAATTATAGCTATCGTGTTGCAGAATTGCAACGTTGCGCCTTCATAGATACAAGGAATGCTATTTTCTAGTAATTTCTGTTCCCTTCACTGTCGGAAATTTCTGTTAGCAAGAAAAATACCTATACTACTGAAGAAACTGTTGAAAACTTTCACTAATAAGAATGGAAAACTGAGAAATATAAATCAAAGTAAACCAATAATATCTTTGACTTTGGAATGGAGGGGGAAGATGATATGGACATTCCCGAATTTAGCAACAAAACAGTAGTAAGTACATCAAGACACTTAACATCATTTATTTGTCAGTCATCATGTTTTTAATCTTATCTGATAATTTAGATGTACAGTAGCAAAAATAATAATAATAATTTACTTTGTCAGGTATTCCAAAAGTATCTAGCGCTTTGTCGTCGCGTACTTAGAGTTTTATGGAAATTAAATTGGCAACTCTGTTCGCTTGCTTCCCTTGGTCCGGTGGCAACTGTCCTCTGTCAAAGAAGTCAAGAGAATCTGGCTGCTAGTCGGTTTTCCGTTGATTGTCAGTTCACTTCAGTTGTCTCCAAGCAAAATGGTGTCTGCCGTGCTTTTGTTGGCCGAGGGTGCCGAGGAAATGGAAGCTGTCATCACTATTGACACACTGAGGAGAGGCGGAGTAAGTTGACCTTCAGCTGTGTTACCTCGGGGAAATAAAAACCGGGTTGCGGAATCTACTCAAGTACCGGAGTAACAAGATTGTTGTCAGGCTCGTGCATAAGTTGTAAATTATACCTTATGGTGTAAGGAATGTCCTTTTTGGGGTAGTAGATATAAATTGCATTTACTTTAGGGATGAGCACCTAAATGTAAGCTTGCCGGTACCTCAGGACTTTGTCAAAGCAAGCCAAGTTTGGTAGCCACACAAGCAAAACAGTTTATTGTATTTGCCCAAGAACTATTTTTTCCGATAGTTTTGTCGCCATTTTTGGATAATTTTGGTCTGGTTAACATTGAAACCCGAGTTTTTGTTGTTTTTCTACTACTTTGGACCCTTCCCTGACCGCACAGAATTGAACACTAGCATTCATAGGGTAGTCCTAAGCTGTTGTGTTTCCGAGAAAAAATCCAGACAAAAATTGGTAAAATAGAGTCATATTACACCGGAGATACCTCTTATTTTAAACTTGCCAAGGGCATTTAGTCCTACTGTGGTTAAAATTCCCCCCCCCCTTACCTAAAGCTAGGCTACTCATGGGCCTACAGATAGCCTAGGTAGCTTACACTGAAGTAGTTCCAGTTATTTTAAATTATAAATTCCTCAGCGTTGAGAGTGTAATCATTTGAGAAGATGGTGACAAAACTTTAAAGGGTAATTCTACATATAAGCTTTGCGCCTGTTTTTACCTTGGAAACTGGATTTTTCTATAGTTTTAGGGCTTCTGATACTGGCGATACATTTGTTTGTTGTTGGCCAAATGGAATGTCCCTTTGCCGTGTTTAGTACTGGCCCAGGGGGCGGGGGCGGTACCCATAAGTTAACAAGTTACTGTATTGCACTTGCTGGACGGGATATGAACTGTTTGAAACAGATGTACCTGTGATTTGTCTCGTGAAGATCGCGTATGGAAACCCCCTGTTGGATGGACTTCAGGGGTTAATTACAGGTTAATTACATTCGTGCGACAAAAATTTAAGGTAAATCCATAATTAGCAACCAAAAAACTGTAGAAAAAGTCAGGTTAGAAGGAAATCGCTGCCGTGGAGCTACTACTAAGATCTATCCTTTAAAGTCTCAGATTTCTTGTAGCCTACCACAAAATTTAATCTATTGTACCAGCCTAGGTCCCAGTACAGGTGGATGTAGGTGTAGAGGCCTAAATAGTTTGGCCTGACCAAGCTACCTAAGGCACATTTGAGTTTGGTGACTTAGAATCTGTTCTTCTATAGGCCTAGGTGAAGTAACAAGATGTGAAAGTGATATATCACTTCAGCAATAAGTATAGCCTAGCTTTTGTAGAGGAGGGTAGCAGCTGTGGTAGTCTGATTACCCTTGGAAACAGCAGCTTTAAGTATACCACTACTACCATCACCACCTTAACCCAAAATGTATGTTATAGACTGACCCTGAAAACTTTTTAACCATTTTCTCTGTGTAGATGATTAAATGGTAGGCTAGGCTAATTTAGTATGCATGACATCCCAGGAAAAGGATTTTCTATAGAGATGGCAGGTTTTATCTTCAAAACAGCATCTGAAGCTTCAAGGCCTGGTACTTTTATTATGTAAAGAAACTGAGGAAAAGCTGATCGCAATTTTTTTTAAGATCTTATCAAATATGCTGTTGAACAACTAAGAAGTACAATTGAAAGTATTTTTTTTATAGTCAGTTTTACATTTGATGTTACTGAGTTTTCATTAAAGTACCAGGACCAGTACATGAACGCTCAACCAGTAACGCACCCTAGCACTTAATTTTTAAGTGGTGCTATAGGAATGCTGTGCAAGTGTGACAGTTGTTTTTTACTTGGCATGTGCTCTGAAACTTTGTAAGCTACACTATACTACCATTTAATGAAGCTTATGGAAACATGATACTTGGTTTTGTAGAAACAGTTTTTCAGCATTTCATTTGTCAATTTGTTATGAGGCACTAATAAAAATTGATGACACTAATTATCAAGCAACATTGTAAGGAGAGTTTTAAGCAGTAGCTTGTTTGTTTTTTCCTGTTTTCAGACTTCAGGGATTTTTGGGGGGGTGTGTAGCAGTTTTGTAACGGCTCCTCACGTGAACAAGTCACTTTGGGCACAGTTCAGCTGGATTCAAATTAGTATCCTATAATTGAAGATAATGTTTAATAATGTGGTTACATTTCAAAGCCTTTGTTTTTTGGTAAAATGGGCATCATTCATTCTGTACAACACTGCAGAACTGAGCATATACTTTGTGCCTGGTGTTATTTACGAGACCGTTTGGGCTCCAGTGAAGGAAAGTAGCCAGAAACAAGATTTTTTTCATTCTAGACTTGAAAACATCAGGGTTTTTTTTATTCCTGACAGTGATGTCATCAGTTACTAACAAATCACGACACACTTTTCTACATAATCGTCTAAGAAAAAAACAGCATTTTACCTGAGGGCCATAAGGCTAGAGGTTGAATAGTTGAGCAACTGGCTCTCTCCCTTCTTCTTTCTCTGTGGGACAGCAGTCAGGCAGATTCCATGTTGAACAGACCATGGCAACAGGTAGATGTGACAATTGGGCATCAGATGTAGAGCTTCTGCTGACGGTACAACTCTCTTTGATGAGTTACGGTGGCGGTAGTTAAACTGTTATCTGAACCTATCAGTTGCCTTCCGACCTATGCTAGCCTTCTTTAGGGAAACATTTGGTTCTCTAAAAATCCCAGAGTGAGAGTTCAGATACACCTTACTCTGTTTCAGTCTTGCATCCTAATGCCAGGAGGTTGCAGGAGTCATTGCTCTGCTCACAATGTTACCAGGATCATTTCATTTTGGGATGTAGATTTAATATGCCAGTCAATAGAGACACTCTTCCCTCCAAAGGAGTGAGTCACCTACATGAAAGGTGATGGTTCACAAAATTCTTTAAATAATTTGTATTTTTACCAGGTAAAATATTAAACATTTTAATGTGGTGGTTATTCATGAATCATTGCTGATTTTCTCTTACTGTATGTACAGCTTTCTGAATGAAAACATCTTCCAGTGTTGTGGTTTATCAATTTAGAAAGAAATAGAAATCTTACATTTTCCAGAATTAGTATATTTACACAAGTATTACTAGTAATTTTATGACAAGTTTTTCATGCATCACAATTCCTCAAAGGAAAGTGTTAGTATGTGTCAACTAAAACCATACCTGCTCAACTTTCAGATAACAGTGACAGTTGCTGGTGTAGGTGGTGATGGACCCATGAAATGTAGCAGGGATGTCTATGTTAAACCAGACATGTCCCTTACAGCTGCAGTTGCCAAAGGCCCATATGATGCTGTTGTTATTCCTGGTGGAATGCAAGGATCTGAAAATGTTGCTGCGGTAAGTGTAGCAGAGTTAATATTTTTAATTTGAATTATCTGTATGTTTCAATTTTGTGTTTCAGCTATCAGTCATTAGCATCTGTTGCATGCAGTAAGTGTGAAAGCTTTCCGTTCACCAACTTTTCTTGTTATAAATATCGATTTTATGAGTGTCAGGGAAGAAAATGTCTTTGTACAATGGAAGTGGTCTTATTTTTACAACTGCTCTTTGTTTAGGGTTAAGTAAACTTATGTAAAGTTTAACAATTTTATATGATTTTCTCAAAAGTTGTAAAGCAAAACTGAAATTTTACTTTACAAAATTTTAGTACACTAACATCAGTTTGCTCCTTGATCTATTCCCAAGTCCATTTTTGATAACCAACAATTGTGCAGGTATAATTACACTTGACACAAATGGGGATTAAATGAAGATTCTGGCTGGGTGCTATTCATGATAACAATGTGCATTTTGGCATTTGTAATGTTTAGTGAGAAGTGTGTGAAATATAGAACTGTGTACTGATTAGCCAGCAGATTTCCAAGGTGGGCAAGAGACATAGACACATTGAATTAGTCCACCTCATCATCTTGATTACTATGCTTGTTTAGAGACTGTCCGTTTCCAGTTAGTATTCTTCAGCAGTAGCTCTTTATATGGTTTTACCTTGATGGTGACCCTGCCTTCCAGGAGGGCAAGAGTATACAACAAGGCTTAAGCAAGGGTGCCCCTGTGTATGTATTCACACCAAGATTGACCTTCCCAAGATAAGATAATTATATGACAAGCCTCAGGCATAGAGTCAGAATGATGACAACAAGAACATTGTATCACAGACAGTCGGCGTTCAGTTCAGCCAAGATTTTATTCTCATCCTCGAAATTGGACCACCTTATCAAGCACTTATTCAAAGTCTTGGAAGTTCTCAGCTTTCTCAACTGGGCAGTAGGAGCTCTTGTTCATAAATTGAAGGATTGCCCTCATATCCCGTAAGACTTTTCTTTGGATTTTTGGGGAGTCATCTGTTGCCTAGATAAGGGTATTAGAGACCGCTCATTTGAATTATCTTCGCTATTTGCGATGGGAATCCTTAAGAAAAGGGAGCTTTTGTGTTCCTACACTTGATAAAAAACACCTTTTCCCTCAAGCAACTGTGCTGCAGATTGCTTCTGATCTGCAGAAGTCTACGCAGGACCTCCTCGCACAATCAGCGAGACAACCTAGAGTGTCTCCGGCCTTCTCCTCCAGGACAGTTTCTCCTGTTCAACCCCAGCCCTTTCAGGGTAGAGGCAGACAAAGAGGCTTCCCCAAACTTCATGGAAATGCCCGTTTCACCCCCAGAGCAATCAAGAGGTCCTCCAACAAATCACCCACACGTAAGTGAAGATCTAGTCCTCCGCACACCTGTGGGGGCAAGACTCTTCCACTTTTGGGAGCATTGGGAAGCGAGAGGAATGGAGAGTTGGATTGTTCAAGTACTGAGAGAAGGCTGTTCAATCCCATTTCTGAAGAAACCTCCCTTAAGCAACAAGCCTGTATTATTGTCAAACTTCGAGAAGTTTTCAGCCCTCTCCCTAGAAGTGACAGCTCTCCTTGAAAAAGAAGCAGTCGAACTAGTTGAGGATACCTCCTCTCCAGGGTTCTACAATCGGTTGTTTGTAGTCCCCAAAGCCTCGGGGGGCTGGAGGCCAGTTCTGGATGTAAGTCCCCAGAACTTGTACGTGCAGAAAACAAAATTCAAGATTGAGATGTCCCAGTCCGCCCCTGTATCCATTCATCTGGAAGATTGGATGGTCTCGATAGACATGAAAGATGCCTACTTCCATGACCCAATTCATTGGGACTCGAAGTTTTGAAGGTTTGTGTTCGAGCACAAAGTGTACCAGTTCAGAGCCCTTTGCTTCGGTCTGTTGAGGGCCCCACAGGTATTCATGCGTGTTCTAGCCCTATTGGCGAAATGGTTACATCTAATGGGGGTCAACATTTCGTTGTATCTCAACAATTGGCTTATTTGCTCCCTGTCAAAGGAAAAATGTGTGGAGGACCTTCACAAGACCCTTCTTCTCCCCTAGGATTTGGGCCTCTTGATAAATTTCTCAAAATCTCAACTGACTCCTCAGGAGATAGCTTATTTGGGGATGAGGATAAACTCTCGGAGTTTTCGGGTTTTTCCTTTCCCCCCAAAGGATAAACCCTGCCTTCAGAAGACAAACAAATTTCTCGGCCATCAGTCCTGTTCTGCGAACAGTTGGATGAGCATGTTGGGGACTCTCGTCCATAGAGCAGTTCATGTCCCTGGGAAGGCTACACATGAGAAACTTAGTTCTTTCTGAAAATCGACTGGAACAGAAAGAAAACACCTGGATTCTTTCGTTTTTCTGATAACGAGGGAAATAAGAGGATCTTGCTTGGTGGAATTTGAAAGACAAGCTCTCTCAAGGGAAGTCACTCCTCCCTCTGAACCCCGATCTAGTGTTTTATTCAGACGCATCAGACCTAGGTTGGGGCACCCTCCTGGGAGACAAAGAAGTTTCAGGCCTGTGGACTTCAGAACAGAGGAAGTGGCACATCAGTGTGAAAGAATTGACGGCACTTCACTGGGGATTGCAAGTGTTTGCATCGGAGGTGTCCGGGAAGACAGTGTCCGTCCACTCGGACAACACCAAGGCTCTGTCTTATATCAGAAAATAAGGGGGAACTCGTTCTTTTTCCCTTTGCCAAGCAGCAAGAGCCCTGCTCATTTGGGCAGATCAGAATCAAACCCATATCCTCACCAGATTTATTCAGGGAAAATTCAGCGTATTAGTAGACGAACTCCACTGTCAAAAACAAGTTCTCCCCACAGGGTGGACTCTCAACCCTCTCATTTGCATAGAGTTGTGGAAACTGTGGGGAAGGCCAGTTCTAGATCTGTTTGCGATAGCAAAGAACCATCGTTTCCCCCCATATTGTTTGCCAGCACTAGATCCACAAGCTTGGGCAACGGACGCAATGCTTTTAGATTGGTCAGACATGGACCTTTATGCCTTCCGTCCATTCAAGATGGTGAGAGAACTATTAAACAAGTTCCGGAATCATCAGAATGTAAAGATGACGTTAGTAGCCCCATTCTGGCCAGCCCGGGAATGGCTCCTGGACTTGCTGGAACTTCTCATGGATTTTCCAAGGCTATTGCCTCAAAAACCCAGTCTACTCAGACAACCACATTTCAGAAGGTTCCATCAAGGACTTGTCCACTCTGGCTCTAACCACATCCAGACTATCTACAGATTGGCTCAAGTGAAAGGATTTTCAAAGACAGTTGCAGACACTATTGCTTGTTGTAGACAACATTCCTCAAGTAAAGTTTACCAAGCCAAGTGGACAGTCTTCTGTAACTGGTGCAGGAGAAACAACATCTCGTCTTCTAAGACATCTGTAGCAGAAATAGGTGATTTCATACTATATTTGAAGTCTACCAGGAGCCTTTGTACCTCAACCAATAAAGGCTGCAGAGCAATGTTGAGCTCTGTATTTAGGCATAGGGGTTTAGATCTCTCCACTAATAGGATCTTTCTGATTTCATCAAGTTGTTCGACATGACCAAACAGAAAGGAGATAAGCTAGTAGCCTGGAATTTAGACGTAGTACTGAAGTGGCTGTTGCAACCACGTTTTGAACCTATGCAATCTATCTCCTTGAGGGACCTTACTAGGAAGACTCTGTTCCTAGTAGCGTTGGCGACTGCCAATAGAGTAAGTGAGCTTCAAGCTTTTGATAAAAAGATTGGATTCTCTCAAGATAATGCAATTTGCTCATTTACCTTAGGATTCTTAGCTAAGAGTGAGTCCCCTGCCAGTCCCTGGCCTTGCTCATTCATTATTAAAATTTAATAGATATTCTAGGTCCAGAGGATGTAGAGAGAACTCTTTGCCCCGTAAGGGCATTGAAATACTATTTACTGAGAACAGAAAAGATCCGTGGGCCATTGAGCAACCTTTGGTGCTCAGTAAAGGATCCTTCTTGCCCTCTTTCGAAAAATGCCTTGGCATTTTTTATAAGGATCTAATTCTAGAGGTGGACTCGCAAATTGACGAGGATACGTTGCCCTTAGTGAAAGTTAAAGCAAGTGAGGTGAGGGCAGTTGCCACGTCCCTGGCTTTTAGGCATATTTTGTCTATTTCCTCTATTATACAAACAATGTTTTGGAAATGCAAATTGGTGTTTGCAGCTCATTATTTGCGTGACATTGAAACTATGAAAATTGTAGTACCTTGGGTCCTATTTCGATTGCTGGTATGGTGTTGGGAGAAGAGTGTAGGAAGTCTTCCTTGATCTTTCCTGTTTTTTCGCCTTGATTCATGGTGTCGAGTTGTAGGGGAGCCTGACGGTACTTAGTATTTGGAGTGCTCACCAGTTTTTCTTTTATCCGTAAATGGTTGGTTAATGGTATGCTGTAATGTTTGGCTATAGGCAGTTGTGTTTTTTATTCTCTTGTTTTGTTTTTTGGTACTGTGCCCAAGGCAGGGGCAACTTTGTTATTCTTTGTGTGCAGTCGGACACTCCTTTGCAACAAAGGAATCCCGCTAATGAAGCAGGTGACTCCTGGCTACACCACCATGCTGCTGTGCGTTAAGATGAGCACCATCCAGAGGCAGTACTTTCCTGTAGAAGCTCTCTTAGCAGGTAAGGAACCAGCAAGCATTTTAACAAATGCCAGCAATTCTTCTATTTCTTTTACATTACTAATCTTGATGTATTAGGATAGATACTTCATGCGTCCCACATCCTATATTGTGGGATTCAGCTATGTAATTACTTGGTAAGTAGCTTATATAAAAATGACAATTTTATCATAAAATAGTTTATATACTCGTATACTGTACTTACCAAGTAATTACATGATCAAAGCCCTCCCTCCTCCCCTCGCATGTATGGAAGGCATAAACATATTGAGTTTAATTGAATTGAATTGAATATAGAATTTAGGCCAATGGCCAAGCACTGGGGCCTATGAGGTCATTCAGTGCTGAAACGGAAATTGACAGTAAAAGGTTTGAAAGGTGTAACAGGAGGAAAACCTCAAAGCAGTTGCACTATGAATCAGTTGTTAGGAGAGGGTGGAAAGTAAGATGGAAGAGATTATGAAAGGAGGTACAGTAAAAGGAATGAAAGGGCTTGCAGCTAGGGGCTGAAGGCATGCTGCAAAGAAAGAACCTTAAGTAATGCCTACAGTGCACTGCATGAGGTGCACTGATGGCACTAACCCCCTACAGGGATAAACATATCGAGATCATCTGCTAAGCTGGTTCCTCTCCTCCCCTGAAAGTGGGCGGTGTCACTCGCCTAGCCAAAACAAAAGTAGCGTTACCGCGAACTTCAAAATTCTAGCTGCCAGTAATAGAAACTAATAGCTATGTAATTATTTGGTAAGTACATATAAAACTTTATTTTATTATAAAAATGCCATTTTTAGATCCCTGGCTATAGATTAAGCTGAGAAGTCATTAGTGTCAAGAATACAGTCGCCCAATTCATTAAGGCAGCTATTTTACTAAAGCATGGCACCAAACAAAATGGTCGCAAGAGTTTTTCTTTTGTACTTTTACTTGGTCTGTTATTTCAGTATTTAAAATTACAGTAATTGGAAATTTAGTATCTCTGACACCCAGTTTTATATATATCATTGTATGTGCAGTTCACATTCCAATACAACACATTAGTGTATGAAAAAATTTTCAGTATAAGAGTGATACAGTATATAGAAGAGACATTCCTGAGGTATACTGTATTTGAAAGATTTTTGTCTGAGTAGTGAGGAAATATTTGTGACAATAAGTAGAATTTGTGTTTGAAAAGCATTTTGTTATTGGGAACAGTTTTTTAATGAAATAAAGGATTTTGACAAAGGAAAAATCTATTTCTGGGGAGGGGCCCGTGTCACCTGGTGAAATAATCCATTCAGGACTTATTTCTAGGTAATTCTGTTGCTAGATACCAGAGAAAAGCTAAATGTAAAGCTGGGGTTACTACTCCCAGAGCGAGCTCCAAGAAATGGAGTCGTATATGGTAAAGGGTGAGATTGTCACAATCACGGGACCCTGCCCTATAAAGATTCCCAATGTCAAAAGTCCCAACGAGAGGTGCCGATACAAGCCCATGCACTACTCATGGACTGTACACAAGGCAACACTAGTCGCATTCCATGTTAGCACCCACCCCACTAGAATGATGTTTACCATGGGAGGGAGAGAATGAAAAACAGGGGTGGGTCACCGGGTGACACGGGCCCCTCCCAGAAATAGATTTTTCCTTTGTCAAAATCCTTTTTCTGGATCGGGACCCGTGTCAGCCGGTGAAATAATAACAGAGAAATAAATATCATTCTTATGCTATTAAAGACTTTAAATAGAGACGTTGAAAACTAGGGAGAATTCCACCCTGAACATTAGTAAGGTCCTCGAAATTCATGTAATGAAAATAATGTAAGTGGCCACCGTCTAAGATCATGAGCTTTGGAATTGAACCTGAATAGGCTTGTATTAAGAAAATACTTGCTGCCTAATAGCAGACACAATCAGTACCCCCCCCCCCCTTTTCAAATAAAGAGAGGACCTGACCAAATTGCAGAGGTCCTGTCTAAAAAAGCCTGTAAGGAGAAAACTGGGCACAGAGACAGACCTTGTGAAAGGGGAGTACTTCCCAAGGTGACCACCGAAAATGAGGACCTTCAACTGTAGATAGAAAGTTAGGGTGAGGAATTCGCAACACTACCCCTGATGTGGGGAAACCAAAATGGTTGGTTCCGCTAGACAGGGCAGACAGTACAGGAAAACCAGCACTAGAAGCTAAGCTGATTAAAAATTTGGGTCTTCCCCAACAAGGAAAGGTAAGAACAAGATGATTGTTGGTTACTGAAGCTAACTCCGATACATTACTCAAAGACCAGGAAACCGAATGTGGACGGAGTACTGGTCTCAGACGAACACAGACCCTAGGGTTGAAAGTTAAGGGCCTGTGAGTCTGGTTCCAACAAAACACTTTCCTCGGGACCAATGCGGCTGCATCATTACTGAAGCTTCAAAAACTATGTGAAGAGTGCTAGTTACTTAACTGCAGAATCATACTGCAGTAGAGTAGGATCCCTTGACTGATTTTAGGAAAACAGTAATAACAGGACCAATATCAGTTTCCTCCTAAACTGTAAAATTCACAAAGACCACAAAGCCAGGGCACCAGAACTTTGAGGAGGCTGACGCAGGCTGAGTTTATACCAGGCGTGGCAGCTTGATAGCTTGTGGCTGAATTGGGTTGCAAACAGACCTACTTCTAGGTCCAGGAAAAGATCACAAGACTACCTGAATGACGCTTCGTCTAAGGACTATTACGACACCAGGGGGGAGGCCCTGGATAGGGAAAATGTAGTGACCTTTTGGACTCCTACGAGAAGGGTGGCAGACAGAGGCACTTGTGTCTGTTGGTTATGGAGAAGAATGAACCATAACCTGAATGATGCAACTCGAGTTCGAACCCACTTGTTTACGCAGCGCACTATTGCTGCTTTGTTCAGAACCAGCGTAAAATGAATCCTCTTGGGAGGAAGAAGTTTCCCAAGGACAGGAAGACTGCCACAGCCCTCCAAAGCATTGAAATGAAACTGCTAGAACATGACCGACTAAGTTCCATGTACTTCATGGGGCCAAAACTATCCACCCCACCCGCCCAGAGAGGTGACGGTGTGGAATATTGAGGCCGGAGGGGAAAGCTGGAGAGGAACTGACTTCGATAAGCTCTTGACAGTTGTTCAAGGCCGGAGGCCATTATTCAAATAGGAGGAATCAGGGAGACACGTCCCTGACTCCGCCATACCCCGGTTAAAAACTCCAGCTTTGACTTCAGAAGGAGAACCGTCACTGAAGCAAACTGGAGAGAGCCCAAGACCTTTTCTTGGGCACGGCGAGAGGTATGCTTGTGTTGATGAAATGTTTGGTTGCCCTTGCTATCTCTTTCCGCTTCCACTGGATTCACAACTACTGAAGGCTACCCTCCAGAATCAGTTGGGATTCCTTCCTGTGTACTTAGAAGCCCAGAGACTCTAGAAAACCGATTATAATGACCGGCACCCTCAGGCAATTCCCGACGCTGGGTGCCCAAATGAGCCAGGCAACTAGATATGCGGCTAGCATAACCTTCTAATACCAGAGCTGTTGAGCTACGGTATTGTTCAAACTGGCAAATATTCTGGGGGCTGCACTGAGGAGGGCATGAACCTGAAGGGGTACGCCTGCTCCCCAAGTCTGAATCCCAAGAAGGGATAGAACCTTCCTGCAACTAAGATGTGAAAGGAAGCGCCGGAAAGGTCTATAGAGGTGGTTACGGCTCCACGGAGCAGTAGGATCCGAACCTACAAGACTGTAAGCAACCGAGACTTGCGCATTGAATGAGGAAAATAAACAGGACACGCCGGAAAAATTTTCCAGTGGAAGGGAACTTCCTGGCAGACTGAAAAAGCCTGACAGGCCATTCACAAAGTCCTCCAGATCCCGGCCGGTAACTGACCGAACCTGATTGGGGAGGGGACAACAGTCCAGCTCCACCCCGGGCCTTGATAACTATACTCTGGGCCCAGGACTGAAGTTCCAGTGGCCCCGAAAATGGTACAGCCTCCCACCCACGTGAGAAATACTACTGGGAGGAGGCTTGATTGCCTCCCTGAAGCGTATGCCTTCCCAATTTCTCGGAGAGGAGCAGGATGCTTCCCTGCTCCTATGATAACCCGAGGTTCAGTGCCTCTGGTAGAATATCTAGTGAAAATTCCTTCCTTGGGTTTTCGTATGAAGCAAAGAAAACTCCGGCGGAGGCACATGGGGGAGGCAGAGACACACGGGGGAGTTACAAGGGGCTGATGTGTTGGCTGAACCCGCACACATCAAGGTGGAGGCTGGGAGTGAGTGTCCAGGGGCAGGAACCTGAAGAGCCTGCACCACCGCCTGAGCAGGGGGGCGCATGAACTACATGAACTTTTTGCCGGACTTGGGATAGGGCCCGGCAAGATCAGATTGTTTCCGCTCGTAAGGTAGACACCCACGAGAACGGAGGCTCTGATTAACATTAGTAGCCCCGGACAGACCGTAACAACGCCCACCTGGGGAAAAGATTAATTCTCCAGATGAAACTGTTCATAAGACTTTTCGGCTCAAGGCGGAACGTGGCTGGCGAAAAATGTGTTTTCAGCTGTCCATCCGGACTGATGAAATAAAGCGGGACCTGCAGAAAACCTGACAAGAGAGATTTTATCAGGACTGGAAACAATGAACCGCCATTATATACCACAGACATTGTTTCTGTTAAAGTCAAAGAGTTCCAGGACCTGGCAAGCCTGTCTTTACACCCTGTTTCAGCTTCCGAATTGACTCCGAAGCTTAGGAGCTGTACGCTGAATAAATTAGAAGCGCAGTCCGGGGTTAGAAGATTCATTGTGAACGTATCTGTGATATGTCTCCCGGAAATGCGTCAGCGGTTGATTTTCGAAACAAGCCTGTTGATAAGAGGGGCTACATTCGGAGCACAAGGGGTAGGAAGCAGGTCTCTCAAAGAGAGCACGGTAAGACCCCATAGCTGGCGTGAACTTGGAATCCTCCGCCTGCCACTCCGTTAGAATTCACAACGGAGACGATGTGCCCAGCCCCTAGGGAAGATGAGGGCTCCCTTAGGGATCTTGCCAGACAGATACCATGCTCCTTCTGCCAGTCTGGTAAAACCCAGATAAGGGGATACCAGGCCGGAAGGGAAGAAATGCAATTCCACCAACCTCCGTGTGCCCACACCCTCGATAGGAGGGTGCCTACATGCTGGGAAGCATAAAGGGTTAGGCGCCAAAGGTTCCCCAGACCGAAGGGGAAAAGAGGTGGAGGTGTCCGGAACGATAGAATTCCGGAACGGAGCAGGATTTTACAGGTGATCCATTGATAATGAGTCCTGAGATTAATCTCTTTGGGATTTAAGCTCCTGGGAAAGGGAAGGCACGGACCATGAGGTAGATAGATAGTTAGATAGTTTGATAGGTTGTCAATGACCCTCATATCGAGCTCCTTATAAGGAGACCCGTAAAAGAGTCTGCAACAAAGGAAGGAGGGGGTAACCGCCTTGCTTTGCTTGGGCCGTGTCCCTTTCCAGAAGACGAGGCCTAACTCGTAGACGGCACCGGACTAGAGATCCGAGACGTCCTCGAGGGGGCCCCGGAGCGGGTCTTCTTGGGTTAAAAAGAGTCTTTCTTGACTGATTTCACCTCAGGGACGGTAGACCAGGAACCGTCGAAAAGGGATGAGGAGCTAACGAATCCCCTAAAGGAAAAGTTTGCCTCACTTAATTTCGAGCTAAGCGGAAAAGGTTTGCCTCACTTATTCCCGCACCTACTTATCGCTCCGGGACGATGTTCACAGGCTCGAGAACGAGACTGAAGGCCGCAACGTCTTCAGAAAACTCTCCGTAAACAGTTAATTTATTTTAAGAGGACCGGGTCAACTCTTGGACTTCGGTAAACAAAGGGGCAGCAACTTCTTCAGCAACTGACATTGAGAACTGGGCGCCAAGGAAAGGAACATTACAAATGTCCACCGAAAGGACATAGGAATTTCCCGACTCTACGTTTCGCCCGAAGCTGCTGACCCCGGACTAGAGGGTGTGAAGCGAAGAGTTACGAGACTTGCGGCCGGCCTCCAGGAGGGGGAAAATTAGGACCCCAAACACTGGAGGAGCAACTATTAATAAGTCATATGAGACGGAGTTTGGCGAAGGAAAACCGATAGGTGTATATGAAACCTACCGATTCATCAATCTCGCCGAGACGGAGTTTGGCGGAGGGAAATCGATAGGTGTATATGAAACCTACCGATTCACCGAGAATCTCGCCCGGAGAGAGCCCAAACACCGAAAGAGCGACTATTAATAAGCCATATGAGGCGGAGTTTGACGGAGGTAAAACCGACAGGTGTATATGAAACCTACGGATTCATCAGGTAGCCTGCTCGGAGAGACCATAGCGTACAACGCAACCTGCCGGGTGCCAAACGACTAATAATAAGCCATATGAGGCGGCGTTTGGCGGAGATAAAACCGACAGGCGTAAATAAAACCTACGGATTCATCAAGTAGCCTGCTCGGAGAAAGCATAGCGTACTTCACAACCTTCCGAGCCAAAAATAAGCCATATGAGGCGGAGTTTGACGGAGATAAAACCGACAGGTGCATATAAAACCCACGGGCTCATCAAATAGTCTGCTCGGGGAGAGCATAGCGTACTTCACAACCTTCCGCGCCAAACTATAAATTCTCCAACACAGACTGCGCACCGGAATGGGAACTATAGACTCCGTGACCGCTGGCTTGTTGCAGGATAGCGGAGCATTCCTGCACTCGACAAAACCAGCTGAAAACGTATGAGAAATGGGCATGCTGGAACGGATGCCGGAGCAGAGAACCGTAGCAGCGACCCAGCCTAGTCAGACCAGGAAAACCCCTGGAGAAAACCGAAGAGAAAACCGGGCTAACAGGACAAATCTCATAGACACAAAAACAGAGCCAACGGAACATTCCAGAGCGACCATGTTTTAATAATATGTGACGGATACAAACATAGTGGGAAGGTTATGAACTGTTCGGAAGTGGGCGCACTCAGAGCCAAGAGAGGAAAACCCCCGGAGGAGGATATCCTGAACGAAGTGATAGCGGTGGGGGGAATAAACGCCGACCGCTAAACACTATAACCGCCGGAGCAGTAAGCAAGGAGAGCGCCCAACAAGATAATGAAACACCAAACAGGTAGTAGCAAAATGGAGGGGGAACGCCGAAAGTAAACAAAACAGAAGACAGTTAGGTGGAAAACGCTAACTGGCCTTGTATAAGATCCCAACAGTGAGGTGCGAACATGTAGGAAGCACCACGAAGGGAAACAGTCGACGTAAAAGGAAGGGGAGGGAAGGATAGGCCAGGAGGTTGGTAACCCAAAGTAGCGACCAGGGGTGGGACAGCACTCCCCGGGCGCCCAGAGATCCTCATAGATCCCCTCGCTATGTGAGCTGTGTTGCACGACAAGAGCGAGAGAAAAGGAGAGGAAGGGCAAAAACCTCTACGGCCAGGAGAGCAAAGAAAGGTAAAAGGAGTGTGAACAGGAGTGGGGAGAGCACTCCCGGTCACCTCCAGGCCCAGGAGGGGTGCCAACCGATAAGATCAGACACACCGAGGGACAACCAATCAATGCAGAGGGAGGGGATGTAGGCTACAGCACAAAACAAGGATAAATTGCTCTCAAGCCTTGGAAAGTTAACAAACCTTGAAAACGAACCAAGGGGAGAGAGAGCAAAGGGTAAAAGGGGGAGAAGGGGATTCCCGATACAACAAAATAATATATATAGTCGGTAAAAGGAGTGTGAACAGGAGTGGGGAGAGCACTCCCGGTCACCTTTGGTAAGCAACCCAAAGAAGGAATGAACTAGGATAGGCTACGCAGGTAAACCCTCGCTATTCCAGCTTAACCTATTAGGAACATTAGCCTAAGTGAAAAGCCGAAACAGGGAGAGGGTGGACGTAGGCAATTCATCCAAGCCAAAACCAAACAAAGGGAAGCACCAGACAAAACACATATGTACAGAACGAGATCACAGACATGAAACTCATACGTACAGATCGAGATCGCCCCTCCCTTAACGATTTTTCCCCGAAGGGAAAAAGTGCTATAGCCAACCCCTAGGCTAACCTAACTGAGGCGATGCAAAGGAAGGAAGCCTAGGAGAGGGATAAAGGCTAACTAATAACCCAAATAATGCATAATTAAACAAAAATTTTTTATAAGGTACATGTAGGAGGATAGGCAGGCCCAACATGACATGAACGTGAAGGGAAATGGCTGACCTCCAATTAAATGAAAGTACCCAAAATAATCAACAAAATTCAAAAGCATCCGAGCACAAGGTCAAAACTTAAATGTACCAATGAAAATCATGTTCCCACAAGCTTAGAGAAGTGAGAGTCTAAAATAAGGCAAAATAAAGCCAAAATAATAAGTGAATAGGCCCGAGGGGGAACCACGTAGCCTAAACAGCAAGACAGCACTTGACCAGCAAGGGAACACAAAATTCACAAAATAAACAAAATTGTAAAAACAAAGTAAAAAACCGTAACAGTACCAATGAAAATAAGATTCCCAAAAGCTAAGAGAAGTGAGGGACAAAATTAAGGCATAATGAAGCCATGAAAATAAGCGAATGGGCCCGAGGGGGTAGCTCGTAGCCTAAACGCTAAACATCACTTCTCGTAGTAAAGGGGTACAGAACAAACATAAAATTAATCAAACCCACTAAAGTTAGGAATCATTAATTGGGAATATATCCCAAACAAAAAAGTATACAAATAAATAACACAAAACAAACATGCCGACCCAAGACCAAGAGAGGTCATGAGACGTCGTGAGAGGAGATCGAGACGGGCGTTATAAATCCCTTTAATTATTAAACTAAAGGAAAATAAGGAGCCTCAATCGCCTAAAAAACAATAAAACACTGGTACTCAAGTTGTTGAAGAAGAACCTTGCGAGGATGCCATAAAAAAAGCCAAAAAGAGCACAAAATAAGGAGCACAACGAAATTACGTGAACGAAATCGCGTGCTAAAATGGAATGCGACTAGTGTTGCCTTGTGTACAGTCCGCGAGTAGTGCACGGGCTTGTATCGGCACCTCTCTCGTTGGGACTTTTGACATGGGGAATCTTTATAGGGCAGGGTCCTGTGATTGTGACAATCTCACCCTTTACCATATACGACTCCATTTCTTGGAGCTCGCTCTGGAGGTAGTAACCCCAGCTTTACATTTAGCTTTTCTCTGGTATCTAGCAACGGAATTACCTAGAAATAAGTGCTGAATGGATTATTTCACCGGCTGACACGGGTCCCCGATCCAGAAATATTGTAGTACAAATTTAGATCTTAAAGATTTGAACAAAAAGTATTTCATGTAATATTTTCTTCAGAGTGACGAAGCAAAGGCGCTCTTGATGGAGCAAGAGAAGGCTGGCAGAGTGATTGCAGCTATTTGTGCAGGTAAGTGTTAAATTTTCATGTTTGACATGAGAATTCTCAATTATTATATGGCTGTAATTGTTATACCTTATCCAGTAGCTTTGTCATGAGGTTTTAGATTAAATTGTGAAGTTAACCTGTGCTTTTGAATGGTTCTGGCAAGTGGCAAGTTTAACTCTTGAGAACAACTTAATTTTGTACAAAATTATCTTGAATTCAAAGTTTGACACCCATGAGTCCTTAGTAAATTTACTGTGTAGTGAGTTTATTTGAACTTGTAGATTTTCAGGACCTAACTAGCTAGGGTAACTGAACTAGTTTATGTAGCTTGTTATATTATGCTACCTCATCATTTGCCACTATTTCTGGCCCAGTGGCAGGTGATGACTATGAATACATGGAAGGATCAAGGAAAATATGTTATTTAGATCCTGATAACAAAGGTATCATTGGCATTTTAATTAGTTGTTTAATAAATATAGCTGTTGTAAACAGCATTAGTTTGCAGTATCAAATTTTCCTGTGAATTAAGGTCAGTGAAAATTTATGGGTTTAATGTGGAGTTTTTATAAAGGTTAAAATTTTGGAGGGAATGGAAATGTAATGTCAATTATAGATTGTAGTTTTGTTAGATATTAGTATCATTTCATGCAGCTCATAAGGAATTTAGAAGTACTAGATTATTATATTTCATGAAGTTTAATATTTTGTCATTTTACAGGACTTGTTTTCCATGTTAAATTTGTATTTTGTTTTTATTCAGCACCTGCAATTTGCCTCCCAGCACATGGAGTTGGAGAGGGAAAGAAAGTGACTTGCTATCCATCTTTGGAAAAGAAATTTCCTCCTGGAAAGTACACATTCCAACCAGACAAGGTGGTGATTGATGGTAAGTAGCATATCTTATTTCTAGTTCTATTATCTGAAACCTTTCAAGAGTTGCACATGGTCACAATACAGTATTGTCATTTTAGCAATGATTCAAGATTTAAAAAATGGCACAGTTGCTGTCATTTGCCATGAAACTGGGATTGAAATTCAGGTTGTATGTCATCAGTTTTTCTCCTCAGAGTTGAGAATACAGTTTTTTTGAGCCAGCTTTCCTTCAAAATACTTCCGTATACAGGAATTGCAAAGTGTGTTTCAGATGCAGTGTTTATCATCATTCTGTATGTATTACATTGTAGCTAAATATTTTTTTGGTTGTTGGTATAGGAGTTTTGTTATTTGTGGTTGCAGAAAAATTATGCGAATATTTCTCAGCACTAGGAATCTCTCAGTTTCAGAATATTTTTGACAGTCAAATTACTTTGGATATAGCCATGACTAACAAGGAGCTGTACAGTGCCAAGTTCACACTAAAAAACTCAGAGATACTCAGAGATGCTTCTTCAGATTGGTACTGCTCCAGGTGAAGACTCTTTCTATTAGGATATTAAAACACTTTCCTGGAAGTGCCAAAGAATTTTTATTAAAGATCAACATTGCAATCTGGAAAACATTCAGCCTCAGAATTGGAAGGCAGCTTTGTCTATCAGCAAACCAAATATAAGGCTTTTCAAATTGTTTTTGTACTTTGAAGAGGAAAATTATTGACTTGAGCTTTGCCAAGCAGTCATAGTTTGTATTTTTCGTAGCATTAAGACATACAACACTAGTAGAGGATTTGTCATTAACTTTTCTAAATAGGTGCTAGTCTGTAGTAAGTTCATTAAAGTATGAGTTTGGAATAACATTTTTAGACAAAGTTATCTCACTTTGTAGTATCTTATTTTGATACTGTTTCAGCATCAAAGTTGTTGACAACTTGGCTCAATACTGGATTGCACATAACTATACCCATATATGCTAATAATTACAGGACTAATGTGATCAGAAATAGATTTTAGACAATGGATATAAATGTGCTGCATGTTGAACAATTGTCCTCAAGTTCACTCGGAGAAAAGTGGAAATCTCATTCCTATTATAAAAAGATACAGAATTTCAGCATGAAAGTAATGAATTTTATGGACAACTTTTCAACAAGAAATCACAATGGCCACTGAAATTAAGTGCTGCTTAAATCTTTTAAAGGTACCATTGGTTTTAGCATAGGAGACTGAAGTACCATTGGTTTTAGCATGGGAGACAAGAAGTCTCTACTTGGAATTGGAAGTCATTGTTGCTGTCATGGTGGTCTTGCCTCCAAGATAACTTGATCAATATTTCCAGAACTTTCTTTATCTTCATTATCATTGAGAGAGTCCTCTGATGGGAGCACATCTAGATATGATATTATATCAGTCAGAGCAGAGTCACTTCCATGCAGACATCATGATAAGAAAACAATGAAAATGAAATCTAGGGAACAGAGGTATTGGAATTAACGCTATCACGAGTAAAGGCCAGAAATGGTCACTGAACAAGCTAGATTCAGTCTCTGAACGAAGTTAGATGTCATAGTATCTACCTGTCAAAGCCACCAAATTGTTCACATCCTGTAATTTGTTAATTAGGAGGATTTGGGGTGTAAACTTACATGGAAATGTAGGATGTTTAATTAGAGAGCCGATAGAAAATGATGCTTAGTCCCACAGAAGGAATCTTAACTGTTTCGAGAGGAATACGAACCTATGCTTTCATAGATGAACGCAGCACCATGACATGCTATGGCTGTCGGCTAACATGAAACAGACAAATGCCTATCAGGCATATTAACCTTTCACTTGAGATGTGGGTAGCTCATTCATTTTGCTCTTAGCCATATGGCTAGTTGGTTGCCTTTTGAATTTTCGTGATGTGTAGTTGAGAGTGTGTGTGTGTGTGTCACGTTTCTTTGCATGACCCAACCAAAGGAGCGACATCCTTCGTCTGAACATGTGTGCTCCTTGTGGCCCACCACACCATGTGTGTTTATGGCTATGATGGAGGATACAAAACCAGATTATTATTTTTGTAGAGGTAAAGTCAGTCAAGCCCGTGAGTTAATTTATGTCCCTGATTGCAGTAGAACTGCATTCTTCGTGTTTCATGTCAGGGACGTGAGTGCATAAGAGAAGTCACGTATGAAGTGTGTGTCGGTTGGCTTTCTCCCCAGGAGTGCACAAGAGAAGCCACATATGAAGAGTGTCGGTTGGCTTTCTCCCCAGTGGTCCCTCTAGGAGAAACATCATTGGAAGAAGGGTAATATGCCAAGAGAGCATACCCAGAGCCATCCACCCTGTCCTCCTGGACTTCCCACATCTCCTAGGCCTCCCCCAGGAGCAACTTGTATGGTAGCAGCTTCACCTATGCCCATGGCAGATGAAGGTCTTAAGAGCTTCCTAGGAAGGTCATGAACATCTGATTGAAAGGCTGAGTCCCCTTTCAGCAGGTGGTTTTCGGAAGGCCCCAATCACCATCTTCCAACATGTGGAAAACAATGCCCCTCCACAAACATCAGGTCTGTTTTCCGGTTCAAATGAGGTAGGCCCCCAAGAGGAAGCTGTGAGCAGATTCTGCTGGGCCCTCTCCTCACCTTAGTACCAGGGGCTGAGAATGATGCTAGTGGCGCCCCTGTGACCGCAGGTTGAGTAGTACATGGATCTACCCCATTTCCTAATAGATGCCCCAAGGCAGATCTCTGAAGCCCCCAACCTACTTGTTCAGGAACACAAAGGGAGGTACTATCAAGCACAAGGCTTCCTCTGGCTTCACAGCTGAAGGCTATCCAGCAACTTATGTAACAGAGCAGCTTTTCAGAATGGGTCAGCTAAAGCAATTGCCGATACATGACGACCCTCATCTGTGGGTGTCTACCAGGGAAAATGGACAGTCTTTTGCAGTTGGTGCCATGAAAAGGTCTACCATCCACTCAAGAGCTCTGTAAGTGAAGTGGGGAACTTCCTACTGTACCACTGGAAGGAGAAGAGCCTCTTGTCCCAGCAGTGAAAGGGTGGAGAGCAGCCCTAGCCCACGTTTCAAGGGCTAGGGGTATAGACATGTCAAATGCCTGGGAACTGTTCACCACCATCAAGCACTACAAGAAGAGATGCCCTCTGAAAGACTTGAGGATTCCTGAGTGAGATATAACCAAGGTACTAGCCTTCCTGAGATAGGGACCTAATGTGGAAGACCGTCTTCCTCCTTGCCTTAGCATCAGGGAAAAGGTTTGGAGAACTACAGGCTCTGTCGTACGAGTCTCACACAGAAGGCTGGCGCCTTGTCTCATTGAAATATACCTCTGACTTCGTGGCCAAGTCTCAGAACCCTGCAGTCCCTGATTTAAATACTTTGTATGGGGAGACAAGAGAGAGAGAGTTCTATTCCCTGTCAGGGCCTTGAGACAATATTTGGAAAGGATTTCTCCTCGCCAATTGGCTTCCGGAAGAATTTTCATAAGCACCGATCAGGAGAAAAGGGAGATCTTCAAGGATAGCACCTCCTGGTTATGTGAAGTAACTCAGGGTATACTCTGAAAGACAGGTGGGAGTACTGCCCTCAGCCAGGATCAAGGCCCACATCATCAGAGGTATAGGCCCATTGATGGTGTACAAAAAGAACCAGTTTGTTTTAGCCTCTTCTCCTCCCATCATGTTTCTGGTCTCTCCCAAGCATGAAGATGGTCAAACTGCTAATGGCTTGATTAAAAAATGGATGATCTACCCTAATCTCCAGACAAAGGTTAATATGCCTGATGGGCATTTGCTGTTTTTAACTCGGTAGATAGCCTCAGCACATCATGGTACTGACTACCCTATCTATGAAAGCGTAGGTTCGTATCCCAGGAAAAATACAAATTACTTTGAATTTGGTATATCTTTTAGGAGTCTTTGTAAAAATTATTTATAAATTTTTGTTTGCAGGTCAACTTGTAACATCCCAGGGACCAGGAACAGCATTTGACTTTGCCCTTGCTTTGGTGGAGAAGCTTGTATCTGCTGAGAAACGCAATACAGTTGCCAGTGGATTGCTTCTTTAAGAGAAAAATTATTAGTTTTGTTCATGTGATATTGTGCAGTACAGTATTTCCATTCATTAATTAGTTATTATATGATGTACTGTACTTGCTTGTGGTCAGTAAACCAAAACTAAAATTATCTTCTGTACCTGCTTCAAGATTGATGTGTTCCTTTAGAAAAACAAGCTTCCTTATATAATTCTTTAAGGATAACCATGGATGTGTAACAGCTACAATTACCCTCTTGATGGTAAATGTGATACATTTGTACTGTCTTAGGATATAATATTCTTATAACTTTGCATATTAATTGTTGGCTAGGTAAAGAGAGCAAACCTCTAAATAATTGCATTACTTTTCTAGTTAGCCTGATGAATGATATTTCACTTTTATTATGGAAATTGAATGTCCATTATTAAACATCAAAGCTTTCTATATTGATTAGCAACAAATAACCTTTGGTAAGCAATTTGATTAAATGGATGCATGATAAAATTAACTGTGACAACAGCCAACATATCTGTCAAGACTGAATAAATCAAGAATCCTTTTTGTTTGTTTTGATTACAAGTTAAGCCAGAAAGCAGTTGCATACATCAATTTGAGTAAGTAAGAAATGTTTCAAGTCAAAATGACAGGTCAAAATAAATTTAAAATGTCACTACAAAATCAGATCCTTTTATATAGGATTATTCCTCAATGCAAGCTGGAAATAGTTAATTGTTTCTGATGTTCACTATATTCTCTGTAAGCCTGAATTTCAAGTCAATGGCCCCCGTGGGCTTGTTCCATACGAATAAGGTTCATTCTCTTGAATAATAATGTTATAAAGTAGGTAGGTGAATGGAAGAAACTTCCACTCCCCTACAGATAAGGTAGCACAAATCGGAGGCAGCTAGTATCTGGGTCAATCACTGAGAAGTTTAGATGATAGCTTTACAACAACAACCCCCAAGAAAAGGGAGAGTGGAGGGAGTCACACCTTATAAGACAAAACCCTAAGAAAGAACTTACAATTGTGTAGCAGACCTGCATCATGGCTGATTGGGTACATGACCAGCCTGACTGGTGCCGAGCAGAGGTGCTTTAGACAATATGCATTTAGTGTGAGGAGCTTACGTGCCTACACAACCTGTTGAACACCAAATATTCCAAGCACTTGTGGGCAATGTTCCCATGGTAACAGGAGATGAAGGTAAGACTGGTACCACCATACGCATGCCCTTATTACATGTAACACATAAGTTTCTCCGAAATTAGAGACATGGCAATGTCCCTGGCTTTGTGAGCTCTCACTAGGAGTAGATGACTGTCCTCATTGCAGGGCAAACTGTATGGCTATTATTAAACTTAAAAAGAAGGAACCAAAAAATTCTCAAATCTTCTCAGAAATTGATGGGTTCTGCGTTTTATCCACAAACTCTCATGAACAAGAACGTGATGGATCGCCAGCCCTTTGAGTACCAACCAAGATGTGAAGCCAAGTCTTGGAGAGATGCAACCAAAAAACTTTCTAAACTGGTCAGAAACTGACAGATTTCATAAACTCATGAACAATGAGAACACGAGGGATCTTGATCTGAGTCTCTTCAAGGGTTCTACGCTACCTGAATTAGTCTGCAAAGGATATGTCGCATCCTACTTCAAAAGTCAAAGCTCCTGAAGTGAGGAAGACTAAGTTCCTATGACCCTTGACAAACAGTCCACTTCCCAGATATGTTAATTTAGACTACCTTAAAATATGTGACTCATGGGGAAGAGTAGTCAATGAGAGAGACCTAGTGAAAAAGGCTTGGTGAATCAGACTGACAGAAGGAAAAGGAAAAGATGTCCATGTTATCCCAGGGGGCTATTGGATGACACCCTTCACGGCAGCCGAAGGCTCTAGAACAGAGAAGCAAAACACTAGGACTTTTCCTGTATAACTGTACAGAGGTCCCCCAAAGCATGTCAATCCACAGGCTGACACTTCAGCATAAAAGGGACTAGCCTGTATCCGCTGGCATGTCACTGGCAGAAAAAAAAAAAGAGATGGCTTGTTAGCTGGAGAGCAGGGAACCTTCTGAACTGCAGATCACTGTTAACCTGATCGATGAAAACAAGCAAGCAACAACCACAGTAGTCAAAATGATTGTCTCACCCCTGGAGTACACCGTAGAGAACACTCGGAAGGAAAATATTGGTTGCTTCCCAGAGATCATTAAGTTGACTGGTCTCTTGAAATAACTGTTCCAACTGTGCCTGAAGGGGTTGTGAAGGTTAAGAACCTCTGTTCCTAACTTATTCCCAAAAGCATAAGTTGCATCCTCTCCCAAAACAGAAGTTGAGCACCCAACTCATCCACCTGCAGGTAACTCCAAATAAGCCAACATTGTTACCAGTTTCAATGACTGTTTTCATAGGAACAAATATCTGTAGCTATAAATACAAATAAATAAACAACGAAATCCACAGAGCAGCCATTAGTTAACTGTAAAACTGAATAAGTAAAATGAACACCTAGTGTCATAGGCTGTAGAAAGCCATGATACAGAGACTTAACTATGCAAGGATATATGATTACTGCCTTTAGAAGAATTACCTTATACGACACAGCAGCCACCAAAAATAGCAAAAATAAAGTTATCATTGTATTAAAATTTTCCTGTGAGTGCTTGCCATCTTCTCTCAAATCCAAGTAGAATGTCTGCATTATCACTCAGAGTTTGATGATGGTCAACTAGTGAAGTTCCAGCACTAAAGCCTCAACATTATTATTGGGCCATTGTCATACATATTCTACAGCTAGATGTCCTCAAGACCAAAGCTCTTCAGCATTTTCTAGCTGCACCACATTTTCACTGTGCTTGTCAGGTATTTCTTCAGCATGCACATTTACATAAGACTTGAATATACTCATGCAGTTGAGACTTGTTACAATTATCGTGGTATTCAAACAAACCTGAAAAAGACCCAAGCAAATTTTAACAGTTAAAGACTTGCATTCGTTCATACAGTCTTGGAACCTCTACCCTAGTTAGGTTCACAAAAAAAATTACTTGATTCAATATCCACCTCAAAGATTATATTTGCAAAGGCTTTAAACATGAAAACTTAAAGCTATTAAAAAATTAATTGATACAGCCTAGAGGTACAATAATACTGTAGTCACTGAAACAGGCCAATATTCATGAAAAGGCTTAATTAGTCACACCTGACAAATACAGATAACTATTTAAGTAAAAACTGACAAGCAAAATTGTTTCAAAATACAGTGTTTTTCTTTACAGCACAATGTCTATCATGGCAATTTGAGATATACGTACACTAGTACAAGATAGTTACTGGTGTTAGAAATATTTACTGTACTTTATATGGATACCCTTTCTATATTTTATACAGCACCAAACCTGCAACATCCCTGTCATAATATGACTATAAATAAAATTAATAAATGGTCTTCTAAATCGTGGCTTTGATTCTCTTTCAAGAAAATTAAAGCCATCCTTTTCAGTATGCATGGTGAAAAACATGAGTGCTGTAGTTGATTTATAAAGGTATTTGGGAGTAAATTTAATGCATGATGACAGGATGTGAGAAGAGGGATCACTGATTAAGTTAAGGGGATCAGCCGACCAAAAAATCTGAAAAAATTTGTGACTTTTCTGAAAAAAATCTTGTAGCTTTGTATGGCATTCACAAATCTCTATATACAGTATTTCACCAAAACTCAGTTTTATATTTTGGGGGTATCTCCTAACCTTAATTCAAATGTCCTGAACCAGATGCTTATTAGGTTAGTGAGGTAAATTGTTTATTACAGTACAATGAAGTATATTTCTTTAAAAATAAACCCCAGTATAAATATGAAGAATGGCAACTCTTGTCATCATGGCTCTCATGAGTGAGCTTCAGTGTGTAGCAATACTGACAAAGTTGGCACAGGGTCTTCAGCTGACTATCAAAAAGATATATCTTTGTATTCATCCTGCCTATCAATGTTTATAGCAAATTTTTACCATGCTATGGAGAACCAGGAAATAAGACCACTGCAAATCAAGCTTAGAATGGATTTTATATGAAGCAAGAGAAGGGGGTTCTCTAAGAAGGGAGGGGTTAATACTCACCAGAAATACAATCTAAGAATGTTTTGGTCTCTTCAAAGTGGTCTGTGTGCTGCAAAAACACATACACGCAATAATAAATATAGAATAAATTATTTATACAGTAATGAGTGTAAATTGCATACACACAACAACAATAAAAAAAACGAATTTTATCCATTACATTACATAGCCTTATGCTTTGTCTCAAAGCATAACACTCTGAAAATTCATGGATAAACAATCTCAAACTGAAAGATCAGTACAAAATAAGGGTTAAGATACACTATTAATCATACCTAATGCTGTATGCTGTGCACATTGTGTTTTCTTTCTTTCTTTAAATCTTTACCTGAAAACCCTTCTGGAAAGAGTCCACAGACCACAAACCCAAGAGGGCTCCAAAGGGAAATCAGCCACAGAGAGAGAGAGAGAGAGTTACAGGAAAAGGTGATATATAAATAAATACAGGGAATACAAAATAGAAGTGACACACCTGAAATTCAGGATACATTAGCAGAGAGCAAGAATGAGTTTGCTCCTCGCTTAAATATCTGGAATTAAGGTGACTGCACTAGGCAAACTATTCCATGCATGTTAGTTATAGCCAAGAGAAAAGCCCTAGCAAACTGAGTACTGCTGTATTAAACCAGATACTAGAAAATGGCATACTAAAGAGATGACAAAATAAACTTGACTGATAACATAACTATCCAAGAGCATCAGATCAGTCAGCAATGGAAGATCACACTGGAAAACAGTACTCTAAACAAGAAAAAAGAAAAGTTAAAACACTTAGATATAACAGCTTCATCCCAAAACATTATACTGTAAAACATTTCCACAAGATAACTTTTTGAGAAACAGAGGAAGTAATATCATGTATATGCTTTTCAATAGTCAATTTCTTATGAAAAGTTATCTTCTCAATAGTCAATTTATCAAAAGTTACACTTAAACTCTTAAGAAAGTCACTGACATTTAAAACAGTGCCATTTAAATGTAAAACAAGATGCAAAGGCAAAAGTGTCCTGCATCTAGTATCATACTCTGAGTTTTAGAAGGTGTAGGCTTTGGGGCCCAAAGCCTACACCACTCATGAACACATGCCAGATCTCTATTCAAGGATTCCGCAACCACATACCTAAGTGCAGAAAAAGTTAAAGTTAAGTTTACCTTAGTTTTACCAGACCACTGAGCTGATTAACAGCTCTCCTAGGGCTGGCCCGAAGGATTAGAATTATTTTATGTGGCTAAGAACCAATTGGTTACTTAGCAACGGGACCTACAGCTTATTGTGGAATCTGAACCACATTATAGCGAGACATGAATTTCTATCACCAGAAATAAATTCCTCTAACTCTTCATCAGCCGGCCGGGGAATTGAACTCCGGCCCATCGAGTGACAGTCCAGAGAAGGAACAACAGCTACAAGAGCAGCACCATTAGCATTTGCAATCAGTTTGTTCCCGAGGCCTTGCACCATAAAAGGAAATGGTGCTATAACTTCAACTGGAGTTTAGATTAATTTAGGGCATAGTTTGCTCTGTGATAAAAATTAAATGCAGAAAATTAAACAGTTCCTGTATCTAAGGATTATGAGATGTTCTAAACTTTATAAGAAATGTAACAAACTGGAATCGGCTGATCATCTACTCTATTATTCTAGCATTTTACTGGTGCTTCCTTATTCTGTTGATGATCTTACTTGAGCTGAGGAGGAATTCTCATCCCTCAGGGGATCAGGATCTTACTGCATGCTGATGTCCACTCTGAACCAAAGTAGAAGGCTATGTAAAGCATTCGTTGCACTTATAAAGCATTTTTTTTTTATCATAGCAGCTTTACCACCACACATTTGATATTCGTTTCTCCTTTAACTATCCAGTTCTTTTATTCTATTTGATGAAAATAGCATTACACATTATTTTTTGGAAAACTTTTGGGAATTAATGTTACTTCATACTTGTCTCGCAAAGATCACATACTTATGAAAAATCAAGTGCTATCTTTTGATATTTTTATATCTCTTTACATAATATTTATAACTGTTTGCTATACCCACAAAAATATTTCTCTTATATTTATTTGTCTATTATAACTCAACAAATTTATTTCTCTTATTATAACTCAACTAGCTGCTATACATATAAATTTGTGTTCCATATAGTATGTAGTACCAAGTTCAGTTCTTCCGAAATACATTGCTACCTATTTCTCCACCAACTCTCCATTAAATTCTTCAATTACATTTGATAAAAATCCCAGTAGGGGGGTAGTGCCGTCACTGTACCTCATGCGATACACTGCAGGTATTACTTAAGGTTCTTTGTAGCGTGCCTTGGCCCCTAGCTGCAACCCCTTTTGTTTCTTTTACTGTACCTCTTTTCATATTCTCTATCTTCTATCTTACTTTCCACCCTCTCCTAACAATTGATTGATAGTGCAACCGCAAGGTCTTCCTCCTGTTATACCTTTCAAACCTTTTACTGTCAATTTCTGTTTCACTGCTGAATGACCTCATAGGTCCCAGTGCTTGGCTTTGGCCTAAATTCTTCATTCAATTTGATGAAAATGTAACCCATCATCGATTTTTACACAAAACTTCATACACGCCCGGGAAGATCACACAGACCAAATGACTGACTCTGTAAAAATACTTTGTTTTGATATAGCTGTATCTCTTCCTTCCAGTTACTTAAGCTTTAAATTTCCCTTCTCTACCTATATGGCCCAGTTTAAAATACTGTCCTCAAATCCAAGTAATATCTTTGTTTCCTATTTAACCGGACTGAATAAATCAATCTGTTTGTTGCAAGAGGGCCTCAATTTCCCTTTTTTGTTTTCTTTACTTTGGACACTTTCAAGGGGCTATGAAAAAGTCCAAATCAGATAATTTCGTAATACTCACCAGGTACCACTTCAGCATTAGTGAGCCATAACTTCGTTCCCATATACTGCCATACACTTTTCCACCATTCCAACAATCATTCAACTTTCAAGATGCAGTTTTATCCTTTCTATCATGTTTAAGCCTTATTCTTTTCCACTTTCGCATGAATTTGGAGAGATTCCACTTTTTAGTTATTCATGCTACCAGCTGTGACATAAAGACGAAAACTTTCAGTAAATGCAAAATATGCCCCATTCAGTTCCTACAACTGTGTGATGTATTTACTTGAGCAACCATGGTGTAATAACAAAGCCTTACAATTAAACTCCTGAGTTTAAAGCGTGTTGCAGAGCTCAAGAAGACTTATTTGATCTACCACAAAAATGGAACAAACTGTATACAGTATACAAGAAAAAATTACAGAAGAGATTACCACCATTTTTCATAGAAAATCTGATTTTGTGATAAACCACAAACCAATAGATGATCCTTGATATTTTCAATCATTGGCGGCGGACCACAAACAAAAGTCTGTAAGCCCGATGTATCCAGTGTCTTTAATGATGACCTTAAAACATCCTGAGTGATATGACCATCTGGAATAAAAACAATACACTGTATCAAAAAAATCTGCTTATGAAAGATCAAGAAAATCTACACTAAGATCACAGGCAACTATGACCACTTCTAACATAATATTAGTTTTATTTCCTATTTATATTTAATCTTTATGTCACAACAAACTCACAATTAGCTCACATGTGGCATTGGAGGCATGAGGTGGTGGTTCTCGAGTGGTAAAATACTTGACCTCTATCTCTGGATGAAAGCTTGAAATGGCATCTAGAAGAGGCTGTAAAAGTGGCATTCCTTGTAGAACAATGCGCTTAAATTTTTTTCCATGATATTTATTTATAAGACATAATGATGTGACATACAAACCAGTAACAAAATACTGTATGTATATAAATATTTTATTACAATGTATTTTATATTTTGTAGATATAAAACCATCACTGGTACAAAGAAAACCATTTGTCCCTTTTCAAAAATCTTCTGTTAAGGGATGTGATCAGTCAAGTAAAGTATACCCAAAAATCTCTAGTTCCACCTACTAAGTTTGGAACTTTACTCTCATTAGTATATCAGTAAGCAGTCATGGGGAATGAGGGGCTACAACAATGTGATGGCTTATGTCTATGAAACAAAAAATTTGTCTATGTATTTGTAATAAGTAAAAAAATGCATTAGAACAAAAAATTTGTCTATGTATTTGTAATAAGTAAAAAAATGCATTACTAGAGTAAAATATCCACTTAACTGAAGTAGAAAGCACCTCACACAGGGATGATCTGATTAGGTAGGAAAGTGTCTATATCAATTAGCTACTCAAAGATGTAGTGGATAAGAAACTAGTTTTATGGTACGATTTCCAGCTAAAGGTAAGAGAACTGTCTATCTTGCTGAGGAGAATATGGTAAAAGTTAAGATCCAGACACCCAAAACGGAGAGCCATATACTTAGTTGGGTAGCAATCCACAATGCACAGATGAAGTGATGTCATGGAGATGGTGAAGCAACACTTGAGAGTTAAATGACCAACTGTCCTGCCAGAACACTGTACTAAGGTGTTTGGAGGATGTCTGTCCAATTTATAAAAGAGCTCTTGTTTACCTAAAGCTGCTAAGTGCAATTTTACTACACTTGATGATGAGATAAACCCAACTCAGCAAGGGTGTGATCTCTACTTCTCCCACCTACCAAACTGAATCACATGGTTTTATGTGTCAATCACAACACATGACCAAAGTCGTACAATAGCTTCTCAGTGCCTGTAACAGTATGGGGATACAATATTACACCCATTCTCTTTCTTGCTTTATATGAAAAATCCACTTTGGGATCTTTTATGAGAGTTAGTTGTATGCACTACACTACTGTAGGAGAATTGTCTTATTCTTTAGTAAATTTAAGTATATGGTTGACAACTCATAGCTAGAATAATGATACATCAAGCAATAGTGCTGTAAAAAACAAAATTTGCTTTAAATAAAAAAAAGCAGCTCTTCTATTCCCTTTCTTCTTTGCTCTTGCACTGATAAAAAAATCTATGCTTACATAAAATGAATGAAAAAAAAAACATTAAAACAAGCACAAATTACATTACAGAAATATGCTTCATTATATGTTCTCTAAATTTATCATCAAGACCCATACCTTATAAAGAATATCCTTGTAAGTTTTTGCTGAATATAGCAACAATATTTTTCCCGGGCAGTATTCTTCTTTATTTTCTAGATAAAGCTTATGTAAAGTCCTTGCGTGAAAATACATAGAAGCCAAAGGATTTACTCCAACCCCACCTGCTACTAGGAGGAGGTCAAAGGGATCATCGCCCACTTCAGGGGCATAATAAAAATCACCACCGACTCTGAGAGCTACAGTAGAACCCACTTCACACTGTAAAAGTTAATGATAATTACCATAAAAAATAAATACAGTATTCAGATTATACAGTATTGTAAACCATTCTTAAAATATTCAAATAAGAGTGTACAAAATCTATATATTCCATAAATATCAATACATAAGCACATGCAGAGTACAACCACACAATTTACACTGAAGCAAAAGCACCCCATCAGCTTAGCATTTTACCTATGGTAATCTTATCTTGATAAATAATTTCCTGCTTTAGTACACTACAGAAGATATTGGAATACAACCCAACCAAAGGGACTGAGGGTTAGTCATTTTATTCCTTGAAAATCCCACTCATTCTTCCTCAATCATATATTTAGAGATAATAATACAATTTTCTAGTGATATCAAGTATTAGCTTACATGTCCAGGAAGTTGCTGGTCAGACATACAAGGAATTTATGACACATCAAAACAAATGCTCATCAGACTAGTTTGCCATGTAGATGAAATCATTGCAGCTGATACTCATGTCATAAGGGCTGATTTCAGCCAACTGCCTATCTCTGAAAGCAGACCTGTCTTCAATACCTCTCGATGTAAAGGAGGTAAATTGGTCCTTCTTCACTCCAACAGGCATGACCATTCAACAGATTGACCTGACATGGCCCAACAGCAAGCTAAGCGATAAATCAGGGTAAAGCCTATACAGGATCCATGCGAAATCAAAGCAAAACTTAGTGGTCTGCCTTAACAACTTTATAATAATAATAATAATAATAATAATAATAATAAAACTGATTCTTTGAACACTGATGATTCATAATGCATCATTTATATGTATACAGTACTGTATACGTACCTGAGT
Source organism: Macrobrachium rosenbergii (assembly GCF_040412425.1). NCBI lineage: Eukaryota > Metazoa > Arthropoda > Malacostraca > Decapoda > Palaemonidae > Macrobrachium > Macrobrachium rosenbergii. Next base: position 40,384,123 of record NC_089754.1, on the reverse strand, counting down.
ATGAATCCAAAATGCAGGAGGCCACTTAGAAAACTTAATGCCAAGATCTATTGTCCCTGTTTCTATTAACTGGCTTGGGGCCGAGTACATTGAGAACCCTCCAACTGTTTCCATACCTGGTATAAACATATCAACCCTGAAAAGAAAAAAAAAACTATTTTATTACAGAAATCAAGAAAAAATGTGACTAGTAGGCCTGAATAGTTATTAAAAAGGTATAGTTAATTAGAACTGTAATGAAAGATGTGTCTCCTTTGCCCACCTGCTATCAAAACATTGCATTACTCTCATTAGGAGTTTCTGAAAAATAATCAAATACTAACACATGGCTGAAAAACAGTAAAACCAGTCTAATTTACAGCTACTTTAAAAAATCCCCAACAATACTGTTATAGTTAGTCTAAGAGGATAAAAAAAAAAAAAAAACGGTATTCTTAAACTTCCTGAATTACTTCTTTTTCTCTGTTTTGTTTACAGAAGTCTATCCTTTCTCAAATGAGAAGGGTTTCAAGTAGAGAGGAAATCTCCAATTGGGATGAAACCATCAAGCAAGAAATTTACTGCATCTAAATTAGTTCAGGATGTCAGTCTAACTGAGCATAAATAATTTTTCAGGTTATGTGAACAAACTTGGTACGTCTTTCATCCAGATAAGGATAGTATGATGAAACTTAAAATCTAAATGCCCACCCAGAAAGGCTACTGAATGTTCTGATGGATGATCTGTAATGTATGAAATGATAAGTGGCATGAAGGTGAAATGACATGGGATACAGAGGTACCCAAGTTACTCTAAAAACCAATACACCACCAGGCAAAAATAACATATGTCAAGAAACCTATGGGTAATATTTTTTTCAAATACCAGAGCATGACAAATGTAAGGGTAAGTCAATGAAAACAAGATGAATGCCAAGCAAGCACAATACTGTATAACAGCCAAGTGAAAGGAAACACACCTAAAAAAAGAAAAGGATCATTAATAAGAGATAAAGTGTAAATGTACTGTAAATGTAAACAAACTAGTTGCTTTTATAAACTGAGTACTAACCAAATGAGAAGCATCACTTCAGAATTAAGATTCTAAACTCACTGGTTACTTTCTAGGCATTCCTCACTATTCCAAAATTACAATTTAATTTTGAGAGCACAGGTTTGTATTCCTGTCGAAACGAATGTCAAATTAACTTTTGACAGTAAATGTTAAAAAAAAAATGAGAAAAAATAAACCTACCATTGACCTGCTTTAAAGTTAAACTGGGGGTTATCAATCTGTAAAGTAACTCCCCTAACTGAAGGCGACTCCAGTCTCACATCTGTAACCACTGCTTTAGCTATGACTGGAAGACGAGAATGCTTGGCAGTGAATTGCAAATGTTTCCCAGCTCCCACACCTCCATTATGCAATCCACTTTGTGCTTCAAGTTTAGGAGGTGCTGTAGAAAGAAACCTGAATCCAAAAATATGCATGGTTACAATAAAAAATATACTCTGTATTTTCTGTCAACAATTTATACAGTTTAGAACAATGGCTAGTCATTCACAAAAATTCCTTTATCTTACAAAACTCTCAGGATAGTTATAAGCCATAAAAGACAAAATACGCTAGTAAAACTAAACACACATGGGTAGAGGTGCTGAAGAAAGTGTTGCTATACTATCAACACAATAATGTTACCATAGCAACATCTTATATGGGTTTCTAAAGCAAAAAATACACATTATAATATTAATTTTAGACATTTTGTTCAGCAAATCAAACAAACAATATTCCCATTTTTATAAAAAAAAAACTCTCAAAATTAAATAATTAGCCTGCTGTATATCATAAGATGGAAAAGAGAAAACAAAATATAATGTGCTTATAAAAAATCCATCATATACTGTACGAAGATTTCATGCAGATCCTAAAATGCTGTACTGTACTTAGATAATCAAAATCTACAAAAAAACTGACAAAACAACACAATAACCATATAAGATATCTGTACGATAAAAAATAATGACACCAAACAATATGGTATGGTACTATAACCATTTACTCAATGTATGTGCTACAGGTACCGTATTAATAATATACTAACAAGTTAGGATATTAAACTGCCCAAAATACTATTCCAACAATGATATAACATGGAAGGGCAAAGAGTACAAAACATCAGTTAAATGAATACCTAAATATAAAAGACATGCTGTAATGCAATATCAGATATGTATATTGATGCCAACTATGCTAGATGATGATAATGAGTGTAGTACTGACCTGAACACTGCAAATGCAAAAGATGCTTAAACAACATTAACATAAAAAATATATATCATGAATTAATAATAATAATAATAATAATAATAATAATAATAATAATAATAATAATAATAAACAGTATTTGGGAAGAGATCTTTTCTGAGAGCAGTTTTACTGAATTTGATAAATGTTTTTATGGTATTCAACTAGTATAGTCTTTTTTTATGTGTTTTATAACATTCCTTTAATCAGTGTGTAGCCAATATGTTAGGCCTCCTACTGAGGAATACAGGAGTGAATGTGTCAAGGTACTATACAAGGTACACACATATTTATACCAGAGGTGTGGATTACAATTAGCAGATGGACTGGTGTACTAAATTCAGATTAGGTGCAAGTTGATGCTGCTGTGCCCCATACCAAGTGTTGTAATCTTCTTAGCCTAGTGTATGGGGCTGGCTAATGTGTCCCCATTGGTGTGGTTGTATGACAGTATGCTCAGGTCAGTGACTAAGTTAAGAAGATCAAATCGCCTTTGGAACTGGGCCAAACAGCATTAACATGCTGCCAATCAGAATTCAATACACCAATACATTAGCTAACTGCAATCCACTTGCCTGCTATAAATACCTGTATACCTTGTACCTTAATTCATTCACTTCTGTAACTCTCAGTAGATGACCATAAGAATTGCAAGCTGAGCCACAGAGGAAATAAAACCATTACCTGAGAACATTTTTATATGACCTTACAAAACCTAATACTGTATATCAGCTGCATGTTGATGGCAAAAATTTTATGTGACCCACTGAGAAGACTAACAACAGAATGACGTAGAAACAGCTATCATATTCAATAATAATCCCTGAAATTTCCCAAGGGAATTCAAAGCTGATATTACATATGTGTTTCATGTGATAACTGGTCTTTCTTAAGGAACAATCATTCTCAAACTAAAATTCAATTGAAAAGTTAAGGAAATTCTGATAAAATATACAAACTGTAGATTTGAAATTTGAAATTTTTATCAGCTACAAATATGAAGAAATAGTAATTATATGACATATTTTCAAACCAAACATTTTCTGACTACTCATCATGTATTTTACATGTATAGTATGCATTTTGTACTATCATTGTTTATGTTTTCCTTATCTGTATATCTAACAGACAACAGTAGAAAAGCAAGGTTTTTAGGAGGACGAAAACAAAAAAAACGAGTGAACTGCACCAATGGTAACAGAATATAAAATATGCAACACTGCAACATAAGACGATGGAAAAATATAGTCCGTGTAACATTCAGCAACATTCACATATAAGTAACATAGTAGAAAATTTTAATGTAAGTAGAGCAACACATACGAGTATAGCCTACAGTAAGACAATGGGTCCTACTTGGCCAGAGGGAACTTTGTCCCCTTTGTGTGGTAGGGGTATTTACAGGACTGAACCCTAACCTGACCTAACCTAACCTAGGTCAGAGAAAGGAGGAGCAGTTTATAGGACTTAGCCAAAAAGTGGCAGCAGAATTTACACCTAGGATGCCAGGGTCCCACCTGGTCGGACTTGACAACTCCTTGAAAATTGCATATCCTTAATATTTTAATCACATATTTGAGTTTTGTAGATCACAGGTGTGATTTATCAGTAGGAGGGTCTCTACTATCCTTCTACAAATAGACTGTTTCGGTGCATATGGTTTGAAACCTGCTTGGAGAAAGTACAGTAATGCAGATATTTCTTCCTCTTGTGCCTTTTCCAAAACAATTCCCCTGAACATAGTCACAAAAGAACACAGACGGGATGTTTTGCATTTTCAGAGACCTTCATTGAATGATAGATAAAAGGCCACTGTTTCACTAAGGTCAGGCCTTTTATATGTGACTGTGTAGTTATCTTGTATCAATAATTTGGCATAGACCGTCCATAAATAAAAAACATCACAACCATCACCATTTGACCATTATAAAACACATATCTGTGGTTAAAAAGACAAATTGAACACTCACATGAAGCAACTGTAAGTGCTGCCAAGATAGACCACTAATGAACTAAAACTAGCCAGTGCCTCCTCCTCCTCCTCCTCCTCCTCCTCCTCCTCCTCCTCCTCCTCCTCCTCCTCCTCCTCCTCCTCCTCCTCCTCCTCCTCCTCCTCCTCCTCCTCCTCCTCCTCCTCCTCCTCCTCCTCCTCCTCCTCCTCCTCCTCCTCCTCCTCCTCCTCCTCCTCCTCCTCCTCCCCTCCTCCTCCTCCTCCTCCTCCTCCTCCTCCTCCTCCTCCTCCTCCTCCTCCTCCTCCTCCTCCTCCTCCTCCTCCTCCTCCTCCTCCTCCTCCAACTCCTCCTCCTCCTCCTCCTCCTCCTCCTCCTCCTCCTCCTCCTCCTCCTCCTCCTCCTCCTCCTCCTCCTCCTCCTCCTCCTCCTCCTCCTCCTCCTCCTCCTCCTCCTCCTCCTCCTCCTCCTCCTCCTCCTCCTCCTCCTCCTCCTCCTCCTCCTCCTCCTCCTCCTCCTCCCCTCCTCCTCCTCCTCCTCCATGATTTATACATCAATGACTCACACAATCCCAAATCCATACAGGAGGCTGCCACTGTCGAACCAACCTGGATGACTCAGGCATGTCAGTCTGCTCAATCACATCTGATTCACTCTTCACCTCATCAACTTCACAACCCCCACCAAATTCCTCATCACTGTCATCAAGATTCTTATGTATGTCTAATACATGATGAGGTACATCATCAAAATCTACACTATATTCTCTGGCGTTACCTTTGTCACACGACCCCTTCCCCATTTAGAAGTGCACTTTGCATTAGGAGGCTTCACGAAAGCTTCATCATCAACTTGTATGGAAGACTCAGCCACTCTATCAAACTTGTTCTGCACCTCTGGCTGTCTCCAAGTATATAGTTAAATAATATGTTACATGGAGCGCTCTCAGCACTAACCATTTTTTTCTGAAAGGTTATACCAAAACACTATCACCAAAGGGCCCTCATTACTTAGTGCTGCTAAAAACTTTATAGTGAGATGGTGGCGTTCAACAATCCCATTACCAGAAGCTTGATATGCAGCTTGATTACGCCTCTCAATGTTCCACGCCATGCATAACTTTTCAAATTGATGAGCTCTGACCACAGTACTGTTATCTAGAAGAATTTCATCAAGAGACCCTCCCTCTCCTGACATATCTGAAAAAATTTGAACAAATATCTCTGGCATTTTCTAATCAAATCTCTCCAGACAGTAAATCTACTTGGCCCACAGTCCACTACAATATTGTCAAATTGCTCCTTCCTTTGTAATGTGTCACATCCATTGCTAATCTACACCAATTTTTCTCTACAATTAACTCATCAGGATCATGCTTAACAGGGGCTGGATTACTTGACCTGCACTGCAAACACACACGAGCACATTTCTCAACATCATCTCTCATCACTTCAGGATCAACTAACTGTGCTAAATAAAATGATCTATCAACACCAAAATAATGCCTGTCATGCAACTTGCTCAAACTCACTGCACACGTGGGCACCTGAAACTCACAACAAAGCCACTCCTACATCACTCTGGTTGGTCCATCAGATTTTTTCTGACAAGATTTTACCAATGTCACAGTGACATCCAACTTAAACTCATCAATTATATCTTTTATCACAGACAATGGGCATTTCACCAGCATCTCTGACATACCAGAAACCTTCACCCTAAAATCTCCAGTAAAGATTCCATGCAACCAACTCGGTACAGTTGCTGAAACTATTATTATCTCAACAAACTCAAGATCCCATTTCACTGCTAAATTTATTCCTTCAATGTGAGTGGCATTGGCTGGCTTACGAAGCCATGCCCCATCCTCAACAATCACTCCATTTATCTCCAAAGCCACACCTAAAGCTAGGCTACTAACATCACACCAAATTTTGCCAACCATAACATCAGGAACAGACCCATACCTGTAAACAGGGTCATCATCATACACCCTCTTAACCAATCCCTCCACCAACGACTGAGCCTTACCTCCAAACCAGTCATCCCAAGCTTAACCTTCACATATTCTCTTCATGTAACTAAATGCCACACAAAGCCATCCATGACTGGATAATGCTCCACTAGCTTACCACAAATAAAAAACAAATTTCTGCATGACAATTTCTCACTGTTCACTGGAGGGATCAGACTGCCAAGTCTAAACTTTAGTTTTCCACTACTACCACAAAAAAAGAGACAATCCCAGCACACGTCCACCATCCAGTGACTCTGGAATCTCTGTTTCTAACCAAACTTTTGCAGATGAGAAATCACCTATTCCACATAAATATTTTTATTTACAATAACATCATCATCATCTATATAACTATCTGTACTTTCTCATCTCTTGACAGGACCGCCTTCAAGATCTTCGACATTATTTTAGGTGCACAATTTAACCCAAAGCCTAGTCTTGTCAAGTAATATAGCTTACCCTTATATGACACCTACTGATATGGCCATAAACTACTGTCAACTCTGATCTAAAGATAAATAGACTTCAGATCAACTAGCCGTAATGGCTCTGGAATCCAGTGCCAACGACGCATAGTATCATCACAGACTGCAACATCAACACCTGGGTGACATTCCACGTAATCATTAAGTCCTTGGAAATCTAATACTGGTCACACTTTGTTCTTATTAACCTGCTCTATGGCCATTATGGTATCAGATCCCCATGGGTAGTGTTTTTAGCTAGGTTAAGCCACACTTTTTCCATCCAACTTTCAATATCTTAATCAAACTTCTCTCTGATTGTAGGCAACGTAGTACATAATTGCATAACAACTAACCTCAATTTATAATTCTGGTGGAATTCCATTTTTTCAGTGCCACATTACTGTCCAACACTCACCATCAAAGTTTGCTAAAAGGTCATTATCTTCAACAATCATTCATTTTGGCAATGCAGTAAACCTTCCAGCACTAGCGAGATTCCGTTCACTTGGCTTCAATGTCTCCATCTCTTCGTCACTCTTCAAAAGCATCACCTGACCCTGGGTCACCACTAAACTGCCTAACCTCTTAATGCATCTGTACCTTGCATGACACCCACACCAGCAAATGTGCTACCCAACACAACACAAATCAAGAACAACTCTTCACTATCCACATGCACTGACAAAACTGACTCTCATCTTTACACAACCTCACGACCATCAGCTGCAACTACCACATGCGGCCTACCACTCAACCTCAAACCCACAGAGCAACAACAGTTCTACAGCACCCGGTATCTACCAAAGCCATTCACCACTTGACCCTTCACATTCACATTAATAACAGGGAGCGCTGTTAATGCTGACATTTTGAACAATTTCTAGCAATGTGACCACCCTCACCACAACTATAACAGGCATTATTGTGCTCAGAACAAAACCTAACCAAATGTGGTCCACCACATCGAAAACACTTTAACTGCCAATTCACAAACATATTCATATTACTCACCACTTTCCCTTGAGGATTAGCTGTACTTTTAGCAACTGCTATTATTGGCTTTTCAACCAGTTCAGACATCAACATCCTTACATGATCAACAATGCTGTCAAGGTTCATTTTATCAACTCTTGAAACTGCACAAAGTTCGTGTGACACAACTGCTGGCAACCCAACTACAAACACCCTCAACAACAGCACATCAGAAGAAACACCTCCTAATCTTGCTAACCTTTGCAAATCAGTCATATACACATCAATGGTTCATCACACCACACACGCTTAGCAAATTGTTCATAAGCCTGAAATGGTTTTAAAGCAAAAGCTTCAATTAATATCGACTTGATTGACTCTGATGCTTTTTTCTTGTCATCAATTAATTCATTATATACAGAACAAACACTTCCTTCTAAGAATAAAGGTATTACAATTTGTAGTTCTTTAATTTCCTTAAGCCTAACAACCATTTCAAGTTTTTCAAACCATTCTCCACCATCACTGGTTCCACCAAATGGTTATAATATGTCTGTCTTTTTAACAGATACCCCTGCTGCCAACATCATTCTGCCAAATGCCTAAATAGCTTGTGGTTAAAAAGACAAACTGTACACTCACCGCAAGCCACTGTGACTGCTGCCAAGATAGACCACTAATTAAAACCTGAGAACTTAGTACAACTAAACAAACTGAAACTGGCCAGTGCAACCACCTAACTCAGCCAGAAAGACTTTTTTTTTTTTTTTAACCATCCTCTTAAATCTCAACAACAGTTCCTCACGCACTCCATCTTCCTCCTACCTCTTCACCTCCTCCTCCTCCTCCTCCTTCTACTACTACTACTTCTTTCTCCAATCACAATATCACAAAATGGGTAAAGTAAAAATACTGGAAATAGCCCAGACCACATATGCACTAGAGAGCCTAGTCTCACAAGAAGTTCTTGAGCAATTAACATCTGAACAATGGAGTTAATTTCACTGCGTGAAAAAAAAATTAGGGTGTCCTGTTATACACTACAGTAACTGAAGTTTGTCCCCAAAATTATGATATATATAGCCTAATGCATAGTATAAACTACAACCTGGTCAGCAGCCTACACTAGGCTAGGTTAGGTTAGTGAGGTGAGGGAGTACTATTGTATGTGATTACTGAAAACTAGACTGTTAGATAAGACAGGACCAGGTAGCATACCTGGTTAGGTCAGCCTATTAGGATCAGATTAAGATATATCGCTGTCTCATTCTTCTTTGTTTCTCCTTACCCAAGCCTGGCGCAGCCCAACACCGCAACCAAGATCCCTACTGCAGTCCCACATTAGGCTATATTACGATAAAAGAGAAACGAGGTTCTGCTTTAAACAGCTTTAGCAGTTGCGACAGAAATAGCCTAAGTGTCAAGTCGGTAGGCCTAATGAAACTGAACATTTCGGAGTTTTAGTTCATGATGAACAACTTCTAGGCTATCCTGCTTAGACTGTCAATGTAGGCCTAGGCTAGACTCCTTCCCCTTAGGCTAGTTCCCAGTTGTTCGCAGAGTCCACTAAGTTAAGTCTATCACCTTTGTAGACAATATAGGCCTAACTATACACATTAATAGGCAAAAGAACAAAAGGTACGTTTAACAAACGGAAGGATAACATCTACACTGCACAGAGTGTGGGGCACGGACGGGATTGCGCCTAGGCCTGTCCCTCATACGGGAACAACCTAACTGATTTGTCTACCAAAGAATTAACATATATCAATTATATGTTATGTCTACCGGTACCTGATAAGTCCCGCATGCTTTAGCCTGAGCCCTCTGAGAGCTAGTTTAATTCCTGGTCCACCTAAGGTCAAAATTTCCATAGCTTCGAAATCGCAGTTTATGAAGAGTTTATGGCACTATGTTGAACTAGTTCACTGTGTTACGTCATGCGATAGGCGTCTTTCATTGACAAGTTCACAGGCTAATTTCTGACATAATTAACACTGTACCTGTAGAATTTGGAATACATTTCACAGAATTATATAAGTTCAATCAAATTTCATTTACTGATAAAAATTATTTCAGTGTCACATTTATGAAGTCAGCAAAACCATCACAAAGATACCAACTCCTAACGAAAGACGCCGGGAAAAAAATTGGCAATAATTGTTGTAGTAGTATTGAGAGAAGTCTCATTTGTAACTGCTCTTTACCTTCCTTTAGTTTGCCAATGAATGAGCCGGCTTCAGTTTAATTTCCCTGGGGTAACCTATTTTCGGTAATTTCTTTCAAAAATCCTCGGAATTTAAATATTAGGTGGAATTAAAATACTATTAATTCATCCCTATCGCCCTGATATTGCTTCTGCATGAAGTAATCTGCTCCTGATTTAACACTACACTGGGCAATTGATATCACACACGTGATGAAAATGGCCTCTGCGAAATTCTGACACTCCTGTCTTCCTGGGCTTTATCTCCCACAAGTATCCAGTCATACTCGGTATCATTGCTGACAGATCTCATCCAAATAGATCTGGTCTTCCAGCACTATCATGTACTATACTACCAAGGGTTGTACAGAGGCATAACCATCTCCATTTTCTCATCTACATATGGAACTTCCGTATTTTTACCTATGGTATCCATTCTAACATTGTTTTGCCATCTAACACCTAATATTCTTCTTAAAGCTTTATCTCCAAATCAACAAAATTTACTGTCATACCATGATTCAGGTGTGTATAAAAATAAAATGTTGTAGACCTTTGCATAAAGTTCCCTTTTCATGGTTTTAAATTAATTTTCAAATCGCGTTCAGCTTCCCTGTCATTGATTTGCCCTTTTCAGTTATTTTATTAATTCCAACTTAAGAGACCATGTACTGGATATCCTTGTTCCTAAATGTTCAAAAGTTTTCTCAATCATTCTTTCTCCATCTAATATTTTTTCATCACTTTGTGGAAAAATTGTCATTACTTTTGTTTTCCTTAAATTTATTTTGAGCCCCATCCCTCTAGGCATATGATGCACTCTATTTTAGCAAGTGTAGTAAAACTTGTAGCCTTTTGCAGATGAAAACATCATCTACATGTTCAACATCTGGCAAGTTTCTATTTTCACCCTAGCCTAAATATAATACTGGGTCTTAGATCCACCAACTGCCGTCTCATGATCAGCATCAGCCATTTTTGTTGCCATCACTCTTATCAACTTTTGCATTCACTTCATAGTTAACAATTTCAATATATTCTGGTGTTTCATCTCTAAAATTTTGTATTTCTGTATAAATTTCATCTTTTATTTTCTAGAGTTCATTCATTGGTGTGCAGCACATGATAATACTCTCATTGTACTTTTAGGTCTTGTCAGCCTTAATCTATTGTTTTCTGCTGTTTTAGCATCAAGATAATAGATCATGCCTACTCATCCTCTTACCAATGTCATTGGCGGCTCCTGAATAAATATACACATTACCTCTTTGTAGTCTCTCTTTTCCCATTCCTTTGCACCTGGAGTCATAAACAACTAAGATGTCCAGTCCATATTTCTTGAATTCATTTTCTTCCTATTCCATCAAGCTTGATTCAGGGCTCTTACATTCCAGTTCCCCTTTTCAATTTTTACTATTTATAAACCAGGATATTCTTAATGACACCATATGCCTGAGACCATCTAAAGGTCTTTAAAGGTCCTCTACCAGGTGTCCAGAGCTGAAGCCAAAGAGACGACACAATGTATGCCTTAACCATATGCAATATCCTGCTGCTACTGATTTCTGATGTTCATCCTAAGCAAGTTCAATCGTCATTTTGGGTCTAGCCTTTACCTAAATAGGTGTCAATCTACAAAGCATGTGCTCATGCCTTGAGCTAGGGACAATAATCCTGGTGATAAAGTCAAGGGGAATCTATCACTCTAAGAGTTGGAATGGCTGATAAAATCATACATGCTGGGTCCCTGTGTGCTGCTGGTTAAATACAAACTTCTTGAAGATATGAAAAACTATCCTAAGCCATAGAATGCACAGAGAGAGGTTTGTAAACTTTACCATATCAAATTACTTTGCAACAATAAATTCAGGTGAAAACACAATGTGGTCTAGATCCTCCAGATGACCCCAATATGTAAAGGTTAATAAGATTAAAACAAGGAATTGCCATTGATTATTTCCTGTTAAGTGATTTTTTGGAACATTACAAAATTTAAAACAGTGGACTATGTAACTTACTGAAAAATAGTTATTACGACTTCTCCCGCAATTTAACACAACTGTGGTTCACTGAAATAACAAAGAAAAATATATAACTGTAGAAAGCTCCTTAAAATGAAAATTCATTTTAATATAATAAACTTGAAGTGGGAGTTACAGTCCTTTTAATCTGTTGCTTGTAAATGTGGATATATTTATATACATATACAGTAATTGTATATTAACTATGCTCTTAACAGCACCATATGATAATCATCTCTATAAATACCAGTAACTCATATAAAATTTTACTTATAAAAAGACATAAAAATACTGATAAATGCTAAATCACATTTAAGTTCAAAGGAATGTACTCAGCATTAAGAATAAAACATACAAACCTAAAAACAAACTAATTTACAAAAAAAAATTATTGGTCATGTACATCAAAGCTTCCAACTTCCTATTTCCAGAACTAGCAAGGAAACTTCAGATTACTCGACATGCAAATGGATAAACTTGTACAATTATAGGCATTAAGTTTTTCTGGTAAAACAGAAAATTCTAAGGGAGTCTCACAAGATCATGGTAAGGGAACAAGAATTCAAAAGGATTCAAGATTATCTTACAAACCCTTTTATATTCACCTTGAAGTTCAAAGGCAATATGAAAAGCTAAAAATATTACATGGCAGTGCAGGTACAGTATTTAAAACTTAAACTGAATGACCAATATCCTTATAAGGCCTACTCCTCAGCACCTACATCTCATCCAGCATTAGCATTTTCATTCCAACATCAACTACCTCTTGTTCTCCATCAGCAAGCTGCTCGCCTTCACCTCCCTCTTCCTCCTCATCACTAGCACCTGGATTACCGTCACAAGAACTAATACTTGAAGCGTCACCATCATCAACTTCAGACATTCCACTTATGGGAGTAGTAGAAAAGTTAGGAACAGAAGGTATTCCACATGGGGTTATGCTTTCCTTTAATTTTTCTAGTTGCTTAAGCATAGCACCATACTGAAATTTTCCTCGCACCTCTCTGCTAATTGGATCCTGCAAGAAGCATATTTAAGAAAAACTTTCCATCAGCAAAACAGTAAACAAAATCTTCAAAGTGCAAGAAATTTTACTTACATACAGCACATTTGTGTGCATTAAGGACTTTTATGACACGATTCACCAAATATGCATGGAACCGGCTGAGCTATAATCAGACTGAACACTGGAATTACAAATAACCTTTTATTCAACTCTTGTATGCTGGCCTGGAGGGTGTTACCTTAATGAACATACTAAATCTTATTCAATAAATAGCAACTTTTTGAAAATATAATAACTGGCTAAATGTAAGGACTCTGACAAAATTTCTTTTGAGAATTTGTTTCCGATAATCGACACATTACTGGCTAAAAATTGGACAATCACTAAAACTGTTTGACTGTAAAAGATGTCCTGCATTCAGGGACTGGGTTGTACTGTATAAGTTATTTACCAAATACCTAAAGGTCAGACAAGTGAAACCAATTCAAAGACAGTATAAAATTACTTTGCTGCAATGTTCTCTTTGGAATGAACACCAAAATTCAGCAATTAGTTTAATCTGTTTTAATTTTTCATTGTAGTTTGTTATATAAAACTTTAAAAATTTAATAAATGTTTCATTTAAATCTTTAAGTGTGTGTGCATGGCTTATTATAGACATATTACAACAATACTGTTATTTATTTGGTACAGTATACAAAAATTTACAAAATCTTTACATCATTGAAAATATATACTGTACTGATATGCACAATTAAAAAAATGTTATTAAAAAATACAAACTTTAACACAATTTGCCATAAAATAATGATCTTCAACACAAGAGAGAAAGAGAGAACCAGACTGACATACAGACAGTCATTCTCTTTTTGTTTACAGAAGCTCCAAAATACTCATGTTCTACTACAGCATGTTCAGCAAAAATGTTCATCAAAATTGGCAGAAAAGCAAAACCATGTAACAATCAGTCTTACCTCCATTACTGCTCCATCTTGATGTAAATTACTCTTGCAGATATCCAAATAGTGATCATAATATTCTAGAAAAGAGGCCTTCATGAATTCTATCATTTCTTCTGGAGCTGCCGGATGAGTACAGTTAAGTTGTTCCAACACAGACACCCTTATAGTTTCATGTTCAATTATGGTATTGTAAGTCTTGCTAGCTCCTGGTTTACGTTCCTTTAATGTTTTATGGAGGAAATAATAAAAGGATTACTATGTGAAAACATGTAATATTCTAGAAATAAAGTAGTTTTTTCATAAACAAATGTTATTTTACATTTGCCTAGCCTGTGGTAGCAGCAATCTCCAGACACATCCCACAAGTGTCCTTTTTAAGCCAAGTAACCATCAGGGTCTCAAAGTAACCCAGAGATGAAAAATGGTCATTCTCTTCTTTCAATACGTGTCCATGTCTGAGATTGCCACTACCCAAGATCTAGCTAACTTAATGAGTTTGTGTTGAAATGAACAGTCTACAGATTATTAGTCTACATGGGTGACATATTTTTCAGCACTGTGGATCACCACTGTGGAATGCATAAGGAAGTCTGCAGCCAACAGATGGATTTCTAAGAACATACCATTTCTTAAGAAAATGTTTGTTTTACTGGTACATCATAACCTACAAATACCTTCAGAGAAAGATCAACCACTGAACACTGCTGCCTGACAACTGAGCTATGAGTTAATCAAAGGATATGCAAGATTTCCTTGTATTAAATCTTTGCTCTGCTAATAGACGGTAATATACATCATTAACAGGACACTCTTGTGAAAAGTTTCTGTTCCTGTAAATCAAACCTCTATTTACTTTTACTTTAAAATGAAACATACCCAATTCTCCAACAAAATCTTATTACTATACTGTCAATAAAAAACCAACATTTCATACTTCATAAGATGAAGTATGAAAAACACAAGTGAAGTCTGAATAGAATAAAAATTATTATAAATTTTTATCATGAAGTATGAAAAACACAAGTGAAGTCTGACAGGCCTCTTATATCAACTCAACTGCTAAACAGCTACTTACTGGGAGGCAACACAGTTCTATGGTCATTTCTGTCTGACTGAATATCCATACAGTTGGTCATGTGTTGCTATAACTTTTATAGACATCCATTCTCCTTGGAGGTGGTAACTTGGCTCGAGTTTATAAGTACACATTGTCCATCCTTGAGTAGTTCTTCACTTCATACATCTTGAAATACCAGTCAGCAATGTGTATGTGTAACTTCATTAGATACTTAATACTTTATCTCCAAAGGATACCTGTCTCCTTGACAAGTGTCCTCATGACTAGTTGTTAAATGCATAAAACTGGTGCATACCACAAATTACGAGGAATGATGTTGAGCCCTGAAAAAACTCAAGTGTGGTTTTCTAGGACAATGGATCCTTCACACTGACCTTTCCTTTGATAAAGTTTCTTTAACTACATGACTGCAAATTCAAAATGGAGAAACATCTGGTTCATCTCTTCTTCAATAGCAATAGTTTGGCATAATGACAGAATCTTTCAAAATTTTAGGAGACCTGTCTATTCAGCAGAAATGTATTTATCTTTAATTCTGTCATGGTTTGAATACCGCTCCCATTTGGTATTCAGCAACTGACTTGCGCCTCAAATGTTTACATTTGAGATACATTAAATTTCTTATCACAGATTTTAGTATTGATCTCTGGCACTGTTGATCAATTAGATTATCATGTATGCTAATAAGTTTTCTCATAATTTTTTTCGTAATTTGCATTCACATCTTCCCAGATAATACTCTCAAACATAAAAAGCTAGATGTTTTGCCTTTTCTTTAGTGAGGCTGAATACCACACACCCTTCTATAAGTTTTGTTCCAGTTGTGACCAAACTATGGAATACTCTTTGATATCACGTAGTTATAATAGCTGGAACTTCTAAAAGTTTGAGCTGGACGCAAGTAATTTTGTCTTGACCAAACTCACATGGGTCATTCATACTTCTCTAACTTGTTTTTCGTTGTGATTTTTTCCCACAGTTTACTTTTCCAAGACTATTTATTTTCTGTACTGGGTTGCTTTCCCTATTGGAGCCCTTCAGCTTCTAAGTAAGTAACTGGGTGTTGTTTGGTATCATGAGTGCCTCAGTCAATGATGCCAAACAGAAAAATGACAAACTTTTAAAGTAATTTGTATTTTTCCTAACATACAAACCTGAGGTCTTTACATAGGGGATTAACTTTCAGCAAGCTGGAAAACCAGCTGTTAAACTTTTGCAATGTGGTTGTGGTAATAGCTACTGATGGTAAGGGTGGAAGCACAGCCCACAAGTTGGTGCGCATTCTATTCTACACAGTTCACCGTTTGGCCCAGGTAAGAGAATGAGGGGTGGTAAGAGGTAGGCCCTTTATGTAAAAACCTCACGTATGTATGTTAGGAAAATACATATTACTTTAAAAATTATTTGTTCTTACACAAATACAAACCCTCGGTCTTTACATATGGGAGACTTGCTTTTGATGGGAGAATTCTGAGTAAATCTCTGAACTGAATGGTAGTTCGCCTCACCTGGGTACTCTCTTCCTGGTCGTGAAAGAGCAAAGGAAGGAGACTGTACCTCTGATCTATTGAACAAGAGATATGTTCAAGTGCCAGATTTCCGTGCATTTCGAATTAATGGAATGTAATATCCTTCATTCAAAAAGGTTGGATGAACTCACAGTGTTAGAGACAACACTGGCTGAAAAAAAAATCGTGTCTATTCTCACAGGAACACATAAAAATGGAACCAAATTTCAAACTTATTTATTACAGTTACATACCTTGTCAAAACCAGGCTCATTGTGGTAGGGATGTTCATTCATAAGGCTCTGGACTGACAATAAAACGCTTGACAAATTGGACGCCGGACTCCAAGCTGGACCAGACCAAGTACTGTAAATGAAATCTATTAGTTCTTGAAACTAATTTTACTTGCAGGCTCTTACATAATCAAACAATCTCTCAAATATTCAAAGAGCCTGACCATTGTACATAAAGTTGGCAAAGACTTTCAAGGAATATAACTTGGAAGAAACTTGCACACAGATAATGAAAACATAGAACAAATAAAAAAAATTCCTGTGAAAAGATATGCTCTTAGCAAAATTCAGATTTTTAAATTTATAAAATTTAACCACCACAGTACAATACTTCAAGAAAATTTAGAACACCAAAAATGCGTTAGACAGCAATTCAAGTACACGAAACGAGGAATCATGACAACACAAACTGAGTGATTCTAATAATGATGCATTTATATTTAGAATATCATCAGATTCCCTGTGATGTGCAAACAATCTAAAACTATCCAGAGTTCAACCAGACTGCATTTTTACTAGAGAAAATGAAAGTGTAATATTTATTCTAAAAATTATCCAAGAAAGTGTAATATTCATTCCAAAAATTATCCAGACACTCTTAACCATACATTTGTTCAAGCCAATCTTATCAATTTACATCTGTTCCCTGGACTCACAAAAGTAAAAACCCTCATCACGTCAGGTATCCCTATGGGAAGCGATTATTGTCTAAGTGGTACTTGGGTCATCCCATGTGTGTCTGTAAAGCAAGCAAAAATATAATGCCTTTACTCCAAGAACTCTAAATTTTACACTCTTTATATTTTCATACATTATTTTGACCCATTTTCTGTATATATTTAAATCTTTATCCAGTTTTACTGGTTGTGGAGCTGGCACTTCATACTAATTTGGTGAAGTGTCTATTATATTTCACATGAATTTATATCTTCCCAGTGAGAGGTATATCTTCTAATTATAAGGTTACAGCTAATACATTTATCAGTTTCAGTTCATTAAGTTTGGTATTCCCCTTAAAATTAAATTACCTTTCCTCATTTTGCTAATTGTTTAAGGTGTTTGTTGACCTTATTCTGCAAGATTTAATAGTTCTTATATTAGGTTGCACAATATTACATGATTATCATCATCAACATCATTAGCAGTTTGTCAATGGCCTTATACTTTTTAGCAAGGATATTATATTGTGACTTTTGTCTTGCTTAGTACTGGTAATAGTCATATAAGTGTTATGGACACGCTACTTTAATGTTTTATATGCAATATTTTATACACTCCATAGGACCTGTACTGTCATTAGCGTTCATAACTTTATTCCAAAACTTACTGTGGTGGCTCTAGCAACTAATACTTAGGACTCATCGCTGTGAAAGCATATTTCTGCTAAAATGACATTTTTATTATAAAATAGTTCTATATATACTTAACCAGTAATTACTTAGCTAGAGTTTCTAACTCGACAGCAGCTTCAATTTTGAAAATCATGGTAGCAATAGTCTTTTGTTCATGTAGGTGACTAACCCCGCCCACTTTTGGGATAAGTGAGAGAGAGGAAAAACTCAGCCAAGAGCTTCACTTTTGTTTATGCTCTAATGTCCTTGCGAGGGGAGGAAGGCAGGCTCCATCCGTAATTACTGGGCAAGTATATATAAAACTTTTATCATAAAAATGTCATTTCTATATAAGTACCTTACCCAGTAATTACTTAGCTGAATCCACATTGACAGGAGAGGGGGATTCATTTCATTAATATATTAATGAAATGAGAGCAGAATAAATAGGCTTAGCATTGAAAACAATGCTCGTTGTTCCTTACCTGGTGAGAGAGCTGTGCAGGTAGAGGCTGCCTCTGGTTAGCGCTCATCTCAACCAAGTAGTGGCGTGGCGGTAAAGCCAGGATCACCTCTACTGAAGTGAGGGACTTCACAGCAGAGGAGTACTCATATCGCTAACAAAGTATGATATAAACTTTGCAACGAAAGAGACATCCGATCATTAACAAAGCCAACTGCCCAGGGTGCAGTACAATAAAAAAAAAAAAAAAAAAAAAAACACAAAACCAGAGAATGTAGTCACCTACACCACACATTAAAAAAACATAGTACATCCTCAACTTACGGCGCCACCAACTTACAGAGATTCAATCTTATGGCACATTTTCAGTGCTGTTAACGGCGTTTTACAGCGCCGTAACCTGATGTTGCATCAAGTTATGGCGCCGTAAGCGCCACTGATGGCGCTAGCAGCAAGAATAGGCATTAAATTAACAGCACTATAACTTGATGCAACATCAAGTTACGGTGCTGTTAAAGCGCCGATAACAGAGAAAAATCGACTTATGGTGGAAATCAACTTACAGTGCCGCACTGGAACGGACCCCGTGACGTAAGTCGAGGACTCACTGTATATATATATAAAAAACCACCCTACACAGAAAAACCTGGTGGGCAATCTAGGTACCTTGTACCCTCCAGGCCCCCCATCAACTCAGTGCCCTGTGCCAAGGTGAAGAGACAGAGGAATGGAAGTGTTGCTTCCTAGGTTCCCTTCCTGAACACTATGCCAGCCATGGACAACTCTCCTAGTGTACTGCCGTCTTCGTAAGTCATCTCCAAGTCTCATATATAATGTATAACAAAAACTGACTTACATTTCCAGAATGTAGTCTGTAAGATTGAAGCAAGGGAAACATTATGGTTAAAAGCCAACTGATGTAGCAACTGCTCTATGTCATGGGCTCTAACCTTTAGCACAGGTAGGATATCTTCTCAAATTTGAGTGTGTGCTTCCAGAATAAGGTCTTGTACGAAAAAAGACAGAGCATTCTTAGACAGGGGTCTGGAAGGGTTCTTAACCAAACACCAAAGATTCCTTGCTGGGCCTCTAATCTTTTCTGTCCTCTTAACCCTTAAACGCCTACTGGACGTATCATACATCGACTAAAATTGTCTGTTGGGTGCCAAGTGGGCGTACCGTACGTCGACTACAAAAAATTTCAACCTTCGGTCAACTTTGACTCGACCGAAACGGTCGAAAAACGCAATTGTAAGCTAAACCTCTTACATTCTAGTAATATTCAATCATGTACCTTCATTTTGCAACAAATTGGAAGTCTCTAGCACAATATTTCGATTTATGATGAATTTTTGAAAAAAACTTTTTTCTTACGCCCGCGCGGTAACTCGGCCGAAAATGTCAGAAATTCTTTCGTCATTTTGTTGTCATTTTTGCACTGTTCTATATTAGCTGTTACATAAAGTTTTATATATGAAAATGTGCGCAATTTCATGTACAATACAACAGAAAATAACTCATGGTTGTAGCTTTTATCAGTTTTGAAATATTTTCATATAAATCACAAACACTGCCAAAATTTCAACCTTCAGTCAACTTTGACTCGACAGAAATGGTAAAAAAAACACAATTGTAAGCTAAAACTCTTACATTCTAGTAATATTCAATCATTTACCTTCATTTTGCAACCAATTGAAAGTCTCTAGCACAATATTTCGATTTATGGTGAGTTTTGAAAAAACTTTTTCCTTAAATCCGCGCCAGAAATTCTTTCAAATCACGTTGTCGTAATGTTCGCACTGTTTTATATTAGTCGTTACATAAAGTTTTATATATGGAAATGTGCGCAATTTCATGTAGAATACAACAGAAAATAACTCATGGTTGTAGCTTTTATCAGTTTGGAAATATTTTCATATAAATCACGATAACTGCCAAAATGTCAAGCTTCGGTCAACTTTAACTCGACCAAAATGGTAAAAAAACACAATTATAAGCTAAAACTCTTACATTCTAGTAATATTCAATCATGTACCTTCATTCTGCAACAAACTGGAAGTCTCTAGCACAATATTTCGATTTATGGTGAATTTCTGAAAAAAAAAAAAAAAAAAACTTTTTCCTTACGTCTGCTTGTGGTAACACGGCGAACATCTCAGAAATTCTTTCGTCATGTTGTCGTACTGTTTTGCATCGTTTTACCTTAGTCGTTACATAAACTTTTATATATGAAAATGTGCGCAATTTCATGTAGAATACAACAGAAGATAGCTCATGGTTGTAGCTTTTATCAGTTTTGAAATATTTTCACATAAATTACGATAACTGCAAAATTTCAACCTTGGTCAATTTTAACTCGACCCGAAATGGTAAAAAAACGCAATTGTAAGCTAAAACTCTTACATTCTAGTAATATTCAATCGTTTACCTTCATTTTGCAATAAATTGGAAGTCTCTAGCACAATATTTCGATTTATGGTGAATTTTTGAAAAAACATTTTCCTTACATCTGCGTGGTAACTCTGCGAACATCTCAGAAATTCTTTCGTCGTTGTCGTAATATTTGCACCGTTTTATGTTAGTCGTTACATAAAGTTTTATATATGAAAATGTGCGCAATTTCATGTACAATACAACAGAAAATAACTCATGGTTGTAGCTTTCATCGGATTTGAAATATTTTCATATAAATCACGATAAATAGAAAAAATTCGACTTTCGGTCAACTTTAACTCGACCGAAATGGTCGAAAACTGTAATTGTAAGCTAAAACACTTACAGTCTAGTAATATTCAATCAATTAGCTTCATTTTTCAACAAACGGGAAGTCTCTAGCACAATATTTCGATTTATGGTGAATTTTTGAAAAAAACATTTTTTACGTTCTGCGGCGTTACAATTCATGCATCATTTTGTGATAATATTTTCTCTGTGTTGCTTTGATCATTTTACAATTTGTTATACACCAAAATCATCGCAATTTAGTGTACAATACAACTAAAAAAAATTAACTCATTAGCTTTAACCGTTGTGGTTACAGCGCGATTTGTATACAATTATATAAGTTTTTTTTTCGCTGTCATATATTCCAATATTTATATATGATAATGATATTTTTTCTCATTTCTGATGGTTGCATACTAAACTTCAGGCAATGACAAAAAAAGGAGCCAAAAATGAACTCTTAATCTTAAAAACTAAGCGTGCTGTGATTTTTTGAAAAAACTTTTTTTCCGCTTCGGCGCTAACTCACCGAACGCTGCCGGCATATGGGAGACGTTTCTGTAAATAGAGGCTCGGCGTTTAAGGGTAAATGTAATATCTAGGAGCTGTTACTGGACACAGGATTCTCTCCTCTTCCTCTAGACCTAGGATATCCATTAAGCTTTTATAGTAAAGGAAAGAGGCCATGGCTGTGAAGGATTCTCATTCTCTGCTAAGAAGCCCAGAGTAAGGGAACAGATAGCATCTCCCTGGGAAAAACCAATTTTTCTGGCTATTGCGTGGAGCTCACTCCCTCTCCTCACAGTGCTAGAGCAACCAGAAAAACAGTCTTTTTTGCAAGATTCCTCAGCGAGGACGAACGGATGGGTTCAAAATGTGAACTCGACAGCCACTTATGGACGTCTAAGGACCAAGGAGATGCTTCCTCCTTATTAACCTTGGACATGTTGAAAGACCTAATATGATCTGAGAGATCCCTGGCTGGATGAAATATCTAACCTTCTGTGCCTGAAGACGGGGCTAAGCGCAGCTCTGTATCCTTTTATCGTTGAAGAAGAAAGGTCCCTGGTGGATCTCAAGTAGAGAAAAAAGTCTGCCACTTGAGTTATACTGGTTTTAGAAGAAGAGATGTTATCCTTCTTACATCAAAGTCTAAAGACTGCCCACTTTGCCTGGTAGACTTTGTTAGTAGGATGTCGTCTACATTTAGAAATCACTTCCAACACAGTTCTTGAAAAGCCCTTTGCTCACGAGAGTCTGAAGACAGTCGAAACCCTGTCAGGGCCAGGGTGAATGTGTCCTGATAAAACTTCCTGTGGGGTTGTCTGAGTAGAACTGGGATTTCCAGAAGTTGTGGGAAGCCTACTAGTAGCTCGAGTAGCTCCGGGAACGATTCTTTCCTCAGCCAAAAGGGAGCTATCAACATCATCTTGGTGCTCTGCTACCCATCAGCCTTTTGCATATGGTGATTTCAACCATACCCTGTGTATTGTATGCATAAAACTGTGTTTATCATTTCCCCAATCCAGTACTGTCCCTCATAGGGATCTGCTGGTATGCAACTCATCATACTGGAAATCCTTCTGCTGCCAAGAGGAACCATATGGTAGACTACCCGCCAACAATTAATTACCTTGTTAACAAGTGCCAGTGAACATTTCCATCTCAAGATGGCAATACTCATAGGGTATATACAAGGCAATGGTTTGTACTGAGTGAAGCAATATGTAAAAAAGTATGAAATTATAAAGTCCTAAATACATCATATTCAAAATTTAATAACTCAGTTCTGATGGCCATGAAAATAACTATATTTGTTTTAGCATAGAAATTCTAACTTTTGTTTATTAATAGCAGATAAGAGAAAAATGGTGCCTATAGTCTAAATGCAAATGAAGCTTCCAGCAAATCCAAAAAACTTACCCTAAGATACTGAGACAGACTTTGCCATTTTTATAAAGATTTGGATTAAATCTAACTTTTCCATGTCCTGTTGTCATGAGGCGAACTCGAGGTGGATGAAGAGGATACTGTGGTCCAAACCGAACAACAAAATGAAAGAAACCACCTTCATAGGGAGTATCAAAGGGTCCAATAATCAAACAGTGAACTGTGTACAAGTTTTCTTCATCAGGTACAATGAAAATGCCAGGTAATGGATCATTGAAGATACTTTTTAAATCTCTGAAAATGAGAAAGAATTCTTATTGTACACACTGTTTAAACACAACACACATCATATACTAAGACATGCAAATTTTGCACACTCATGAGCACAATACTGCACCAAATAAAAATGTATACTTATGAAAACAAGATACAAAGGTTAGAATTGAACAGATTTCATTTTAGTTCACTGTAATTAACAAATGAATTTGGCAACAAACATTTCTGAAATTTTAAGTGAAGCATTTCCTAATTTTAGAATTTGCTCATAGCATTTGAATTTTCCCACTGCAAGCATGTCACTTTAGTACAATACAGCAAAATATAATTAGTACAATACATACTTCATTCGTTTTATAATTCTTGAATATGGAACATTAAATGAAATTCTTACTAAGCGAGCACCGCTAAGTTTGTAAACACGCAATGACTGAACTATGATCCTATGGAGAACCAGTCCATTAACAATTGTAAACAAGATAAATGTGATTGTCAGTTGTCAGCCAGGAGCCCAGCAATCCAATTATTTGCCAAATTCTGTGGTGTAGTAATAATTTTATGTAGTGAATTAGTCCAACCACTGAACATTTTAACCTGACTTGGTATGTATTATGCATAATACACTGGCCTACCATCATGAAGAGATCAAACTCACAACAAAGCATTGCTAGCTTTTTCACTAAAAAATACAAAAGAACCTGACAAATATGACAAATTCAACAATAATTTGTATTTTTCCTGACACAAACCCACAACTGTTCGGCCACCTGAGTGTTCTGTAATTGTGAAAAACGTTCAGGACCCCAATTTGCTCTAAGGAGCAACTGGATGTAATGGATACTCCATCAACATCAGGGTTAGTCAGCAAGAGCATAATCAAGTCTTTTGATCTCGAGGAACTTGTAGATGATTTTGCTTATCTGAAGAAACTTCTTCGCTACCCTTTGCTCTAGATGGGCTACAAAGGTCAAACCATTTACTGAATTATCATATCTACGATATTTTTTACATTTGAGCGAGATTAAATTACCATAATTACACTTTTTATTTAGATTATGATGCAATTATAATTTCATTTTATGAATCTTTTTGTAACTGACGTTTTTCTTTTTGTTTAAATCGTTTCATAACTAAATAAAGTTGGATCTATCATTAATCATTATTGTGTAGGTACTTACTATATATTTCTATATTATCATGCAATAACATATGTCAGGAGTAAGGCTGAAGTACACTATCAAACTATATTTTAATTAGCCTCTGTGAATGGCAGAATGGATCAATTGATGATGGTAATGTCAATACCCAAACTCACTAACCACTAGTATTTCCCATAAAAGTGGCTACTGTGAGTAATGGGTGGATGTCAGAAAATATCACAATGCGTACGCCTGTAAGAAATAAGACTGTAAAGACAGTCACAATGAAAGAATCTTAGGTTATAATTTTTCTCTATTTCAAATGTTCATATTCAATTAAGTTTAATGTTTTGTGGTATACATTCACTACACTGCAGTAATAGTAATAATAACAAATACCTTTACAACAAAGAGGACCTCGGTAACAAGATGTACTTATGTTTTCTTTACAAATAGACAGTATGAACAATAATGCTGAGCTGAAGATGAGAATGGCTAAAATGGTATGAGTGATTTATTTGAGTGCTAGCTGTAAGAATTTATAACTATGAATATATAACATGAAAATGGACACACATATTTCTTTTTTCCTGGAATTATAGAAGTTTTTGGATGATTAAATATATATATATATATACATATATATATATATGTATATATATATATATATATATATATATATATATATATATATATATATATATATATATATATATATATATATATATATATATATATATATATATATATATATATATATATATATATATATAAAATATATATATATATATATATATATATATATATATATATATATATATATATATATATATATATATATATATATATATATATATATATATATATATATATATATATATATATATATATATATATATATTATGTACCTTTCCTTTGTTATTGCATCATTTGTTTCATTTTCTAATAAAAAATAAATTGTACACTTTCTATCCCCTGGGTATTAGAACCAGACTTCCTCTTTACTCCTATATTGTCATTCCTATTTCTAGTTTTATGATATATATATATATATTATATATATATATATATATATATACAGTATATACATACATATATATATATATATGTATATATATATATATATATATATATATATATATATATATATATATATATATATATATATATATATATATATATATATATATATATATAACATATATATCTGTTCCAGCCAGTGATTTACTATTATATACCTCTAAATCCCATGACCCTTAGTAAATAGCAGACATAGAAATAGTGAATCTGACAATGCAAAATTGAAACATTAAACCAACTGTCAAATTGAGTGTTCTTTCTAAAAACAAAACACTAAACTGTAGTTGGCAACATTACCTCTCCTTTAAATTGGTCACATTCATCTAACCCAAAAGAGTAAATGAAACCCTCTATAGCCTATACTTAAATGTAAAGAATTCAGAACATCCTTGTTAGAATTAATAGTTACATTATTAATTCTAATGATTTCCAATAATCTAAATAACATCTTACATATTCAGAAAGAAAAACACTTTGAACCAGTCCAATGAGTGCAAAGAATGTTAACCCCATGGGCATACTGCTATAAACAAACAAGTAAAAATGTTTCTAATGATCCCCAGGTTACAAAAAATCATACTATAAAGTAAAATTCAACACTTACTTTTTAACTCTATGAGTACACAGGATTCCTGGTGGTCCTGCCATATCCCAGTCTGGAGAACTCAGAGGGTCAAACAGGTTATGTATTGAGGATTCAGGAGGAATGGTTGATGTTGAGTTACTAGATGATGTCATTGTTGTCCCTGATAATAGCTGAGTAAGAGGATCTGTGGTGGGAGACTGAGAATTTGATTGAGATGATGATGCTGATGACTGAGTAGGAGACATCATCGTTGGTGTGCTATTGGAGGATGAAGACAGGCCTTGCGATGACAAATATGGTGGATTGTAAACCAATGATTGAGCAGAGGTAACATGTGGATTTGAATGTTGTGGCGACACAACCGGAGAGGATTCAGCACCTGCCCCTGAGCACTCCAGTTCCATTTTAGCCTTCCCAGTATTCTTGCAGATTTCCCTAAAGGCAAAATAAACCACAACATGAAAGTTATGGCTTAAAGGAATATCTAAAATTTAAATAATCTATATGCTTTATGTATTTTGCCTGAGAATATTAATGGAATAGCTATTTACAACCCAGTATTTTGTTTACTCAAATTACCATGATGATGTTATGACCTGCAATGCTTAAAGGGGAGAAAATCTTAGCAGTGTTATACCACACTTAAATACTTCAAACATTAAAAATTTCAGACTAAAGGCAAAAGAGTAGAAACAATTTTTGGACAACAATTCAATTATTGTATTAATATATGAAAGCATATGCAACTTAATCAAGTCCCTATCTGCTCTTCTTTAATTCTCTGTAACAATAAAGGACTTAGTGCTGACTGCCAATGGTCACAATAGCCTCAAATTGTCTGATGGTTCTGGGGTCTGGCCGTATGATGAACAACAAACAACCTATATTGGAGCCTACACTTGAAGATACAAGATATCCCACAGCTAACAGTAATTTCACATAATGTATAGTCTTAATTCTTATCTACATTTACCATTCATTTAAAAGAAATATATCTGCAAAATGCAGCAAGTCTAAACTGGTAACCTAGGACAAACCCACAATCATAATGTAGATGATAAGCAGAGAAGTCTGATAAGTTGAGGTTTGATAAATAGAGGGGTTACTATACTAATATCTACCTCTTCTTCAGATAGCCTATACCTGCCAGTGTCTTTGCTCTAGAAGTTGTGTTATGGGGGAGTAACATACCCAGCCTAATGAGTATTTTCAATAGCCTTTGCCTCCACAGAGACTATCTAATTGCCTGCATTACTACTCTACCTAACGACTTCTGAAGATGAAACATATATAGCCTATATGGAGTACAATCTCTTCCTATTTACATGCTACTTCCCATGCAGACGTGGCTTTCTATGAAATACAGTACAAACTGACAACTGTCACTTTCACAATTTTTTCCTTCCTCTTTCTTCCGCACCTTCCCATAATGTGCATACCTTGTCCCTTGCATATTAATGTTGTTAAACACCTAACCCATTTGTTATTCCTGATAGTTCAGAAGCCTGTCAACTTTTCATCTTTTCAAAGGGTTCTTACGCTCCTCTGACATCACGTTTTGATCCATTTGTCACATCATCCTTTAATTTAAGCTCTTATCCTTTCATTCAATAGCTTTTCAAAGTGCAGTACTGCCATCAATGTTCCACTAGTATTCCTTCTTTCTAAACTTCAAATTCTCCACT
Organism: Macrobrachium rosenbergii; assembly: GCF_040412425.1. Taxonomy (NCBI): domain Eukaryota; kingdom Metazoa; phylum Arthropoda; class Malacostraca; order Decapoda; family Palaemonidae; genus Macrobrachium; species Macrobrachium rosenbergii. The sequence goes on along the minus strand of NC_089754.1, from coordinate 40,356,183 downwards.
CCTATCATTAATCAACTATACCTCCTTTACATTGTTTCATCTCCCTCATCAATTTTCTTAAACATTTTCTTCTTTCTCCAATGCTGAGACTGATCTCATTCCTCCTTAACCAGCTCTGCCTTTGACATTTGCCCAATAACCTCCTGTATCTTGTCCCTGTTCAGCTCTTTATCCACTTTCCTGCCTAATCTTTACAAAAGATTCTTGGCTCTCATCTCCTCCTCTAGCTATTGGTACAGCTTGATCCCCTCAACATCTCCCTCTCCCTCTCTCCATACCTTATGCTATTTGACATTACATACAGTAATTTTTTTCTTGCTATTTATATGCATTCTTTCTATGGCTTCTGCCTTCATATATTTTAGTCATTTGACATTTACTGAAGATAAAAATCTATCCAAGGGATGGATACATGCATAGGCAATATTACTGTCTACCTACTTATTAGAATAAATTTACTTTTTCCTTTCAGAGCCTAGGCTATGCTAGGACTCAGCTTAATACCCATAACATCAATACAGTCCATCTATCAATAACCTCAATCAGGATAGCCTGAACTTGGTCAGTACAAGAAAAGATAGTATAAACTGACAATATTCAAGGTACAAACTGGGGGGGGGGGTCTAAAGATAAAACTAAATCCAGCTAGCCTTTAGCACAGCCTTGGAAAAATAGAGAGACAGATTGATTGACTGATTATAGATTTTAGGCAGACATGCCAAACACTGGGGCAACTAAGGCCATTCAGCGCTGAAACAGAAATTGACGGTGAAAAAGTCTGAAAGGTGTAACAGGAGGAAAACCTCGCAGTTGCACTATGAATCAACTGTTAGGATAGAATGGACAGTAAGATGGAAGAAAGACAATATGAACAGAGACACAGTAAAAGGAATGAAAGAGGTTGCACCTAGGGGCTGAAGGGACGCTGCAAAGAACCTTAAGTAATGCCTACATTGCACCGCATGAGGTGCACTGATGGCACCACCCCCCTACGGGATAGAGAGAAACAGAGATTTATGGCAGGTCTGGCTATAGTCTTTAAAGCACTCTAAGATCACTAGGGTGGGGTGAGTAAGGAATTCCTGTGGTGTCAAACATCTCATTGTTATGTTTAAAATTTTTTGCATCGTTAGAGCCTGCTCAAACGAAATGAAAAAATCTTATTCATTTAAAGGTAACAACGAAAACATATTTGACTTCACATATTTTACGTGCAAACCCCATTTATTTTCATAAAAACAAAGAATTGTGGCATAATTCTTGGCCGCCACTGCCAAACCTCAATTTCGCTGACACGTGGTTAGCAAGGGCATTTAAAAGACTAGCTCAATCAAAAACAGCAATGGTGGTCACCTCAAGCAGCCACTGTGTTACTGGACAGTATGAATACACAGAGGGATAGCCAAAGTGGAACAAACCTCCTCACCACCAGCATCTTCTCTCTCAGAAACAACAAGGGGGCCATGTAATTCATGATGCATTATTTTTCTCTCCTAAATGAACAGTTTATTTACCCTGCAGAGGCACTGAAAAAATCTAATCACGTAACCAATAAATAACTGCTAAAATAGAAAATGGACAATAATCAAGTGGCTTGATTTTGTTATTCCTACCGAACCACCCTCACGTGTCAATGCATTAAACAAATTATGTTATTATTATAAGAACTAAGATTATTATTTTATAAAGCACACAAAGAAAATTCCTTATTAAGAACCAAAACTTACTCAACACTGTTTCTTTACAAAAAACAAAGAACAGTATATAACAGATCTCAGGTAAAGCCATAAACAAGGGATTAACCTCAAGGGTGAGATTAAAAGGGAAAAATAGATATGGCAGCGCTGTATTCTTTTCCCGTCCCCACTCTAGTGATCTTAGAATGTTGGAAAGGCTAGCGTATAGTTACGTTCACCAGCCCAATTTATTTTGAAAGCTTCAAAATAGGTTTAGGCCTAATGACATCTTAAGACAGGCTTAAGAATAAGAGAACCTTTACTAATGGCGGTAAGGTCTTAAATAGGTTCCTTTGAAAATAACCTATTGTCAATGGATAGGCCTTGTACAGTCTAAGCCTAATCCCACCAAAGACTAACGCGACCTACCACAACACCAAATAACTTAAGACTGACAACTTAGCCATTAGGCAAGCATAGGCCTATGTTTACAATTACGTCCTAACTATTAGCCCTTACATAGCGTATGCAAAATAGCCAAGTTTACCCTAATTACCCTATACACCCACATTAACATAATCCATGTATGGCAGAGTTCTAGTGGGTGGCTTACTAAGCATTATCCTTTGTTATCCTAGGCCTATGTAACATTACAGTACAACACTTGTTTTTGTCAATCAGTTTTAGGCCTCCGTCATGTTTGCTGGAGGCACTGACTCCTTTAAATACACATTACTCCATATATTTCCCACAAACCTGACCTAGTTCAAGTCTAATTGTAGTAACGAATATTAGGCCTAGGCTTAGACTTGGCCCAAGAGCAGATATTTCCCAGATCAGGGAGGTTACGGTAGTCTAGATAGGATTTACTCATTACATACCTGCTATAACTACAACTATAGGGCAATGCAAAACCAAGGGTGTAATCCAGTAGGGAGTAATCACATCATATTTGAATTCCGCCGTGATTTCCTAACGATTAAAACAAAAATAACGAGTGTCACTTAATAAAACAATAAAACACCATTCTCGGAGAAGGATCAAACAGCCAATGTTGACATATCATCAAGGTAACCAAGGCCAACACCACCTAGATGTCGTTCGCTGGCAGGAAAGTTGTCGTACAAAAGATTATTTGTACTTCTTGATGAATTCCAAAGCAACGACTGACCATTGTATTGCACATGATATATCAATGGTTTCATATTCCTCCACAGATACTGTTAATAATGCCGGGAAGTTACCTGAACACGTTTAAATACCTGTTAACATGTCGCAACGCAGTGGTGCCAAATGTACAACAATGAAATACCCCAAACCAGCTGTGAAAATCCGCTTTTTGACCCACAATCCGCTAGATTTCTCATTCGATAAATCGTTATATTTCTTAATATACATAAAATATGTTTTAATCGCCTATTTGGATTGTCTTAGGTGTGCGCTCAGAGGCCTAACCGAATTAATTTTTAAAAATCATATCATCATAATCGTACGTTTCTGTTCCCTATTCAGCTGGAGATAAAGCAATGCTGGTCTGCTTGCTTCGCCAACAGAGTATTCAGCATGATGTCATATTCTTCCTATTTCTGTCACATTCCTGGGATATCGTAGGTACGAGTATGCCATTCTATCTTTTAGGCATTTTAACAATGAAAAGAGAATTAACCAGTTTTACGATGTTTCTAAGTTTAGTTGTTACTTTATTGGGTTACCTAATAGGTCTCTTCGTCCTAGACATTTGAAAGAGATAATGAAGTTGAAGTACTCTGATTACAAGATCATGGAGTTCTTAGATGAATTAATGCTGTATTCGCCTCGGTATTTTCCCACTCAAAAATTACAATTTTACAAATATGGTAATGCAGTAAGATACTTTTGAGTTTGTAGTTTAACAAGAGTTTGCTATAGAACAAATATTTCAAACTTTCAGACGAAACTCACTAAAAAAAAAAATCTGCCAAAATCACTAAAAATCCCGCCAGATTACGTTGTCCTCAATGTTTGAAATCCGCCAAGGTCTTCGAATCCGCTAGAACTAGCAGTTTTAATAGCTAAGTTGGCAATACTGGATGACATGTTCTGCCGTGTCGTATCTGCAGTGTTTTCGAGAATTCCATTAGCGAGCTCTTCGATATTTCAGTCAGCAGTCAAAACTCATATTCTCTTTAAGCCATAATTAGATCATTTCAAGAAATCACAAAGTCGATTAGTTACAAAACCATAGACTTAGACGTGACTATTGTACGGGTACGAGTAGGCTATATGGGTTATTTCTCATTTATGATTGGGATGATGAATGCGTCACCTCATTTTTTTTTTCTTATCTCAAAACACCGAGAGGAAATTTTAAATACATGTCGTTGTTTGTCCAAATTATGTAATGAACTGCTTGACCAAGAAACTTTTAAAAACTTCATTGATAAAGAAACTGCGACGATCATACTGTTAAAATAAGCGTTCCTAATTATTATTAGTAGTTAGATTGTTGTTATTTGATCTACACTTGACTTTCCGAATATATCAGCCAGGGAAAATGCAAAATATTAATGAATAGCGTTCCAAGATTAATTAAAAGTCCATCACCTTATGAAAATGTAATTCCTGTACTCATGGAATACTTACAAGACTAATATACAAGAATGTAGACTGCCGTTTCAAGATATTAAGAATGGAAATCCAAGAGATATATGGAAACTGATAAAGAATTTTCAGCAAAAAAAAAAAAAAAGGGGCAAAGAGTGACCTATACAGGATGGAGGCAAGTTTATGCAACTTGGAAATCTAGCCCCCAAGATTATTCAAAAACTTACAAGAAGAAGCTGAGTCTAGCGACATTATTATCATAAAATATATATTTAAGAGGAGACTAAAAACATTCCTAGTTAGCGACTGTTACACCAGTGAAAACAGAATTTAATACGTACAGAATAAACTTAAGTAAGCAGTTTTCTTTCGAAGCGAAGTCTAGCAGTCTTTGATGGAGTGGACCAACAATAAACAACAAAGTGAGTCGAACATGACGCAATCATGTCTACAGCGTCACATCACGCAACATTCTCTCGCCATTTTCCTCTAACCTTCCCTTGCGAACGATCTGGAATATTTTAACATCTTTCACAACATCGCTTAATAAATCGATTACCTACAAATAGTAATGAATTTATAAGTGAAATTTTACCTCTCGAGGTCGGGACGATAGATAAATGGGAATTGTGCATTCGATTTCTTGTAGTAGTTTATTGTAAGGTTTTTCCCATTGTAGCTGCAGTAAGGAGGCACAGAGAACTCTTTGCACATCGTGCGACTGCACAGTGCAAGATATTACACAAATTTTTATCAAAAAAGAAAAAAGATGGTGGTCAATAGTAAGCAAAAACGCCGAACTACAGTAGGTAGTATTCAACAGTCTGCCACAAAAAGACAAGGAGGCTATATCCTTCGTTCGACAAGAACAAAAACATATAGAATAACATTTTTTAACTGAGTACAATAGTGGGGTAGATGGAAATATAACTAGTCGATCTTGGGACATTACTGTCAATTTGCACGTTATAGCAATATTTGAAATGTTCCAATGACTTGAGCAAACATTATAGTAAACATGATATTAAATATAATACAACAAAATACAAAGCTAAAGTACATATTTGCACATTAAAACCAGTTACTAGTATTATCAATGCTTTATGAAAATTGACGTTAGTAAATTTCAGGGCTAGATAAAATATGACCCCAAGCCCCTGTGCCATTCGACTCAAATCTTTGTTACGTCCTTGGTTACGCCTGCAATGCTCTTGCTCATTATCGCGTATTTACCCTTATCTCTTTACATAACAACGAATCTCTTCTACACTGACCAGATACGACCACTAAATGAGCGTGAGCCAGCATCACTTATTTCAAGGTTTCAGACGAGCTCATCATCTCTCCCCAGTTGTGGCCTCGGGATGTGAACGTTAGTACGCTTTTGCTAATCAGTGTTGAACAACAAAGGAGTCCTGATAACCCTTGTCATTGTATAGGCCTAGTTCCAGAGCGAGAATCTGCTTAACTGTAAGTCGAACAAACGTTCATGTGATTTTCCGTAACAGCGTCCTCTGATGTTTGTGGTATTCGTGGTGGAATAAGTTTCAGCGCATCATGCGTTGATTTATCATTAATCAACTGTCTTGTTACCAATGTCTCCTCAGGCTTACGTGGCTGATTTATGATCAGCGGCCCCGCTATTTAGATATTCTGATTTATCTTGCCGCTGAGGGAAGGCGTTCCACCTTAGACCTTGGTCTGGGTAGTCAATGTCAAGTTGTCAACTACTGATCTATCAGGCCTATCTTGTGAAGGCGTGTGTGTGTTGCCAGCTCGTCATAAGCAGCAATGCTAGATGGAGCCGTAGTATTTTTCACGTGAAAGTAATGGCATAATGAGTTGTAATTTTGGGTTTTCCCCTTATGATTCGAAAAATTCCTTAAAGTGTGAAAACCATAATGACAGCACTGTCTACAGGAGTAACAACTCGGCAGTATCGACAGCTAAAGGGATCTTGGCTACAAACTGAAGAAAACTACTTACAAGGTTGTTGTTTACAAGGCGACTACAACATTCGTTTATTTATTTATTTATGTATTTAGATGGAACGATTACATTCGCGAATCTGTAAATTCATGTTCTATCCGTTTTTCTTTCTTCATTTATTCGTAGCAAAAGACATCAAAATTTAAACAATTCACAACTTGCAGACAATGAAGATGCCAAGAAATAATGAGTCAATAAAACTTATGGAATAAAAAAGAAATATGGGAGTGGTTGGACTATCAATGAATTTAGATATCCAGAAAGCAAGCTGACATCCAGGAATGTGATGGGAAGGTTAGATTGACACCATCAATCTTAGTTACAGTTCGTGTTGCTTTCTCCATGGACCATATCCAAAGTCAGACGCAGGTCCTGCCACCTTTACATACTGTGTGTAAATGATAATGAGATAGGGTGAAAAAAGAGATATGGAAAGTGAGAATGAAATAGGCGTGCTGGTTGACTACTGAGAGAATCTTTTCCCCGTAAATTTTTGAAAGAAAAGTAGAAAATGGCCAGTTCTTGACCGAAATTGCTGAAGTAGATAATACCTGAATATTGATTTAATCATAAAAGAGGCTGTCCAGTAACGGCATTCCAGGGAGAAGCATAAAATAAGAAAAAAAAGCCAAATGTATGGTTGGGAATGAATACTAAAATACAGTGAACTGTCGATGATTTAAAAGAACGGCTGATTTCAGAATTTCACGAAGGTCAGACTGTAAAACAAATCTGAACGAATTCAGTAAAATTCACTGGTTTTAGTAAGTTTATATTAAGAGGGCTTAATATCAGGAAATATTGTACAAGCGATGTGCAAACGGGGCAGAAGGTGGGGAAAGGTTACCTGCTACTGTTGAAACTTCTTGTGTGGTTGTGACGGGTGGTCGACTGTCAGCAAATTCAGTAACTGATAATTTATCGTAAAAAGTTAATAGTATTTTTTGGCTTGTTCCAAGTGAATGAGTGCACTTTGTGAATAATAATAATAATAATAATAATAATAATAATAATAATAATAATAATAATAATAACCTGAAACTCTGACGATGCTCCATTGAGAAATAGATGCGATTTTGACAAATACATGGGCCTGCCGGATTGACCAAAATAACGGCCTTTGAAAATAAACCGATTGGTAATAATGATGCCTGACGTTTTCAGAGAGGCCATGGCTCTGAGGTGGGGCATCGTAGGAGCGGGCATGGTCAGCGAGGACTTCACCAACGCCCTCAATTTCCTGCCCTCTTCATCGCACGTCGTGGCTGCCATAGCATCCAGGAGTCTGACTTCCGCAAAAGACTTCGCCGACCGATTTGCGATTCCCGTTGCTTACGGCGGTTACCAGGAGCTCGCCCGAGACCCTGATGTTGGTGAGTTTGTAGATAGCTTTTTTTTTTTTTTTGTTTTTATGATTTATGAACAGTTTCATTAAGAACGGTTAAGTGATGCCTGATTTTTGCTACGTTCTTCTTCAGATTCCTTTCCTTGGTGCTGGTATTCATAAGGAAGATAAAACGAATAGTAAGATACGAATAACCTGATAAAAAGTGTATTAACCAATGCGGGGATTTTTAAGTGGTAAATTTCCACATGAAAATTACTAAAATCTAAAGTCTTACTATGTAAATAGAGCAAATTCACACAAAATAGACCAAGTATAGTATTTTATGATTTAGTATGTGGACATTATAATTTGTTTTTCATATACAGAGTATTTTTTTTATTAATTTTAAAATACCAGAGGATGAAAATGCCAAGTGTTACTGAATTAATGTTCTGCAGTATACAAGAACGGGCGGCGAACTCTTCTCGCATCCGAAGTGGGGCCGATACGAGTCAATAAATTAGCAGTGTAGTTCCTAGAGTTCTCTTTCATAAAACTAACCAAGCAAGGTTCGCATTTACACCTAACACCTGTTATCGAATACATACCACATTCCCCCCCTTTTTTTAATCTTGCTACAAAACTTATGTACCGTTTCGTTTTGTACTTTCGAGGAATGAACAGAAAAAGAGGTTGATGGTTATTGGTGAGAATTCTATATCAGTGTTGATATGGAGCTATTAATAACAAGGAGGGAAACCCTTTGTACTTCACTCTGTGAGTACAGTCGTTTAGAATAAATAAATAATTAAGAAAATACTAAACAAATTAATGTATGGTAATAGAGGATAGTTAAAAAAAAGATGCTAAATGATTAAACGAGCATTTAAAAATCGACAAGTAAAAAACAATGAATAAAGAATTAAAGAAATACAAGAAAATAAAAAAAAGATATTAGCTATAGTTTATTAAATATATAAACAAATACTATCTCAAATGTATTAAGTCGGTAAACGAGTAAGGAAATACATAATACTTTAATATAATAAGGTTATTCTCGTCATCTACAGATGTCGTTTACATAGGCGTCATCCCGCCCCCTCACCTGGAGGTGATCAGCCTGATGCTTCGTTCAGGTAAAGCTGTTCTCTGCGAAAAACCGCTTTGCATGAACGCCAAGGAGACCAGGCAGGTGATCAACTTGGCCCGAGAGAAGGGCGTCTTTCTGATGGAGGTTCGTACGGTTGATTTTTCCATTTTTAAAGATTTCTCAGATCTGGATTGCTATAATAAAAATGTCGAAATGCAAATTTTGCCTAATGTTCTCTGTTGCTTTTAATGAAAGTAGATCCTCTGCTTGTCTGAATAAGACGATAATAAAGGTTTTTTAGTAGGAGACGTAATGGACGCTACCTGTCCTAGGTATATTACCAGCAAGTTGTAGGTCAGGACAAATGAGAAAAATAAATAAATGTAGTTGCAAGTTGGTGGTAGGAGTGGAGAGACTGCCATTCAGCGCTGAATGAATTAAGATATATACCGTCTTCCCTAGGAACAGCAAGTTAAATAATGAAAACAAATAACGGAGCTTATGCACAGTAAATGTTAATAAAAAAAAAACCCTTGCAGGGCTGGAAATGAACGACCACGAATGAATGTTTATGAGACTGGAACATGTAAAACTGAAAAGCAGACTGCATTGACCCAATAGTTCAAGCAGCGAAAATCGCATCATACCTAGCCTCTCATATGGCCGCCCGAAGGATTAAAATTTTGTTATGAAGGGATGAAAGTGAGGCAAGATGAAGCTGAAGAGACTGAACAACAGTACAGGAAGAGGCTAGAAGGGGAAGATTAAAAATACATGCAAGGTTCAAGGGCTTGAGAGATGTGGACGAGGGCGTGTAGCCTATAGAAAAAAAGGAAACATGGATCACTGTTATGGCATTTGTTTAGAGTTTTGAAGCCAATCTAGAGTTAGGAAGGATTCTTTTTGGAGGCAGAGGATGTTTGGCTCTTAAGAAAACGTTCATTCCTAAAGGAAATCTTTGAAACCCTGTAGTAAGGAAAAATATCAGCTCGTGAACAGAAACTGTTGTTTTGCATTATTTTAAACCATCTTTACCGCTTGAACCTCAGAAAACCTTCTTAGTGATTCGTCATTAAAAGGATTGCACTTCTTTCATTAATATTTTGTCGATTATTCTACCGCTCTTTAAGAAAAGTGTGCTGGATATGAAAATACTCTTGAATATTATTCGTCATTACGACCAAGTTGAAGAGAACTTGTAATCCTACTTTCAATGTGCTCGTCGCCTGACCTATTTCGGGCCTATATCGCTGTTTAAATATGTAAATTTATATTTGTTTCTGTTTGAAATATCCTTTTTTGTTTGTCATCTGTTTTTCCTCTAGGCTTGTTTTTCACGTTCTTAGCATTCTGCTCTTCAAGAAGGCTTAAAGACTTGCCATTAATAATAATAATAATACTTTTCTTCTCGATCAGGGAATTCAAGGCAGGAGTGCCCCCGTGTACCATCAGCTTCGTCAGCGACTTCAGGAAGGTGAAATCGGCGACGTCCGTCAGGTCATCGTGAATCAGGGCTGGCCTGCCCAACACCTTCCCAAGATCTCGTGAGTTCTCAGGCGTCTTCTGTTTCCAGGATTTAAATTATCTTATCATATTTCCCTCTAATCAATCTGCTCTTTAAGATCTCGCGAGTGCTGGCTCTTCTTCCGTTTCCAGGGTTTAAATAAATTTTTTTATATCATATTTTCCTCTAATAGATCTGCTCTTTAGTTTCAGGAATATGGATTTTACATTTTACCTGGAAGTGTTGAAATTAGGCTTTTTCCAAGGAATCGGTTCTTTATTAGGTACTGAAAAAGATGTAGCACGATATGATTTACAGTAACACTAGAATCGTATTCTTAACGTTAAAACTGATTTCCATTCAATTAATCTCTACATGTTTTCATAATTAGAACCAGAACAGTAGACCATCAGTTAACTTTAAGTACATATTAGTATTATTTAGTTTCTTCTAACATGAAACGCGATAGAATAAAAAAGTACGGGATTTAGATACCCGTGACTCCGTGAGTTCGATCAAGCGACGGGATTGATACACCGGCAAAAAAAAAAAAATGCGCGGGGTAGGCCAAAAGTCTGGTTCCACTAATTTTTGTATAAATTAAACTAGTTCTACCAGATTTTTGCAACATTTTTTGTAACCCTTTTGTCAAAGGTAGTGAATAGCTGTTGTTTGGTTATATGCAGATTTCATAATATATCTATAGCGAATGTTGGTATATCATGCTACAAATATGCCAGCAAACATGGAGAGTCTGTTATGAAAACGAAGCTCTCATCAGTAAAGGCAGTTATATAACCCATTTTTCAATTCAATGATTACCAGATGATATATTGTTAGACTTTGATTCTTTCTCTCTTAGCGTTTGACTAAGCAGTACAGTATCCGGACATGGCGTTTCATTTCAAATGAAGATAACCGAGTATGATACAACACGATAAGCAGCTCAGACCATGCAATGAATCTCCTGAAATTATAAAAAGTATATAAAAGATCAATAACTTTCTTGTTCCTCCCCAGAGAGAAGGGTCAAGGAGGAGGAATCACCCTGAAATACGGAACTCTCTCGGTCCAGCTGGTCTCCTTCGTCATGAACGGAGATAAACCAACGACAATATCAGCTGCCGGAATCGTTAATCAGAACGTAGGTGCAGATATGTTTCTTTGTAAACGTCCTTTTTGTCATGCTCTTAGCCTTTCTTCTCTCCTTTCTCACCAGGCTTTGGGTTACGTGAAAAACCTAAGTAATCTACCAGCCACAAGATCCCTCTGCACCTTTGCTGGTTCTTATGTGACACTTCTTACTCAGTGTGAATTAGGGTATGGTTTCTCCTCCTCGTAGCACTAACTAAATGTTCCTTCCAACTCTTCATGAGTTGCCTTCCTCGCGCTCTACTTCAGAGCTTCTTTCCCGACATAAAAACACTTCAATCAGAAGACTTCACGTTTATCAAACAAAGGTCTGGGTCAGTGGTTCCGTCTTAGAGTGCAATGTCCCATGGTTCTTGCGTTCTGTAACATCTGCAGGAAATTCGTTGCTCTTTTCTTCTCTTACCTTATGTCAAGACTCATTGCATCGTAATAGATGGCATTGGTGACTGAATCGAATGCCTCATCGAGGCTCACTCTTTACATACTGTTTTGCAACTGATTTGTCAAAGAATTTTATGATTGAAACATTTTTAATTGGGGGATATAAGTACTACTTATTATTAATTTATTAAGACTTGAAGCCTGTTATAAATACAGAATTTCATATGGCTAATGTAATGAATATTATCAGCGGAAATCGACGGCTTAATGGCCTTTTTTTATCCTTTCCTCAGGGAGTTGACATGGCGACCGGAGTTACTTTAGTCTACCCGGGAGAACGAATGGCGACCATTTGCATGTCAGCGACCTGCAAGCTGCCCTGCGATGCCCTCGTCGTCGGCACAAAGGGAACCATAAAGGTGAGAATGCCCTTCGGTTGCTAGACCGGACACTTTCGAAATTTGTGCTTGGTTTACTTTTAGACTGAACTCGACAGATGGTTACGAAAATGTATATTGTATTCTCTTCTCTTTATAGATAATGTGTGTGTGTGTGTGTGTGTGTGGAAGAGACCACGACAGGCACAAAAGCCCAAGTCATTCTCGGTTATTACTACAAGAGTGTTAATATACTTTTCTGTTTATCAAAAATTACCTGTAGACTAAGGCATTAAACTGCAGAATTTTTCTAACATTTATTTAAAGATAAGTTTGCATGAAAACAGGCAAATACAATCATATTCTGATTTGAATGAAAATCAAAAACATCACACTCGCTTACGCCGCTTGCTTTCCGATCATCGGATGTCAGCAATGTTTGGTCTGGTTACTATTTGAGTGAGTGGTCATGTGATGCAGAATGTGAGGGATATTTTCTTTGACGATTGTCTTGACATTACTTTATTAAGGGGCAGGTCTTCCAGAAGGAAACCATTTCTAACAAAAGGGCAATTGCACTGAACATCTCCATCTCTTTTATCATTAACTGAAGTAAAGCATCATTATTTTTACAACCAGAGTGATAATCATCAGTAGTTGATGACGTCATTATACTTTATATCTGGATGGTAACGAGGTCAATAATCAAATGGGTCTGCACTGAGCAGTGATCAAGAAGCTCTGAATTTTTTTGTGGTAACGATAAATAGAACATAGTTTATTCTTTCAAGGCGTGGCTTCATTATATTTCAAAGACTGAGTTACCTGAGACCCATTTTTAACAAGAGATGGTCGTTTAGTGCACATTATGTCCCCATGGATACGAAAGGGACATCAAGACCGCGGAGAACCAGACGAAAGATGGATGAGGACAGTGTCAAGGGAGTTAAGTGGTATCAGGTGACGAGACTGGAAAGGTTATTGTTTTCGTTATATCGAGTTGGCCCTCTGGCAGCACAGGCTCTTGATCTTACCGGGATCCTGTGACTTTATACCTTTTGGTGAGAGACTTTGGTCCGTTACTGAAACTTGAACACGAAAATGACATCTGACAGGGAGAGTCTGATAGCAGTGATTCTTGAAGTAATTCTAGATATGCCAGGAAGAAAAATAATGAGAGGTATTAGGTGGTAGAAAACGTATATGCTTGACTGAATGTATTCATGTAAGCTCGAAGAAGTTTGCCTAAAAGGGAGATTTTGCTGACAGTTTAGTGGACGAAGGCTCGAAATGTGCGTAAACTCAGGGGCTGCTGTAATTCCACAGTTACAGAGATAGCCATACCTAAGTATGTGGATGGACTTAAATGAAACTGTATAAGAGAAGAGACAATCGACGTGAGTTCACTGAGGTCCTTTGTACCCGCTGGATTCCTTAGGATCGCTGATCATGATATTAAAGACGGTAGTAATATTCACAAGTATAGACATTAACACTTATTTTTGGGGATGTTATTATTCTTGTTCCTGAGTAAGGCGACATAACGGAATAAACTATAACCTATCGGCCGTGAAAACTGATGCTCTCTAGAGCCCAAGTGTCAATTTAGTGAATTTGTCTCATATATTTTTGTTATTACCTTAAAACGGTTCAAACTTACCAGTTAGGTGGAAAGAGCTTGAAGAGAGCAGTTGAAAAGTAAACGTCAGGTCACGTTACTTGGATCCGAAGACACACTGAAAAAGAAATAAACAAACAAATTACGTAAAAAACACATACCAAACCCCCCAATCTGTCATTCCTCTCCCGCCCCTACTTCACCTTCACCTCGCTATACAGTACAAAGCAGCCCAAATTGTTGGCGGTATATTCCTACAGGGGCTGTTTGAATATATACGATGTCGCTGTTAAAATGAACACGAAGGCCATGACTAAACTTTTCATCCTCTAATGTGACTTTTCTTCTTCATTAAGTATTCACAGTCTGTTACCTTCGATCATCAAAACTTTGGGTATAAAATAAGAGTCGCATGGCTATATTTCTCAGCTGTCGTATATTTTCGATGTCTTTTGATTTGCCTTTGTCTATTTTCTATTTTCATTTGTTTTCCTTTATCAAGGTAATATCCTCTTAGCTCTGTAGTTTTTCCAGACTTCACCTAGGGAATGAATTGATGAGCTTGTTATTGGAATTTTGGTATACTAGACTAGAAAAAAAACGAAGTGTCTCTATAGTATTCCATACACGCGGCTCAACCTCCTGTTATTTCCTTATAATTACAGGAATGAAAAATGTTCAGTACATTTCTCATACAGAGCACTGATATTTGGTCTTCTTTGGCTAATAATAGTATGTATGTATGTATGTATGTATGTATGTATGTATGTATGTATGTATGTATGTATGTATGTATGTATTATTAAATAATGATCACGAACTCGGAAAGCAAGATTCAGCAGGGTAAAGTATCCATATGTGAAAAAGATTAAAGTAGAACCAATAGAATAAAAGGCGGTATATGTAAAAACACTTGATTGTGTACATACATAAAGAGCGATATAAGTCAGAAAGAATGAGACAATGGAATATGAAACTAAGCAGTAATCTTGCAGCCTCTCCCAAACTTGTATGCAATTCCGTCTCACATCACCACCAGGAAATCTATTCCAATATTTTGCACTTAAATAAATGATATACCTCCAGCACCTGGCAGCGTAACACGATGGCAAAATGACCTAATTATAATTTTCTTGCTTCTGATGCAGGTCAACGCTCCCATGTGGGCCCCGAAGAGCATGGAGATGCCATCCGGAAAATTCGAGGTTCCATACCCCGACCATGGGAAGCCCCTGAATTTCACCGGCACCCAGGGATTTGTCTACGAGGCAGAGGAAGTTCGCAGATGTTTAAGGAATGGTAGGATGAATGGATTATTATTATTATTATTATTATTATTATTATTATTATTATTATTATTATTATTATTATTATTATTATTATTAAGTTGAACAAAGTAAAACTCATGGAATAGAACTGATGAATAACAAAAATTATTTATTTTAAAGTTAACTGCTGGAATAAATAAATAAATAAAGAAATCAATTAATTAGATGAAAAGGAAAACATGCTTTAGTGAACCCTCAAGCAAGCAAAGGCCATATTTCATTCCTCAAAATAAGAATCAATCATTTATCTGTAATTCAACACTACTGCAGTGCCACGATTGTCACTCAAACTGAAGTCCACATAACGTACTGGGAATAATTAATAATTCCGAACTATTTTATCACTGCATAAGGTACATCCAGATACAATAACATCTTGCGTGCCTCAAACAGTAGCCTTACTTACAATTCTCTGTAACATATATCCCTGAGACATATTAAAATTGAGTTGATGCTGTCCGTATTATTATTTGCATAACTGTCTCTGCTTCAGGGTTACTGGAGAGCCCGAATGTCCCCTGGCAGGAGAGCATTACCATCGCTGAAATCATGGAGGAGATTAGGATGCAACTGGGCGTGACCTACGACCAAGACTGAGCTCCTTCGTCGGAACCTGAGAATGTTAAAGTCTCTTAAAAAGTGTCGCCGGCGTTGAGGGCAATAATTTGTAAACTATCTCTCAATCTGATACTGTAAAAGGCTGGCAGTATGCGGGATCATAAGTTACAAGGGATAGGCGAAATTTATTTACTACGATTTGTAAAATGAAGCGACTTGAAATTATTAACCTTAAAAATAATGGCAGTTCTTGTTGGAGCAAGTCTCCACAAAATGTAGAATCTGTGAAAAGAGAGTAAATGGCTGAAAACATTGACATTAATGTGAGGGCAATGCCATGAAAAGTATTGGGTCCATCTCTAGATATACAGATTCGGTTGTTTAGATTATTTGGAATGAATAATGCTTTCTTTCTTGAATGGCAGGGACTTATAAAATTCAGTCTTTCCATTACCATTCAGAACCTCTGATATTTCCATGTATTTAGAGCTGGGAAATTTGAGTGCTCTGCTCAAGCAACTTGTGTGAGTATCTAGTGCAAAAAAAAAAAACATTTATTCATGTGATAGACACTAATGACTCTTCATGCCTCATTCCAATTTTGTTTTCTAAATGATAAGAATAATAAATAATTGAGAAGCTCTGCAATGTTTGAAGAATTAAAATCACTTATAGAGACTTTTCAAAGCAATAATGAAATTATTAAACGTATTGTAATCCATTCAATCATTTAATTTATAAAGCCAACAGTTGACTAAGTCGTCGTTAATTTAATATAATAAAAATTTTATATAAAATACATATATATATATATATATATATATATATATATATATATATATATATATATATATATATATACATATATATATAATTTATGTACTTTTAGGGCACAGAATTCTCTTATACAATTTTCGTTAGAAGCAATTGCTTTAGTGGCATCAATAAGTTTCTTGCAGGTATCTTCATACCGACGGAGTTTTTTCGATTTTCGTTCGTCAATTTCTGGTGAAAAATACGCAGACTTCCTCCTTCCATTTATTGATTTTTGTCGCGACAGCTGTTTAGCCTTAATGGCTATAAAATATTATTTATTCTTGTACCTTATTTTATGTATTTGCAAACTAACATGTAAGATTATACTAAATTTTAAGGAAACACTAGTGCTTGGTATTATATTTTGAATATTTATTTAACCACACGTTTAAACTTTCACTTTTGTTGTGCCCAAAACAACACCCTGAAATGGTTAAGCTGTTAATCCCTTGACCAACCAGTACCCAGACCTCAAGATCGTTCTCCCCACAAGATGATATAAATAGGCCTAAAGGCCAGATTGTAAGTCAGTAGTCGCTTGATAATGCCATTAAGGCGAAACAGCTGTCGCGACAAAAATCATTAAATGGAAGAAGGAAGTCTGTGCATTTTTCACCAGAAATTGACGAACGAAAATCGGAAAAAACTCCGTCAGTATGAAGATACCTGCAAGAAACTTATTGATGCCACTAAAGCAATTGCTTTTAATATATATAAAATATATATATATATATATATATATATATATATATATATATATATATATATATATATATATATATATATATATATATATATATATATATATATATATATATATATATATATATATATATATATATAATATATATGTGTGTACAGAGAGAGAGAGAGAGAGAGAGAGAGAGAGAGAGAGCAGAGAGGCATTTAAAAAAATATACAACATGAAAATTATACAGAATGCTGCAGGGAATTCTGCATTCTTCAACTGATTTGTATGATACACTTATTCCTTACTAAATTTGAATTTTATTTTCAAAAAATTCTTCCTATATGAAGGATCACGTCATAACTTTATTTAGCATATTTAGAAACAATATTGAGAAATTGGGTAAACGTCTGATGTGAGGGCTCGTTATCTAATTTCTGTCTTAAGAAAACCGAAATATCTGAAGTTATCTGTAAGCGATAATGAAGATAATATGTTCCTGGTTCTTGGATGCTTTCTCCACAGCCCCAAATCGGGGAACATTATCTATAGCCTACCTTGATATCACTTCCTTTGTTACTCTATATATCTCTGATTTCCTTCGCCTTCATTATGACACATGCTACTTCTTTAATATGGCTTTATTGATTCTTCACCCTAATTTTGGAATGTCCACTATCCAAGGCTTTTGCAATCATAGTGTATTCTCTTTAATCCTCTTCTCCCTCGCATAAGTCACAGCTCATATCTTAATTTTCCCCTTATAGTTGCACTTTAGTTCCCACGTGTTTAGTCTGGTCTTCATCATTATTACTGGGTCTCTTGTACTGTAACTAATTCATTTACATATTTCTTTCTATCCTCTCATAAGGGAACCTCAGCTCAGTCGTTTTCGTGTTGATATTTATAGTTCTTTCAACTTCCTTTCATTCCCTTGTTGAGCTTTATTTCTGTAAACTGTTTTATTACTTCTACATTAATTCCGTACTTCTTGCATACATTTATTACTTTCTCCCATGCAGTCTTCGCGAGGTTTTCTTATTATATTTTTCTATTTCGCAACAAGCAATTGGCCCCCAGTAAGGCGGAGGTGATGTGTTCCAGCGCTCTACGAAATCCTTCATTGCAATTTCCTTTATTTTTCCTCAGATTTCCACATTGGCAAAGACAGTAAGAATGATCAATGTATCATATATTTTTATTCAAGAATCATATTTCCCGCTGTATCATAATTTCATACGCAACGAATTCCATTTTTCCTCCCTTTTTTCGTAAGTTTAGTTTACGATCACCATTCTCAGTGTTCCATTTTCCCAAAGTACTTGCATTCTGTGGTATTACACCATTTCTTTCTCTAACTTTCGCGTGTTACTCTGTTATTTTCCGTAACTTCTGACTTCTCTGTCTTTGAGCTGAAGGTATTTTTTTTAAGCCTTGTGAGTTTTGTTTTTCCACTTCTGTTTATGCCTTGTCAAAGACTACTGAGTATAGGGTCCAGATATTGTGCATTATATAAATCATCCTTGTATTTCTATTTCTTCTGTTTTCCCTACTGGAGTATTGACGACTGCCCTTCCCTTAATAATTCCTCAGCTGAAGAATCATAAAATCTAATCTGTTGTTATAAAAATGACCGAGGTTAACAATAAATGACAATACGACGTCAGTCTATGATTAGGAATTAGGATCTACGAAGTCATCTACAGCAGATTGCTAAGCAACCATCCAAAGTAGTTCCTCCTGAGTACGATACGAAACCAAGTTTGCCTTAGATATCTGTAAACAAATTTGCTTCGTAGAATTATAAAGAACTGATATTGATCCTTGTGCGCGCTGTTCTTCAGGGGTTGGAAACCGGAGCAAGGTTTGCAATCGTCACCATTTGTGGTTTGATCTAGTCTCGAGTAAGACGGGACTCTAACATCAGGAAGGCACAGCGAACGGACCTTCTGACCATCTGCATTGCTTGTCTGTAAAGGTACTGTACGACTCACCTGTGTCTTTTAACCTACTGGAATTTCCTTGTTTACTAATTTTAAAGGAACCAGCAGAAGTTTGAAAGGTAAATTTTTCTTGATTAGGTGTCTTGATTCGAGGGATAACGCGGAGCTCCTTATCATGGACGCTAAAGATAAGTCATTTTAATTTCAGTATTAAATTCATGTATAAGTTTATTTCGATTAGAACAAGTAAGAAAGCGAGCGCTGGATAATACGAGTTGCTTGATAAACAGTTTTTTTAATCTCCTGCTGAGATTAAAGTAATCACTGCTTTTGTGCTACTTGGTAGTATCTTCCCGAAATAGCTCCTTAATCGTCTATATGACAGAGCATATGCAGTTTAATACAACATATAAAGCGTTCTTATCAGAATGTATTTTTTATTAAAAAAAGGTCCTGATATAACAGCTCACGAAGGTGCAAAAGTTACAAGTGTTTGAGGTGACAAGCACGCTGGAACGAATGAAAATGGGTTGCATAATGAGATAGCTTGCGAGGCGACGGAACTGAAATGGAAATCCTCGGCAATGGCACCCTCTGTGATTACTCGACCCGGTATTCTAAATTACCCGCCAAACCACCTCTTCCCACATGAACATTGAGGAAAGCTGCAATCCTCCGACTGAACAGTTCACAGACCGTTTCTTTTATTCTGCCGCCAAACTTTGGAATTTCCTTTCTTCTTCCGTTCATTCTGATCGGACGTTATAGAAACGTCTGAGTACTTAAAAAATAAAAGATATATATAAATATCGTTTGTCAGGCTTCCACGTTTCGTCATCTTAGACGCCCAAATATGAAATATATTTGACTCTTCATTGTTGCTGCTGTTGATCAAGGAGTAATCGATTGGTGAGTATGGGTAATGGATATTGACAGTTTGGTATCTTCCTTTCATGTGAATTGTATTTTTCTCATGAAATTTTTTAAAAGTATGTCAAATTATTATTATTATTTTCATTATACAGAATGTGCGTACAATTACATTCAATACTAAAGCCGGTTAGCTTGATAAGGAATTTATGAGAAAAGGACAGTAAATATAAGTTTAAGTGAATTATGAAAATGTTATTTATGAAAATTTATATATTCATCGTAATGTCAGAGACACATAAGGATGAAATAGAAGATTAACTTTACAAGTGGGTAACGCTTCCAAACCTCACATGACTGGTCAAAAGGACTATATAGGCGTTCTTAAGTGAAGGCTACAAGTTAGAGCTGGCGTTGACCCTTTGGTACTAAAGAGGCCATGGAATTTTAACTCATTGACGCAATGCACTTTTATCCAGACCTTACACTCAACAATATAATGCAACTTGTGACAACTGTTCCAGCGAAATAAAATGGAATGGAATGGAATATAAAATTTAGGCCAAGCGCTGGGATTTTGAGGTCATTCAGCGCTGAAAGGGAAATTGAGAGTAGCAAAGTTTTAAAGGTATAACGAGAAGAAAACCTCATAGTTGCACTATGGAACAATTGTTAGGAGGGGGTGGAAATCAAGATGAAAGACAGAGAATATGAATGGAGGTACAGTAAATGGAATGAAAGGGGTTGCAGCTAGGGGCCGAAGGGACGCTGCAATGAACATCAAGTAATGCCTTCAGTGCACCGCGTAAGGTGCACTGACGACACTAACCCCCCCTACGGGGTCAACGAAATTAAACTCTAAATCAGGAGAAGCATTCAAATTCCACCGCCAAATCTCTATTTCACCAACAGAAAGTGAAAATTACTATTGTCTTTCGTAACAGTTAGAATTAGCAAAAACGGTAAAAATGTTAAATGCAGTCTATCAGAAGAAAAAAAGTACAACTTTGAGAATAAGAATTTATCAGCTGATATTATCTCTCTCTCTCTCTCTCTCTGGAATATAATATATAAACCTGTCATAGTCTTTCTCTCGTATCAACGACCACTTGTTTTGCGTCTCCAGGGAACATTAATCGCTCATAGCATGTTCCTCTTCTGAAAGACAATACATTAAAAATGAATGGAAATCAATACAGACATACTGGACAAGGCTAAAGCCCCAAAAATCGGGGATGAAGCCATGTTAAATTACTTGAAAGTAACTACGTGAAGTACAAGCGAACGACCAGAGACCTAAAAATATTATGTTCTAATAAAGAAAAAAGGTGGGGATATGAGTCAGGTCGAAGAGTACAACACGCAAGTATGGTTTTTATGACATAAAAAAAAGGCACAGATTGCTGCTCTGAATGAATTCGCTATGAAGGACAGAAAGACTGAAAAGAAATGGCAATTCTACTAGATTCACCTCAATCGCCTCATACTTTGAATGGCGGCCAGTTTGTCTTACAATGGAATGAAGATTTAACAACAGGCATTACCCAATAAATGCAAAGATGTAGCACCTAAGGATTTTGAGGCACCCTCCCTGCCCATAAACTAGCAAAAGCTTGCAGAATATTCCTAAATAAACAAGTGTTTAAAAAGCAATAAAAGAGTTTAGTAACGATCACTTATCATACAGCCGTAGCTTATGTTGAACAGCTGTATACAAACTGACATATGATTGAAAGTCTGTTTCTAACCTCAAAGGTATAGAATGAATAGTTACTTCTGACATTGTTTTTATGCAAGGTTTTTTTTTTTATTCTATCCCATAACGTGACTCACATATATGTATATTTATCTACTGTCCTGAACCTTGATCGTTATCATGATTATTCAGAGTCAGTTGTCAGTTAATTTGTCACCACTACTTGCAGAAAGTTTACGAGGAAAAGAGAAACTGAATATGATGAATATTACGAAAAATTTTTCAACACAGACCAGTTTGCTTTCTAAACGCAGGGGGAATAAAAAATACGGGAAAATGTGAAAAATGGCTTCGTTATTTTCGCGCGTCTTCGTAGATCAGACCAGCGAACCTCACATTTTTTATTCCTCTCTTTAGCGTGCGGATGCGACTGACAGGCTTTCGAGAAATACACGAACCAATTTTTACAGGAAATTCCATCCTATCATGTCAGTCTTAAACGTAAAGTTATTCTTTGCACGGCTCTCTCACGGCCTTGACAGACTGAAGCTTTATTTTAAACGCTGCCTGAAATATATTCGGTATTTATTTTTGGACTAGAGCAACAGTGGTTGAAATATGTTAAAGGATTAATGCATGATGATAAAAGTAATTACAGACTCAAGGACGTGAAGGAATAGTACCTACCACTCCATTCCCATGACATTCATATGAAGCTTTCGGGTCCAGACACTAATTAGCATTTATGTGCTATCATGCACTGAAATGTCCAAGATCTTTTAAACATATCTTCTATAGAAGGTTCGTAGACGGAATAGATTTAATATTCAAGGAAAATTTACATAGCAGACAATTTCATAATGGACCAAATTCTCAACAAACCAAAATAAAATTCATAAAAGAGAATAAAAATATGATCGAGAATATTCTCAGAGTACGGTTAAACCAAAAGCCGTGTTAATATGCACAACCGGCTGTGTACATATTCACACCTTCTAGCTCTGCACAGGTCAGTTTTGTTTATACAACTGTACCTGTTATGCTTAGTTGTTTTCTCGAATATTTTAGCACAGCAGTGTGCGTTTTGATTTTGCCTTATTTGAATCTTAATTCCTTCGTTCTCTTATTGCTTTATCTTTACGTCTGTATTCCTCTATCTAGACTCATTTTATCACTTGGATTATGTTGGTTTATTTCTTCCCGTGACTTGAAGTCTGAAACTCATAGATGCATAATATTGAGAATATAATATCCTTTTTATTCGCTATTTATTTGTCGCTTCAGGGTGAGTAAGGTTTTCCCAAGAAGTAAGAAAATTCCAAAGTAATGGGTAAGAGGAATTATTGTCTATTGCTAAAAGGGGAAAATAGTTAAAAATGACTATAAGATTAAAGGAAAATAACATTACACAGTGAGCCAGAAAGGATATGGTAGTATTCTAGTAGACAGAATGATTAGGAAGATAAAAGAAGCCTAGATAAAAAAAATAAGTTTCCTTTAACTGGAAAATCAGGCATACACTGTCATCTAATATTTCCAAAATGTTTAAAACATGAAGATTTGAAAAAATCTTATATTTTCAGCCAACTAACATCCTTTCCTACTGTCTAGTTTGAAAACAGACCTATGCCTAGAATCTGCATGCGCCGTCCCTCGAAATGGCACTACCAGAGTCTACACCTGGGCTTTTGCCTACTATGGTTGGCAGCAATAACAGCAACTGTGACCTGTGGTACCTTTGCAAGTTCCCATTGGAGGGCTGGTCGTCTCAACAGTGACGTCATTAAAAATACCACGGCAGACCACGGACCAGTTTCCTGCATAATGGCTTGCCATGACCACAACAACATAGAAAGTGAAACATGCAAGGGATTTAATTTTAATGTGAGTAATCGGTTTTCTTTTAAGTTTTCTTAATCATTTTCAGATTAGACGATATGTTAGTATAAAGAAAGTACGATCACGATATGATTAATATAAAGAAGATACAATCAACATGAGAAGGTACAATCAGCATAGCACGGTGGAAGTGGTAAGCATAGTGCAAGATGAGATAAAGCAATCACTAAATCAAAACTCTGACTGTATTTAATCATGGCTTAAAAAAAATAAATATACGAATACACTAAAGCTCACGGACTGACTCGAGTTCTTTTCCAAACTTTATGGCACACATAAAAAAATATTAAATTACGTGCAATTTTTGAGCGAAGGGTGAAAAATTCACTATTTCTTCAGAAATGCATCACTTATAAAATGAACGCTCGTTCCAATCGTTCTAAGCTAATGTGAGGGTCTTGATTTTCTTTACAGAAACTGGAAAAATCGTGTGAACTCCTTTCATCTTCCATATGTGAAGAAAACGACACATTGCAGCTAAACAGAAATGACACATCATGGCGATACTATGAAGTTTTGGATCTGGTAAGTCACAAGAACATAATTAGGAAATCAGGGTAGAAACAGAAACGTTAACTTGAAGTACAGATAAGTTTGCTACATGTATCTTATAAGGATTCGGTAAAACAGGCTCTGATGAATTTAACAATGCATTTCATCAAAGTTGTTAAACCTGTATATCATTGTTCATGTATCTTATAATGAATAATAAATTTTGATAAGATCTTTACAACAATTGCTGTTGCTTGATGTAAAGCACATGTTTAATTACAAATAACATTACCTGTGCATAATTCAGAATTAAAGATAAGTTCTCAAAATTAAAGAATCAAATATCTAATTATGTCAACAGCAGGAGGATAACTCCATTTTTCTGGACAAGGCCTCGTGTACTCAGGAAGGGAAGTGCGCTGCTAATTGTGGTGAGTTGTCCTTTCGGGATTATTAAGATTAGCCACTGTATTTTTCTATTCTACTGAAAATATTTTTACTAAATATAAATATAAATTTCTACAACCTTCAGTGGACATATGAAGGGGTTATTTTTATTGTAGAGACGTTCCTTTAACTTTTTAATCATGACTGTGATTGATAGTCACTTTCCTAATTTCATTATAGTATTCTGTAAAACCCTTCTTTCCATATTTCGTGTGCTGATTACATTAAGCAGTCAGATAGAGTACTAGGTTTAGTGGTGGGCAACAAGAAATTAAAATGGGTTCTTTTTCACCCAGTCTGTTTTCATATCTTATTTCCCATTTCTTTATTTTTCACTCTCATTTGTCGTAGTCTTTTCCAGCAAACATAATTAGGCCAATAATCAGTAGAACACATATCTGAAAACATACCAGCAAACTATTTCTTCCTAGACGAGCCAAAGTTGAATGCTTGCATTTTCAAACTATACCTGAACACTGCATTTCTTTCTAGATAAGCCATCATACACTTTGAAGGTAAACATGGGTTTTAGATTAGGTTAGGATACGTAAAGTTCAGACAGGGATTTTAACATCTTGCCTGTTTTTTGTGTACTCAAAATGGAAACGTGATTAAAAATGATTCATTTAGGATTCCATTGTAATTTTCAAATAATAAATAAACGCGGCAGATAAGATCAATAGAAATGTTTTGGAAAATTACGGTAAAGTCTTGAGCGTATATGGGAATTCTCTGTCATGAGAATACTGTAATGTAACTTGCAAATTATTTTTTTATATATAAAATTCGTCTTCTTTTCTCTTTCAGCACGTTCTTTGAATGGAAGTTGTACGAACGATGATCAGTGTCAGGTGAATGTCGATTACAGTTACTGTACAGCAAGCTCTTCAGCGTCTCCAGGAATCTGTAGCTGTATCTACAACCAGTCTTGGGCCTATAACTCTACACTGTGCATTCACAAGACAAGTATGTTATGCCTTTTTTTTCTGCCATTGAATAAAAAAAAATTACTAAGATATCATATGTATAGTCTTTCAATGTAACAAATTTTGCAGTCTTTCATATCAGGGTTTCCCCACAAATTTTGCACATTTGTCATTTCAGAATGTTTTGGATAATCTAAAAAGTATGTATTGATAAATTACCATCAAATTTAAGACCTACTAATCTACACATGCAGACTCCATAAATTTAAATTTAAAATATCAAAAT
This sequence comes from Macrobrachium rosenbergii, assembly GCF_040412425.1. Lineage (NCBI taxonomy): Eukaryota > Metazoa > Arthropoda > Malacostraca > Decapoda > Palaemonidae > Macrobrachium > Macrobrachium rosenbergii. The sequence goes on along the minus strand of NC_089754.1, from coordinate 40,330,537 downwards.
ATTTGGAATTTTAGTGTCAGGGGTACATGGGAACAAAAAAAGCCCAAGGGGTACCGAGGAACAAAAGTTTGGGAACCTACTTTTGATGATCTAATAAATTTTACTTGCAGTATCTATTTGGACAAAAGTACATACTTTTTTAACAGATTTTCTCGCTGTCTTTGTCTTATTTATAAATATCATAATTATGGTAATGGAGGATATCGACTTGATTTTTTTTACTATTACTGTGACATATTTGCTAATGAGCTCAGATCTGGCACGTCAAGTTTTTCACAGGGTAATATTCTGGAATCCAGGTTATTCTTATTTCTTAGAAATAACACGATTGTTAGCCTAAAAAATACGAAGTAAGTTATGCAGGTGATTCAACTCTTATTGTAGTTATTTACTGTAGTTTCCTTTGATGCAAAGTGAAGTAGCTAATGGTAACAGATAATCAATAAGCAGCTTAACTAGCTGGGTACGAGGGTGAACTATGGTAAAGTAAAACTTTTTTTGAATGGCCGATCTTGCATCATGGATCTAGTCCATTATTAGTTGAAAAACTTTACTAAATGACTCTTGGTTCGAGCATCCGATTCACTCTTCATTGTTTTGTACAACTTATAAAACACATCACGTAAGCTAGGTATTGTTAGTAAGATTTCTCATATATTTAGTTCTGATTTTCATGATTCATGTCTTGGGTTTCGTTAATGTTGTAATGTTACCTACTTGTTCTAACATCAGTTGTATCAGACCTTTGTGTTCTAGACATTCATAAACTTTCTTCAAATTATGACTCTAAATTAAAGTCTGTAGAGTCTATGCTCCTTAAGATTTTGTATTCTTCTCATCTCATATTACGTTTGATTCCTTATTCTGTGAGGTGCCTCATTGTCTCACCGATCAGTACCAGAGTCTTTTGTCCCTTAAAGCGCTGAAATGTGGAATATTTTTCCCGGTAGTGGAGTAGATGCGCATGCTGATAATCTGCAGAAGTGTTCAGCAATATCTTACCGATTTATTTCCTATATTCGATGTAGAGAAAACAAGTGTTGGAAAATAGCGGCACTCGACTTTAATTCAAAAACCGTAGTTCTTCCTGAAGCCAAAACTATTTTTAGTCTGGCTCAGTCAACATGAAACGCTTGCATTTTCCATTTGAGATTTTGGAAGGCATGTGCACTGACCACGAGGATTATAGTACGCCAGGTAATTTTGGGCATAGATCTTCAGTCTCGCAGCTCTTTGTAAATATTTCTAAGCACAAACATGCCTAATATAAGCTATCTTGTGTGTAACTTAGTCACAACCATGGACCACAGATAAAGGTAATTTTCATCATGTTAACAGGTTTCAGTGGTTTTACATGGACTGCATTGTACAAGAGGATTGTCAATGAAATGTGCGAGGTTAACATTACGGTAAATTCGAATCCTGACCTTTACATAAACCTCATTGACACCAATGATCATCGGCCGACTATGGCTTATTACCAGTTCCGTAAGTGTTCAAGGTAACTTTCTTACTGCATTATCTACCTGAAGTAGATACAGATGAAATTCACATACAACCAATTTTTTTCCGTTCATAGGCATTAAACTCATTCACTTTATCGCTGTTTCTAATCTGAATATTTCATCACTTAGATATTTGTGTGCTGAGTAACTAAGAAATGGTGATAACAAATACAAAGATCATTAGTAACTCATTACACGCTCCCTGAGAGGCGTCATCTAATATTTTCGGATGTGAGTAGAACCAAACGAAAATATCACAAAGGGATAATCATAATCTCTTCCATTTTAGGAGTTGGACACACCTCAAATACAACGACTACTCTTAAAAAAAATGGAGACATACTTGAAACTATTTCTTCTCCTGGGATTATCAATGGCAACTTCCAGAACTTCTCACTTGGGTGGTGCAACGGAACTATAACGTTCGTATTGATCTTGCTTTGATGTGAAAAACAGTGATGCTTTGTTTCCTAGTTATAGTTATCTTATTACAGTATGAACATTTCAATGGAATAATCATTCACACTTAGATTAATCAGCCCTATCGTATCTTTTGCCTAGGAAAGACTGCTTCTGAACCCCACACCAGACAGTGTTATTTTAAACGCAACCAGTAACTTGCCCAAATGTAAACATGCTTCCAGTCCCTTTTAACGGTTATTTATCAAATGAACTGATTGCCAGTTACACCTGGAAATCTATTATATATTGTCTTACTAGGGTGCCAGTTAATTAAGGATTTTTATGTATTTCTATTTAATCAACAGTTCATAATGTTTTCATCATCAGTGAAAATCTGAAGCCGAGAGATCCTTCAGAGCTAAATTTCAGTCTCTGGTAGTCCTTATTATGACATTGTTAGATTTATTAACTGATTTGCAGTCTCTGGTAGTCCTTATTATGACATTGTTAGGTTTATTAACTGAATTGCAGTCTCTGGTAGTCATTATGACATTGTGAGATTTGTTAACTGATTTGCAGTCTCTGGTATTCCTTATTATGACACTGTTGAACTGATTAATTTCTTTGTTCAATTATTACTAGGTTTGGTCACCAAGGAGAAGATCCACTTATATTCTGGAATGATTCAGCTCCCATACAAGTCAGAGGAATAGGATTCTACGCTCCATCAAATCCAGATAAGAAGGCAAATCACCTCTTCATCCCACACAACATAGTTGATCCGTATTTCCCTACGACCATAGCAACTGGTGGTAAGTTTGGACTCCTTTTGCAAAAAACGTTATATACAGTATGTATATATATATATATATATATATATATATATATATATATATATATATATATATATATATATAACAGGCGGAGGTATAAAACCAGTAATGATGAAGCACACCAACAGGTTTTATTTTTATTCAGTTGCAACGTTTCAGGGCCAACCAGCAGGCATATTTTCAAGACTAATAATACCTAATTAGTACAATAAAATTAAGTATTAAAACAACGATCATTAAAAATATGAATCAACGGTTGGTCCTTATTCATATTTTTAACTTTGCCTGTTTTAATGTAATTTATATCGTGTATTTTAATATTTGTCACTTCAATCATTGTAGATGATTACTACAAAAATGATTTCATAAATTTCTTTCTTGACCTGACATTAGATGAAGCGGTTTTCATTTCAACGAAAGTGCAACGATCATTGTCACATTACTACTTAAAGTGTTCAATCATAGATGATACAATTTTCATAGATTTCCACGACATTAGCCATTTCATGCCTGCATACGTAAGGCTCATTAACAGCACGCTAAACTCCGCTACACCCGGTGCGTCATATTCCTCTCTCTCTCTCAGCTATTCGCGTGAATGGATTGGACTGGCACACGGTAAAGATCCTGCCCGACTGCAGTGTAGCATCAAACATCGAGTTCGTCTTCGAGTACAAGGGACCGAACCCCATGCAAGTGCTGTTCGCCAAGCTGGACGACCACAGTTTCAAATATCAATTAGGTAAGGGGCCTCCTGGTCGGTTTCTACAGTGATAGGAGGAGTCTGGATTCCTGTCATGCATGATAGGTGATTGCATGCATATGGAAACACTTTGAAAGGAGGTTCTCCCCCCCCAAAAAAAAAAGAGGAAACAATAGTAATATTACGTGAACAATATTTTCTACAGAATAAATTTAAATTGACGGCGTCTGTTGACTTCCTACGATTTGATGCTTTTCGAACCTTTGTTTATTGACCTCTATGATTTAACTGAAAGAGACAAGAATTGACTCTTCTTCAGACAAATGCGTGCTGACTTCTATCAAGTGCTGTCCAAAATGACAAGCGTGTTTTTTCAGTTCCTTAATGCAAACGGTGTGAGGATGACACTAATAACCGAAGTGTTCTTTGAAAACACTTGTTCCCATACCACACACCTTTCAAGACAAAACTATACGAGAGACAGACAGAGCTTAAAACGTTTCTTTAGCATCTTTTTGTTACAGTAGACCATTCTCATCATTACTTCCATTGCAACAGCTTTCGGCAGAGCGAGCAACAATGAGACAGCGGTTTACAACAAACGTTTAAACCAGTGGTTCAGCACCGTCTCTACACCGGCAATCGTTTCTGGCGCTGCATTCAAATCCTACTGGATTAAGATCAGTGGAGCGACGGTCACGTAAGATCACTTCCTTTTTTTTTTTTTTGTCCTTTCAATTCGGTTTAATCAAGGAATCAGTTTCTTTCATACAAATACATTTGTACAGATATCTCTGGCATATATACCTGTGTTAATATATATAACAACGAACATTAACTGCCATTATTTACACATATATGAAGAGGCACCGATTTGCACCGTTAGTTGCAAGGAGACCCAATTCACTTACTGTATAACCGCTTAAAAAATTCATATTCATCATCATCATCGCCATCATCCTCACTTATTTTTGTAGGCCCTATTATCGATCCTCATTATCTGCAACAGGGAAGTCAGTTTCTCTGTCAGTGAGTCTGCAGTTTTCTTGAATATTCCTTTTGCTCCATAACCATTTTAAACAGACTTGCTCCGCTGAATCGGCTGAGACACACCCCATTAACGAATGAAAAAAGGAAATATGTAACATATTAGCAGAAAGATATAAGAGTGAATTTACACCTAGAATTGACAATGAAGATAATGATACAGAAATAAGAGATGAAAATACTGAATACTTATCAGATATAGATATTACAGAAGCCGATATTGTGCAGGCTATTAATTTAAAAATGGATCAGCAGCAGGACCAGATGGAGTACCTGCCATATTGTTAAAGAAAGTGGTTCATTCAATCGCAAAGCCGCTAGCAATATTATTAAGGCAAAGTATAGATACAGGCAAGATTTATGATGAGCATAAATTAGCATATATTACTCCTACTTTCAAAAGTGGTTCAAGACTAGAGGCAAGTAATTATAGGCCTGTGAGTCTGACATCTCTCATATATGAAAGTATATGAAAGGGTAATGAAAAAAATATAATGAAACATTTAATGAAAAATAGATTGTTCAATATAGGACAACATGGTTTTGTACCGGAAAAAGTACACAAACCCAACTGTTAGTCCACCATGAAAGCATATATAAAAATATGATAAATGAAAAAGATACAGATGTGGTTTACCTAGACTTTGCAAAAGCTTTTGACAAGGTAGATCATAATATATTAGCGAAAAAATTAGAAAACATAACATTGTTGACAAAGTAGGAAGATGGATAAAAGAATTTTTGCAAAATAGAAAACAGATAGTGATTGCAAACGATGAGAAATCGGATGAAGCTCTAATATCCGGTGTACCACAACGGTACGGTGTTAGCTGCATTGCTGTTTGTGATTATGATTGCAGACATAGACAGTAATGTTAAGGACTCAGTAGTAAGAAGTTTCGCAGATGACACAAGAATAAGTAGAGAAATTGCTTGTGATGAAGATAGGAACAAAATATATAAATGGGCAGAGATAAATAGGATGGTATTTAACTCTGATAAATTTGAATCAATGAACTATGGTGATAAAGTAGGAATGCTATACGCATATAAAGGACCTAATAATGAGACAATCACAAACAAGGTGTGATGTTGAATAGGAATATGTTATGCAATGATCAAATAGCAATTCTATTGGCAAAATGCAAAGCAAAAATGGGAATGTTGTTCCGGCACTTCAAAACTAGAAAAGCTGAACACATGATTATGCTTTATAAAACGTACTACGTAGTCCACTTGAATATTGCAATATAATATGGTACCCACACTACAAAAGGATATTGCACAAATAGAGAGTGTACAAAGGTCATTTACAGCTAGAATAGAAGAAGTTAAGGACCTTGACTACTGGGAAAGACTACAATTCTAAATTTATATAGTCTTGAAAGGAGAAGAGAACGCTACATGGTAATTCAAGCATGGAAACAGATAGGGAATTACCGAAAACATCATGGAACTAAAATTCAAAAAGAGCAAGCAGAGGTAGATTAATAGTGCCAAAAACTATACCAGGAAAATTAAGGAAAGCACACAGGACATTAATCCACCAGCACCAGCATCGATAATGCAGCGTCTATTCAATGCGCTACCAGCTCATCTGAGGAACATAACAGGAGTGAGCGTAGATGTGTTTTAAGAATAAGCTATCTAAGATGCATCCCAGACCATCCAAGACTGGAAGATGCAAAATATACCGGAAGATGCGTTAGCAACTCTGTAGACATCAAAGGTGCCTCACACTGAGGGACCTGGGGCAACCTGAACGTAAGGTCTGTAAGGTCTGTAGGGTGAAACTAAAATTAGATTAAATTGTTTTTGTTATTCTAACTGAGAGAGAGAGAGAGAGAGAGAGAGAGAGAGAGAGAGAGAGAGAGAGAGAGATGGCGGTGGTGCTGATAAAGACATTTGTAGGAACGGCGAGGAGACGTTTGGTGCCATCACAAGCAGCAACGCTTAGTGAAGCCATGGTCATAGCACGGTCTAGGTGCCCTGGCAAACGCAGGAACGAGTGCATTACCTTCACATATACATTAAGAGAAAGATATCTCCTCAGGGCGGGAGTAGGCAACGACCCAGCGCCCCTGGTGAACTACGCGGACGCAGAGAGCACACCCGAGTTCACTCACGTCAGCGTCAACAGCTGCTGTGGGAATGTGGGATACTTCAAGGTACACAGTCATCGGCAGTTTCACGAGCATCCGAATGGAGCCTACGTTGTCCAGGGTTGCAACTGATTGATAGCAAAGGTCGAGTACATGCTGGCTCACTTGAAGATCATTTCTTTATGGATGGAATTGACAAGGCTTTCGTCTATTTGGTTTTAAATCTTGTGGAAACCCTAATTAAGCAAAATATATTGGTCTAGAAAGTCATATTAGCGTTTACTTGATATTCACGAACATTTAAAAATGCTGGGTGAAATCAGCTGATGAAAAATTTATTCGCTTAATGAAGCTTCTGAAATCCCACGTGACTGAAAGGAAAAGAAAATGTTTACTTATTAGATAAAAGGTCTCATCACAGTAAAACATTTGTTACGTGAACCGTACGTTTCTCAGGCTATCCAAACGACAAACTCTTGGCACCTAGTAGTAGAATAGCAGTAGTAGCAGACAGGATTTACCTTTGAAACGGCTTCATCGTGTTAGAACAGTGAGGTACTTGCTCCATAAGCGAATGATACACGATCAGAGTCTTGATATCGGGTCTAATGAAGAAGAGCGATTGGCCTCTCCCTCTTTATTTTTGTCCAGGGGGCAGTTCCATCGGTTTCTTAGGCCTTCCTTTCCAGCCTCCTTTTTTTGTGCTGATTTTTTGTTTGTTCTTGGCTGGATAAGGTCTATGGAGTATCCATCCGATAAAACAAACTTATATAATAACAGACCGAATTTTCACCAAATAACGAGGATTTATGATAAAAAAAATTTGATGCAAGACCAATGGAATTACACAATTAATCATCACGCTTTGTAACTGTCAAAATAAGGAGCTCAAAATTAAACATGAATGTATGAATTTATGACCTCATAAGAAACAAACTTACGTTAGGTATTATTAGCATATAGCATTTCTGTCGTATTAACGTTAACAGTTTATACACGTTAGCACAGAACAACAAAAGGCTAGTAACTTATAAAAAAAAAAAAGATAAAACAGAGCCAAGGGGAATATGGCAAATTGTAGATAATTATAAACAAACTAACCAATATTTATAGAAAAACAACAAAACCACTTTTTTCTTCACTCATTTCTACTGATAATCTTATCATCTCATCATTACAGGACGAAAATTGTGAGTATCTTCAGCAATTACCCGGCGAGAGAGAGAGAGAGAGAGAGAGAGAGAGAGAGAGAGAGAGAGAGAGAGAGAGAGAGAGAGCATTTCATTTCGTTATTTACAAAGGAACAATAAGAACAAAATGTCTGGGTTAATTTTAAAGAAAAACATCCTTGTTTTCGTAAAGAGAGAGAGAGAGAGAGAGAGAGAGAGAGAGAGAGAGAGAGAGAGAGAGAGAGAGAGAGAGCGGCCCGAGCGAAAAATTATGGCATGCCATTAACCAGACTTATATAAGGGTTTGATGGCGAAAGAGACACCAAGGCAGCAACAAGAGTGTCGGATGAGACTAAGATGACGTTTCCCCTCGTAAAAACGAAGAAAAGTTCAACCCTTGGAGACACGGCAAGCAACTTCATTTACTTTTTGGCTTGTTTATCCTCAGGACGCCCTGTTACAAACGAATCTGTCTATATATATATATATATATATATATATATATATATATATATATATATATATATATATATATATATATATATATATTTAGTCCTGGTTCGTGGCCCATACCACCTGAACTCTTAAAAGAGCATCAAATGAGATATTCCATCGTTATTTCATACTGATAAGGGCTCGATGCGCTAATGTCTTATTTCCCAGGAACTACAGATATTCCAAGGAAGGGTTTTTTTGGGGGGAGGGTGGGGAAAGGGGACAGTCACTGAGAAAAAGTTTCCTGGAGGTCTTCCCCTAAACTCATATATATAAGTACAATAGCTGTGTGAGTTTTGTGACAGGCTTGTTCCGACTTGGGGAACACAAATCTTTATGAGAGGAAAGGAATCGCTACTCCGCTAAATTAACAAGATTATTGCCTAATTACAAAAGAATAGCATTTGAGAGTGAGACTAGACTCGTATTACATTATCAGACTGCGTTGAACAGAAGCAGCTTTACAGTGAAAGGATTTGCATACATTGGCGAGCAGTCTTAGCACCTATCTGTCGCGATGGACGTAGTTAAGGTGGACTGGATATACTATTAAGAAAATCATAAAATAGATAAAACCGATGCATAGCAGTCTACAGTATACTGTATAAGAATGGTGCAGCCTGTGAGCTTTGATGAAAACCTAGTGGCAAAGTCTTGATATTTTATGGAAACAAAGGATGAAATTTGATGAGACTAAAGTTTTGTTCCTTCACCGCACGGAATAATAATAATAATAATAATTACGTGACTTTTCTCTATAAGTCAAGAGGTTTAACCTCCAATTTGTTAAAAATAAAAAGTGGTGATATAAAATAAAAAAGTGAAGGGCGTCACCAGCCTTCTAGAAGGAACTGAAAGAACAGCAACGTATTAACTAACTGGGCTGCATTTACGAATTATCCTAGGTGGAATATTTAACTTCTATTTACGTTCTGAGAACTTATCTTGAGGCGTCTGAGAGGGGAGGAATGACCTCGGAATATAAAATAATTCCAACTAATAATAGAATGGTAGGTGTATCAGTAAAAAAAATTGACAAAAATACAAAGATAGAAAGCCTGCATAATCATTCAGCAGTTGTTGACACGTATATGCACCTTATGCTTTTTTTATGACTTGCTTGTAAATAAATGTCGGAAACTGATAAATCACAAAGCGGCGGCCGCTCACAACTGATAATGGTAGAAAAAGGTAACGTGAGTGTTTGAGCATTTATCAGTTGCCACTTATGTTTCTTATCTCCTAATTTTTCTTCACTAATAATTTTTATCATCTTCCATTAACGCTTGATTCTCGTCAGACTTATGAAATATCATACAATGCATGCGCTTTTACCCGTAGAGTTACAATTCCTTAGTGTAGATCATTTCTCTCTCTCTCTCTAGCAGGACATTTTTGTTCTGTGTGACCCTTGACAACGGAAGCAGAAAGTGACATTATATCTGTCCCTAACTCTAGTTTGATCTCATTATGACCACATTTCAGTATACGAGTATAATGTTTATTGTTCCCAGCAGCTGGTTTATCAAGAAGACTTGAAATCTTGTTCCTAATGCTCTCGACCCTCTGCAAATCTTAAGATTCTGGCAGTCAGGTTGCTTATGTGATCTTCCTTTGAGCCCTCTCTCGATATATTATATATCATGATTTTGGGTGACAGCTTCTTCACATTTTTTTATGATACTTACGTTGTAGCCACTAACAATCTTGCGCAATGCATCAATCTCACTCTCCCTCACTCTCAAAAATCATAATATTTTCATCTTGAATTCCCCCAAAGCCTCAACTGTCTTTCTTTATTTTCATTTCTTTAACATTCCCTTCTTTACCTGCAGACTCAACAATCTTGAGATTCTTCTTAACACTACTCTTGACCGCATCAAGATGTGTCAGAACTGCATACCTCTTCAGTTCACCCAGTGAACCCACTTTTCTTCATCCGACTTTACAGTAGCAAGATCAACTGTCTACATTAACTTCTGCCTTCAATTCCTTTCCAAGAATTCTAATTCGTTTCTCAAATTACCCTTTTCTGTTTTAAGCCCTCTCCAGCCGTCATACACAATTACAGATCTAATCTACATTTTTGTAGGCTTTCACTTATCTCTCTATCAAGATTGGCTCATTCTTCGTAGAGCCTTGTATCACAGATTGCATCCAACTCAGGCTATGCCGTACCCTTTACAGTCATGACACGATTAGTAAACTGTTATCGTGAGACGGTATTCATAACAATGTCAAGTTGGCCTCATTTGCCAATAAGTCACCACATAGTAAGATATTCCAAGGATCAAATCAAAAGATGGCAAAGGCTGAACGCCATTCACGAGCACTCAAACACGCACTCAATAATTGTTGTCTGTTTCCAGAGGGTTCGTTGCTACCATTTCTAAACGAGAGAGAGAGAGAGAGAGAGAGAGAGAGAGAGAGAGAGAGAGAGAGAGAGAGAGAGAGAGAGAGAGGTTATATATTTAGGCTGGTACATAACGACAATGCTTCTTATTTAGGTGTTTTTAAATATATATTTTCACATCACATTTCTATAAATCAGACATACAATAATTGCTTTGAGAGATATATAACCCTAAAAATGCAACAGAGGCAAAGGATGTATGAAAAAGAAGAAAAAAAATGTGTAGCTTTTTTTAACAATGGCCATTCTCGACATAAATTGCTTGATCAACTGGCGAAGGCAAACGAAGCGAAAGCCCAAATGGTTTGGTTGCTTGTCAGTCGAGAGGACGCATAATCAAGCATTCCACGTGGACTTCAGAAAAATGACAATATTACTGTAACGTCTTCATGCAAGTTGGCCGTGATACTTGCCTCAAACATTCTCCATTGTGCTTGTGATCCGAAGTTTGACAAAGAATTAAAGAGTAGTAATTTTCATTGTTTCCTGTTATCTACAGTTTAATATCATTTTCATTTACTTGTTCTAATAAGCACAAATTTCTAGTGCCTAGTGTCTAATATATGAAGATATTCACTGTAAGACAAGAATGAAATTGAAGAAGTAACTATCTCCTAATAGTTTCTGTTCTGTTTTTGTTAAAACGGTTTCAGATTAAGGTACATAATATAAAAATCAATGTTTCCATTCATTTTCAACCTAACGGTACTACAGCTGTTGTCTCTTCTGGAAAATATGCTTTTTTGTCTGTTTGTTTTCCTCTAAAAAAAAAAAAAAAACTGGCGTCGCAGTTGGGCTTGTCAGTAAACTTCGTAATGAATCTCTCCTCAAGTATATAGGCCGCTAGTCCATAGAATTTTGACTGTTAACCTCACTCTTTAGTTTCTCGAAGACTCCTTCTTCCTAACACTGGCATTTATCTGACCACTTTAATCCATCTAACTATTACCCCACTGAATAGAATAGAATATAGAATTTAGGCCAACTGCCAAGCGCTGGGACCTATGAGGTCATTCAGCGCTGAAAGGGAAACTGAGAGTAAAGAAGATTTTAAAGGTGTAACAGGAGGGAAACCTCACAGTTGCACATTGAACCAATTGTTAGGAGAGTATGGAAAGTAAGATGGAGGAAAAGAGTATATGAACGGAGGTGCAGTAAAAGGAAGGAAAGGGGTTGCAGCTAGGGGCCGCAGGCACACTGCAAAGACCCTTAACTAACGCCTACAGTGCACCACATGAGGCACACTGACTGCGCTACCCTCCCTACGGGATATTATCCCGCTGTTCCTGACTCTGCAGTAGCTTATACTTACCCAAATGCCCATCCTCTGAAACACTAAGAATCACACCACCCTATCCCTGTGAGATGAGGTCATCTGGTTATCTATTACTCTTATCGAACTGATAAATTTGTGTAGTAGTTGATAGGGCTACCTATGTTTATCGATTTCCCCATTGCTAGTGGCATTTCTTCTGCTCCTTTCTATCTTGTCATTTTTCCTTTTTCATATATCAGCCCTCTTCAGCCTATCTCACTCGAGGGTGCACAATGATTTCATTGGACTAACGACATGAACTGGTTTTACAAATGCTGGCATCTATATTCGGAGACTTTAACTTTCCTTTTGTAGAATGGAAAGAACGAATAGGAGACTGTGGTTGTATTTATACATATAAAAAGGAGAGTAATAGTAGCGCAGAAGATAAGAGGCAATTTGAAAAGCTATTAGATATGCTATTAGAACATAACATTCAGCAAATAAATCACCTACCAACAAGAAACGATAATATTTTAGACCTAGTATTTGTGAACGAGGTGAACTATGTTAAAGAAATAATAGTGTATAATACGAAAATATCAGAAAGAGCAAGCAGAGGTAGATTAATAGTGCCTAAAACAATACCAGGAAAACTAAGGAAAGCACACAGGACATTAATCCACCACGCACCAGCATCGATAATGCAGCGTCTATTCAATGCGCTACCAGCTCATCTGAGAAACATATCAGGAGTGAGCGTAGATGTGTTTAAGAATAAGCTCGACAAATATCTAAGATGCATCCCAGACCATCCAAGACTGGAAGATGCAAAATATACCGGAAGATGCATTAGCAATTCTCTGGTAGACATCAGAGGTGCCTCACACTGAGGGACCTGGGGCAACCCGAACGAACTGTAAGGTAAAGGTAATGCACCCTCCGCCAGCACAATAATGTTTGTCAATATGGATTTCTCTACCATCTTTGGTATTCCTTTGTTTCATTATCTAATGTGTGAAGTCCACTGACAGCGTGCTTTTAAGGTAAGGTAGCAATGTCCTTCTTGGTTTCTACATCATAATAAACTAAGAAACACATACTCAGCGGTTGTTTGGTGCTAGCTAAACATGGGTTGTTGTATGTGCAATCACTTAGCGAAGAAATGTGTAAGACAGCTTATCTAAACTGACTTAATTCCGAATGGTGGCTGTCACTCAAGAAAGAGACAGACAGAGAGAGAGAGAGAGACTTCGAGGCTTTGTATTTAGATTTATTTTTTTTCTGGCATACGGGTTTCAGTTTATGTATTTCTAAATACTGAATCATCGCGGTGAATATTTAAACATTTTCTCTCAGTATCAGTATCTAGCATAAATTTGCTAATAAAAGTCAGTAAAACCAACAATTAACGATACAGGTTCAAAATCATTAACTCAGCAAACGGTCTCCAATCCGCCAGTCACAATCAGCTTGTAACATAGGTTGCATACATTGACCGTCACACCAAACGAACAGATCATAATGGATTCATCAACTGCATCATACAAATCCTGCTACGTGCGTGTTTTTCTCCCCTGAATCAGTATCTTCCAATGAAATAAGTTATGACTAAAAAAAAGCCTCCTCGAGTTAAATTGCTCAAAATGCAACGCTTTCTTCGGTTGTCCTTTCGAGAGGGTCAAGAGACTTAATGTAAGATGGCATCTCCTCGTCACTTTTCAACTTTTCCATTGTTAGAGCAATTGCCAGAAACTAACTTATACAAAATATATCTGCTTTCAACCAGCTTCGGTCGTGGAGATGCCACTTTAAGGTCACACTGGATTTCGTAAGGCTTCGAAGGTTCTAGATTTGAGTTGTCGGAAATACGAGACATATTGGACGCGAACACCACAAACAGCGACGGAGCAACAGCAAAGATAGATATGAATGTGTCAAGGGTCAAGAAGGCCTCAGTGTCTTTTGTTTTTCGTAAACCCAGCCCGCAATATTAGTGAACTAGGCTGCTGCGAAGAGCATCGAGGCTTGCCGAAGGTACCTTTGTCTCGTCAAAAACCTTTTTAGACTTACAACAATAGCTATAAGCCTGACAGTTATGCCGACGATGCTTTCTGGGGTTCCTTTGTCGTGTCAAGACCCTTATTAGAATTGTATCCAGAGATGTAAGTCTTACAGTTATACCAACGTAGCAAGAAAAGTGGAGTAGGGATATAAAGTTATAAGATGTTTCAAGAAAATAACAAAATGATTTATTGAAAACTGCTGAAAACCAACTTTTACGTTTTGTACTTCATTAGCAAACCAAATGAATACATAAGATAAAAAAAAACTTCACTAAAGTCATAAAAATGCAGGATTGATCTTCTATAATTTTAGTGTATAGATGAGTAATATTCCATACTTTTACACATTTATGAAGAGTGATTGTAAGGGTTTTCAATACTGCTCTAGTCTCAATGTTTGTGGGATCTCCCGTGCGATTATGTCCATCAGAAACTGTACTTATAAACCATTATCATTTCAGTCTCGGTCTTCTCCGTTAATCATTGTTCCTGCTTCTTTGCCTGTACCGTACAAGAATCCTTCAGGTAAAATGCATTGGTTTTTTCTAATGAAAACCCTTCCACCTGCCTAAGAAGGATGGTCGTTTAGACAAAGTGATTCCTATACAACCATTAAAAAAAATAGAAATCGGAAATTTACTTTTAAAACCAGCAAAGATAAAAGCCTACGTGAACAAATAAGCAGACCAAATGGAAGATGTTTATAACCAAATTCCTCTGTGTTACCAAAACGCAGTTAAAGTTTGCAAGAAAATTTGGTTGCATTCATACTTCGTAGAATTTCTGATCTACTTGGTCTTTTCATTCTCTCCCCACAAGGTCGCGGAAGACGCTCTTTAGAGCCTCAGATTGGGGTCAGTTCATGTTAGCCTATTCGGCATGTGATCATTGTTAGTTGACGAATGGCGTCACAGTTGACTGTTGATATAAAGCTGGATACAGCTGGTAAAACTGGCTAAACGAAGTATTGCACTGGCCACTACCTGAGGTTGCTTTCTTTATCACAAAAAGAAATGGAGATATTTCACTGAGATGTATGCATTCCCTAGCCTAGGGTGCTGGAAAGATTGGCTGATTTCAGGTTCTCCAGCACAATCTTTCCACAACATCAAATGCATAGTATATCCCTTTGAGCACAATATCTTATGCAAAAAATATCAGAAAAGACTAAGAGGACTTGAATTAATGAGAAAAATAAATCCAACACTATTAATAAAATATAAAATTATTCAACACTAGAGCTCAAGAATATATTTACAATGTGATTCAAACCGAGTCCAGAGGTTCCCACCATTACATCTCGTATCCTTGTACACCCTGCTACAAAAAATGCAAGTAGATAGATATCTGACAGGCATATAAAAATGCATATGATAAAATGCACAGAATGGGAAAAACAGTCACTAGTCACAACACGCCAAAACCAGTTTTATTCCAGTGTATATTCTTTCAGAGATTCTCAGACAACATTCAAAACAAACACGCGTTGAAACTCATCAGAGATTGTCAAGCTCTCTCCCTCTCTCTTTCTCTCTGAAGTCTGAACTGTTCTTTTGTTTATTACAGTGACCACCATTTAACAGGGACACTAGGAGTTGAAAATCTCAAATGTAAACACTTTGAATGACCTCGGCATAGTAATCTTATGAACGGACAAACAATAAATATCGCCAGAAATCCTATATTGATTATAACATCCTGAATACATACCATAGGTCGAGATACACACAAATGCACACATCACCGCGGGCTGATGTAAGTTACATTTTCTAATATGTGCTACGGGTCTCATTGTGATTGGCTAATTGTAGTGATTCGCTACTGTATTCGAGTTTTATGGTCGGTTATTTGGAAAAATTTCGCCGTAAACGAATGCCTGCGACGCTTAATTAGTGATAAGTGTGGATGGGGAGAGGAGAGGAGGAGGGGATGATTAGGGTGAGGGAAGGTAGCGACAGTGTCGGGTGTGGGGATGTTCAGATTTGGGAGAGGCGTCACTAGACTGGACGGAAGCATTTTATTATTACTCAGGCACCATCGAAGGCTCTCTTCTTTTTTTCACATTTAAAATAGTTACCATTACACATAGGCTAACCATCAACACACCCGACCGCTTTGGAGATGAGAAAATAACTATGATAAATTACCATATTTTATAGCTAGGAATAACAGGGTAATTAATGTATTTGGATCCAGCTGTCTGTCGTTCACAAAGCAAGCAGCTGGTACCACATCACTGTCAACGACTTTCAATCGTCAAATCCTATGAACTATCTGCTGTGTTATATTGAAAACGAAATAGCTCTTAACAATGATAGCCAATGCCTACAAAAACTCTGAAAACTTGGAAGAAAGATGTGAGAAGGTAAATCCGCCCACCTATCAAGAATATATACTAAAATCTATTCCCTCAGAGATGACAGTAATCGATATAGCGACCATCTACCAAAATCAGGCCACTCTTCATGAAATAACCGTTGAAACCAATGGCTGAAATTAGTCTCCCGACCTTTGTTTTCGAGGTGTCGTGGACCAACCAATTTTGCTAAATTCTACGGTAACCACATTAAACGTTACACCTTCATCTCATGGGATTTGTTGATTTTATCGTTCTTATTCTTTCAAACAGGTTTCGAACCTTTTAGAACTCATGCTTTTATGTTTCCGACCATTTTAGAACTCATGTTTTTATATTCTATTATTAAAATGCCGTTCAACCTCTGACACACTTCCACAGTCAGAAAGATTCTATTTTTAAGGAACAACAGGATGCAGACCTCAGCTGAGAAAGAGGTTGGGTGGATAAGGGTCGGAGAAATAGTCAAATATTTTGCTTCTTAGTTAGTCATTTTGTAAGACTTCTGAAAAGATTGTTTTAAAAGCGTAAAACTGGAAAATTACCACTATGATAAATTTAGTTTTAAATAATTTTTTATGCAAATAGATTTTTCAAAACAAATAGAAAACTTCCAATTGCAAAAAATTAGACTATGCAATTATTGCCAGTTGATCACAGCAAGACTGATCTCTTGTAGGGACGAGATAAAAAACATAATAAATTTGTGCTAAGACCATCTAAAGCTGAAATTACGTACTGATCTTGGACAATCGTACCTTAAACAAACTTACAATACACTAAATCTGCTGATAGATATACTGTACATGCAGTAACTTTTTTTAGAATGGAAGATTATTTTTTTCTTTTCTCATTTTTTCGTGTGTACTACTGTAGTGCAAAAAAAAAATAATCGGGTGTTTATGAATAATCAGATTGAAAATAATCTTGTTTATGAAGCATGACACTCTACGGAACAATTACTACACATGCCGCACAAAACCCATTCTTCAAGACGGAACTGACCAAGCAATTATCAAGAGGGAACGTGTACATAATTTTACGTAACTGTTCACTCTACTTTTATTCTCCGTGGCTTCTTCCAGTAGACCAGACGACCCATCAGAATTTTTTTTCCTAATTTCGACTTCTCATTGAAAGACAATCTTGTCGAAATTGCCCTATCGCAGTTTACGAATGAGGCCCCAAAGTCATAAAAAAAATTACCATAATAATAATAATAATAATAATAATAATAATAATAATAATAATAATAATAATAATAATAATAATAATAATGCAACTTCTTGCCCTTTACAATAACCTGAATGTCTTGTTATGGGCTGCTCTAACAACAAGAGCCTGTGCCAGCACACATCTGGCTTATTCTACAATAAAAATCTTGATTGGCGAGCTCGAACACCATATTTATAAATATTTTCTCTTCTGAAACATCATAGCCTTGTATTTCAAGGTCTATAACATGGCAAGCAAAGAACTAAGTATCATTCGTTAGAAAGACATTCCGATAATGAGCGAGAAAATTTACTTGTCAGTGGAACAAGCAACCTTGTAGAATCCGTTTATGCTTAGGAAACCGAGAAAAGAAAAGATGGGGCTCGTTTCTATGGCCAAATCAGGAATTTAAAAAGATGAAATAAGAGAAATTAAAGGGTAAGAAATGCTCGGATGACTTCATGTTGATTTGCGACTGGGGCATCTGGGCAGAAACTCGATAGCACATTGCCCACAGTTCTCTTGCGCTGTTGGTGCTACTGTGCGTGCCACTGCAAAAAAACCAACGGCGTACCCAGAGTTGAAAAAGTAAGAATCTGACTTCTTCGTCTGTTAGCTTGTCTGTTCTAAAACGTTCAACCAAATTCTAAATTTTATTTAGTGATTTATTTTCTTGTTTGTTTATTTATTTATTTATTTATTCATGCATGTGTGTATTTACTTATTCATTTATTCGGTGTGGGTACGTTTTCCACCGATTTAAAGGCCCGATGTATGCATTGTGCAAACCTGAAGTAAGGAACTTTGGGTATATGAATTAAAACATGTCGCTGATCTCAGCATTATTAGAAAGCTGTACGTAAACTTTAAGATTGGTTACTTACATATCACATTTACAGGTAATCTATACGATCACGTCAGTGTTAATATAATGAGTCAACTTTAATTTGAACTAACTATATGAAAGACAAAATATTTCAATCTACACGTCAGTCCTTATGAGTATATTGGGTACGTAGTAGAAGGGGGGTCATCAAACCCAGTGTCGTGTTTAATCATTTAAATCACTTTTCTGATTCACGATCATATGTTAAAGCGGGATTGGTGTGATCAGGTACATTACGAACAATATTTCGAACTCTCAGGAGGTCCTGAGAAATTAAAATAATTTTCTTATCACAGAAATCGGTTGTAATCTCAGTTGTTAGCCATAGATGGGATCCCGTATGAGGAACAACTGAGTAGATTGCATTTCTCTGTTGACTTTCGAGTTTCACTGTACCGCAATACCACTTGCACTAGGTTACCAAATTGCCAGCAAGTTTCATTAAAGGTTATCTATTTGTTTCGAGACAGAAGTATCCAGCTACG
Organism: Macrobrachium rosenbergii; assembly: GCF_040412425.1. Taxonomy (NCBI): domain Eukaryota; kingdom Metazoa; phylum Arthropoda; class Malacostraca; order Decapoda; family Palaemonidae; genus Macrobrachium; species Macrobrachium rosenbergii. The sequence continues at coordinate 40,311,605 of NC_089754.1, read as the reverse complement.
CTCAGCCCATCCCTTTTGACGAGTTGAGACCAAATGAATATATAAATTTTAACATTAGTTTGGTGAATGGGATTAATTTAAGAAATAAGTCAAAGCTATCTCAAAAATAATTTCGCAATCGGTTCCGCCTGCTGATTTGTCTTCCACCTGATGAAATACATGAAGTCACAGTAGCAAAATGATGTCCTGTGGATGGGACTCAATTCCTTTCACTGTGGACACAACTAGTAGAACCTCTGATTATTCAGTAAGTTGCCCAAGAGCTAAAAGGATGTAATAAATTGAATATGTTCAAGAAAAGAAAGGCGTATTTCAAAAAATAGGTTTGACATTGAAGAGCAAGTTATTCAATCGTTGCCTGACCAAATGAGGGTTGGAAGGGAGACCTAAAAGTACACCGGATTATACTGTACTCACATTACTATCACCCAACGATTCTAAAATAGTTTGCTACAGTGCAGTGTAAAGATTACAGACTGCTATCCCCAGGGATTATAAAGCTTACCCAGTAATTCTCTCTGGGAGCCTTGACTGCTGTTGCCAAGTGATGGACGTACTACAGTTGAGAAATGTGAATAAATTATCTTGCTAGCTTGGACTCAGTTACTTCCAGAGTAAAACTATCAGAGTTGGGACTAATAATAAATCGACGGAGATGTAATGTCACCGAGAAAGTTTCCAATTTGGCTAGGGAAACTATAGTAATCATTTGAAAACCAAACAACAAGAATTAACTGGGCTCTATCATTGATGGAACAATTACTACTCCTCTTTTATTGCTAGTTGATGGAAAACTTATAAGCAATATGAACGACTTATATAACTGAATAGTAACCGAATTCACTTGGCGAAGATGACAGGGTGAAACAGGAGGTGAGACGAATGGAAGGTAGCAGTTCTATGCAAAAGATTTGGGAAAAGAAAGCAGTGTATATGTGAAAGCCAAAGAAGAGGTGACTAACAAAATAGTTGAAGCAAAGACAGCAGGTTATGTGCAAAAGATTAGGAGTGGAAACTTGGAATCTCTATGAAAGCCAAGGCTAGAATGTATGAATGTTTGTTGTGCCAACTCTCCTCCATGAAAGTGAAGTGTGGATGATGAACGAGAAAGAAAGAGAAAAGTTTGACATGCAGCATATGAAGAACTGAAAGGGTGAGAAAGTGGAGATACAAAGAAGTGGTAAAAAAACAGCTTAGGTAAAATGATCGTTTAGTGTTTTCAGAAGATTCAGTCATGTGAAGAACGGAGGATGATAGGTCCGTGAGGAGAGTACACAATCTGCAAGTCATAGGGAGAAGAAGGGAGTGCCTACGAGCCGCTAGGTAGGTGGTATGAAAGAGGAAATAGAAACGAAGGGCTTCGACATTCAGGAAGCAGGTAAGAAGTGAGTGGTGCAGTGTGTGTGTAAGAAGTTCGATGCACTGATACTGAGTATTCTCTGTAGGTGCATGAAATAGCTGATGTGGAAGTCTCCTTCGTAGGAGGATCATCCGCGATTCAGTAATTGAAAGTGAATATGGCACTGTTTGTTGTTTTGTCTACCTTATGAGCCACTCGTTGTTAAGGAAACAGTTTAGTGCTTAAAACACACACACACACACACACACACACACACACACACACACACACATATATATATATATATATATATATATATATATATATATATATATATATATATATATATATATATATGACAGATGTCTAAAACTCATCCCCAAGCGAAAACGAGCAAACGTAAAGACCGGAGATCAAGACTACTGCTATAGAAGAATTCCTCTACAATTGAAAGGTAAGCAGAGACGAAGTTGTTGCCCTAATAAGATTACTTCTACAGTACTCATAGCATTTTTCTGCATCATTACACACTCGAATCCCCTTACTGAGTGCCAAGGGCTACATCGGGATGATGAGGTTGATGAATCCGCTGTTGAATAGAATGTCTGGGCTTTGGGCAAAAATCACATTTATACAACTGAAGTACAATAGTGAGTCTGTATTCCCACCCTGCTATTCTTATGTTAAAGCCACTTTGCAGGTACTACGTTCTAATTTTGCTCAAACCCTTTCTTCAACAAGGTCCGACAATATCTTTCAGTGTCATGTAACACCCGTTGGCAATAAGTATCTGCACATGTCTCGATCTACTTGCAACTAGTCTTATCTGGGTATTTCGAAATCATGAATCAGATTTTAGTGTTGATAAGACTTATATATCCAAGGGTTTACACTGTTTAGTGGGCTCCGACAATGGGCTACTTAAAGTGTGAACAAAAATCCAATTATTGAATTGCTTTCTATTACCTTTTTCGAATAAAATAAAAAAAAAAAGCCTTGAGGTAGCATATTCAAGCAGATTTACCGTCACAAAAGAAAAGAAAGATTGAAAATCTGATTCCCGTTCTGATTCAGGTCCAGAAAGTAAACAATGCGTAATGTCAACTTAAAGAGCAGTAATTTGGACCCCCGCCATATAGAGGACCCAACGCCACCCACCCACCATCCTCACAGCGAGTCCCACCAGGCCGGTCCATCGATACCCACGATCCCCAAGAGACCCAAATCATACAATCGTCAGGGGCTTGGAGTCGTATAAAACGATGGCAGCCTCGTGAAGGCGCGCTCACTTGCAAGGGGTGTCTGTACCTGGGGAGAACAATTCACGCTGCGTCAGTACAAAGAGATGTTTTCCGTCATCTTGTCGCCGAGGGCACGACAGGTAAGCGAGCGAAATGTCTGGTCTGGTCATCATCCAGCCTGAAGTGTCAGGGTGTGCACGTTTTCATGCCTTATATTTGTTCATCTATGTTTCATGAAATACAAGAGCTTGTAGATGACCTGCCTTGGCTGTTATACGTGAACTGGGCAGATTGAGGAAGGACAATTTTGATCGTTTGTAGCCCCCTCACACTTTATGTAAGTGTTATAGTGTACACAAGCACGAAAACACGAACTGACATTGGCTTCGTCCACACAAGGATACAATTAGAGGCAATTTTCTTCGTCAAACGACCCCACCTTTGCTTCTCTCTGTCCTCCTTCCTGCTAGTTGTACCACCCATCAAGACCCCTCTTCTCAAATTTACGTCGTATTAACCTGTAATCCTTGAATAGCACAGTTCAGTGGCGATTTCCTTCCCTCCACTGTGTTCTGAAGTCATGGCAAGCAACAGACTTTTGAATGGCCACTCCACTGGCCAGTGGCTTTTACATCTAATACTCATGTATATATATACTAATTATATATATATATATATATATATATATTTATATATATATATATATATATATATATATATATATATATATATATATATATATATATATATTTACATCTAATATATATGTATATATATACTGTTTTATATATATATATATATATATATATATATATATATATATATATATATATATATATATATATATATATATATATATATATATATATATATATATATACACTTTTGGAAGGGTTGGCATTAGAAGGATACAGCTTTCCGGTTATCAGCAAATTTTTAATTGCTAACCCAAACGCCCCTTTTCTGTACCTTGTATATATATATATATATATATATATATATATATATATATATATATATATATATATATATATATATATATATATATATATATATATATATGTGTGTGTGTGTCGTGCACACACACGTGTGTATTTCACGCACGCTTATCAACAATCTCACCGACCATATACAGTATACCAACATCGAATTTCCTGTATCCGTCAAAAACAGGTGGAAGTGTTGTGCATAAAAGGTTAGCAAATATTTTGAAACGTATAATCAACCTTCAGAGAAAATTGCCTCTTAGAAACAACAGTACGCTTTGTGATGACTGGGGCCTTGTTATGCCTAGGCTATTGTAAGCATACTATATGAATACTAATGTACCTTATTGCGTCTGTATTAGATTTATATTGTTTTGCTGAGACCTCCCTCCTTTACTTTTGCGTATGTTGTTTAATGGCCTAGTCTCCTATTGCATGGCTTCAAACACGTGTCACCTGTGATACAAGGGTGTTTATTTTATCTTTTGTGTTCATAGCTAAACTATTTCCAAGCTCTCGTTACTAAAGTTACGAGAAAGGTGCTTGACATTTCAAGCTTATACTCATGCCTTGCTACAAGTAAAAGTCAAGACCATCGTCCTTTCGGAATTAATTCACAAATTTAATCATTCACGAGGTAAAGTAAATGAATTCGAACTCAAAAGATGTTTATAGTATAAGGGGGCATGGGTACACCATTGTTCTATTTTTATGTTTTGAGGGGCATTTCTGCAGATGCCAAACTCTACCTTTCATGTAAATATTCGCGGAACGACAGTTTTCTTTCTCTTTAGAAAATACATCCTAGAATTGAAACTGTTCTTTTTCTAATGCTAATTGGCGGGGCGTGTTGGGTTACAGAATTTATATGCACTGTTGCCTAATTCATTCATGGGAACAGAGGAGACGTTAACAATTTTATTTGCTTTTGGTTAAATTTTGCCGTTTCTCTCTATTTAATTCATTCTTTTTGTTTTTCATAACCGATAATCTAAGAACAGAGAATTTTCCTATTTCTTAATACCCGTGTTCCATAAGACATATATGCTGAACAAGAAAATATAGACAAATTTCTTGTCTAGTGGTCTAGTGTCGTGTACCTCTAAGTAAGTCCACTGATTTGTACTAACTCTGTTTCAATCTGTGTCAACAGAATTTGGCCTCAGTCACTGTCGGGTTACTATCATCAGCAATGATGGCTACGTGGGGTTACCCAGCAGCAGCTCTTCCTCAGTGGGAAAGTGAGGACTCTGTCATTCATCTCACTACTGAACAGGCAAGCTGGTTTGGTAAGTAAAAAGTTCTCTGGCTCCAGTGTTGTTCTGCAGTGCTGGAGAGCTCTGAAAAGTTGATGAATTTTGTTGACTAGTACCAAACATCTATTTACAATGCAGAACTGATAGGAATACTGTCTGGTTGACTTGAATTTAGACTTACGTTCTAGACGAAAGTAATGGAGCCTAGGCTGGGTTAGATTAGATCAGTTCTTTTTAGCCAATACACACTTTAAAATATTCATATTTTTTTTGTCATAAAGTTCTTTACTGTCATACTGATGTAATAGCCTAAAGTCAATTATCACTGTGAATTATTTTTCTAGCCAGTGTTACGCTGATGATGTGCATTCCTGGTTCGCTAATCAGCGCCTCCATCTATGAATGGCTGGGCCCAAGAAAGACGATGTTGGCTTTCACTCCCATTCTTGGTCTTTTCTTTATGGCCATGGCATTAGCTTCATGGGAAACTGTACAAGAAGCAGGCATGGCAGAGACAATTCTCTTAACTAGCCGGGTTATTCAGGTGAGTTTGGTTGAAAATGAATTTAATAATGAGAGATGCAGATTTTGTCATTCCAGAGATAAGCTGTATTAAGAGTATTTCACTACATTTAATTAACGACAAAACGTTTCTCTTTTACAGAGCATAATTGTAGCCCTGCTGATCCCTCCCGCCTGGGTGTACACCTATGAAATTTGTGACCAGAGTGTCAGAGGCATGATGTCCAGCTTCTTTGAGATATGGTCTACAGTCGGTTACTTACTCTCCTACTTGGCGGGGTGTTTTCTTTCTTGGGATTTGATTGCATTACTTCTGCCAATAGTTATACTAGTCCCTGCTTTTACTGGGTTGCTGTTTTCACCAGAATCTCCTCTATGGTTAGCCAGAGTAAACAGAGAAAATGAAGCTAAGGAAATATTAGAACGAGTACGCTGTACAGAAAATGAAGTCACGGCAGATTTGGAAGCCGTCCGGAGCAGCCAGAATGGAAAGGCATCTAGTGCGTGTTCAGAATCTCTCTCTACATTTACAAAGAAAAGCCATCTTAAGGCAACAATTGCCTCGTCGCTCATTTTCACAGCGAATCAGCTTACCGGACTTGCAACCATTGCTATATACGTTGTTCATATTTTTAATGAATCTGGGGTAGGGCTGAGCCCAAGCTGGAGCTCGGTGGTGACAGGGGTATTCCGGCTTGTTTTTAGTGTAATCGCTTCTTTCCTATTGCGCGGACAATCTCGTAGACGTATGCTTTTCGTGGGAAACACTTTAACCGCATTTGCATCTGCTATTATGGGGACTTTCTTTTACCTTCAAAGCTTAGGTCAAGATGTTTCATGGTTGAGCTGGTTGCCACTTTCCGGCCTCGCTCTGTATATGGTGGGATATGCAGGAGCAGTTGGACCAACTTGCTGGACTGCTGCGCTTGAAGTACTGCCGGGACCTGTCCGCTCCGTAGGTTTTGCGATAGCCACCACCTGTTATTCTATCACTGGTTTTACCTTATCCAGATTCTTCTTGGACATGAAGGATACGATAGGCCTACATGGAGTGTTTTGGTTTTTCTCATGTGGCTCTCTCGTTTTCATCATAATGGTCTTGTTCTACATTCCAGAAACTTATGGAAAATCCACGAAGGAGGTCGCAGCTTACTGGGAAAACACAAGCAAGCCAGAAACTGATAAGAATGCAAATGTTTCAGAAGGGCATTTTCAGAGTAATACCTGCGAGTTACAATACTAACGTGAATATTTTGAAATGAAGTGGTGGGAGGATGTTTAAAGAAAAAAAAACATGATTAGTTTTGTGTGTGTCTGTGCATGTGTGTGTGTGTGTGCGCGCGAATTGCTGTCATGAATTAGTGCAGCAATGATATCGCGTTGTACGTCACTGAAGGGATATTTTTTTTTGCCTAGTTTTTTCAGTCAAATTATCAGCCCAACATTTGATATATAAACATCTTGCACTACACAGAACTATCAAATATTTCCCAGCCAGGTTCTGTGACGCTTTGCATAAGCTTTTCAAACCACTGGTTTGTTTGCTTGTAATGTTTTATGTATAATGGGAAAATCAGGCTGTCAGTTTTACAATGATCTAAGCTACTTGATATATAAATCTCAATATATATATATATATATATATATATATATATATATATATATATATATATATATATATACACAAATATCACTTAATAACAGTTTCACTTTACCTTAGGAATAACTTACGTCAAAGGAGACTTATTATTCACAAGTACAACTGCCTCGACCTGGATTCGAACTTGTGCTTTCTGGTCTAGATGTAGTGATAAAAAGTCGATTTATCTATTCATTTATTAAGAATATTAGGTGGTTTCGGCTCTGCTGTACATATTCCCGTCGAAGTCATGCTCTGTATTTAAAATCGAAACCAACCCAAGTTGAACTGAATTCAACAGGAAGTGATATTTGTATCATGATGTCAGTGAGTATAAAAATAAAGTCATGAGGGTATCAGCTACATAACTTCATAATTTGCCAAGTGTTACATACTGAACACCTATCATAGTGGAGATGGGGTGACGTCAGTTCTAAGTAGCCTATGATCAGTGGATTTTTTTTTTTTTAGAAGTTTAGATTTTGAGTCATCTTTCCATATAGTATTTTTCATATGCTTACACTAGAACAGCTTTGCCAGGGTACTGTCTCAATTTCAGTGTCCTTGGCCAAGCGTATTTCGTGTCTGTTTTATAACCGTGTTTGAATAACAGGTAAAGGTAATCCGTCTAATGATTTTTCAAGTTTTCTGGTGCATTGTAAATACATCCTTTTCAGCTTAAAAATTCTGATATCAGAAATATATGCCGGGTTGTAGTCCCTACTAATTTAACGTATAGACTGCAATATTGTTTATATTTTTATCAATATATTTTTTTATTTTTACAAATAAAGGGTACAGTACTTTCCAGTGTTTATTTTAAGTGCATACCTAATAGTAAACATAAATACTAAGAACAGGCACTATTATAAAAGCTGAGAGGCATCCAACACCATTAATATATATATATATATATATATATATATATATATATATATATATATATATATATATATATACATATATATATATATATATATATGTGTGTGTGTGTATTTATATATATATATATATATGTATGTATGTATATACAATGTATATATATATAATATATAAAATGGAATTATTAGTTTTCAGTTTTAACATGGAATAGAGCTACAGTATGTGGGCTGCTGTTTTTTTAGCCGTATTTAGAGAAAGCTAATAAATGTCCTGTAAGCATCACACTCAATCAATAAACTTAATTACGAAAATGTTATTATTAAGTATCTTGGGAAAAACGCCCACTCAAATTTAATGCTTCTTGAACTAAGAAAAAAGTTTACGCTATAAAACGATTCGACCCAATTGACAGCATAGCGCTGTCATTCACTTTTTTTTTTGTGGGGTGGGGGGACATTTTGTGATGATATTTCTGTAAGAATGTCACCAAATGGTGCTGCAATTGGCATACGGCCCGAATGGAAACGTCTATCTTTCTTTCCGCAACGGGTTATAATGCACCTTGGCGCAATGCGCTTAATGTAACCACTTCCATTCATATAAGCTGATCATTTGGAACTGTAACAGAGGCAGTTGCTAGTTTTCTGTAGATACAACTAGAACAGGCTAGTCTACATGCCATAGACCTAACATATTTCTAAAGGCCTATTTAATTCATTACAGGAAAAGGCTGGTTCCTAGCGTAAATTACTTATAAATAATATTCAAGATGAATCATATATATATATATATATATATATATATATATATTATATAATATATATATATATATAATATATATATATATAATATATATATATATATATATAATATATATATATATATATATATATATATATATATATATATATATATATATATATATATATATATATATATATATATATATATATATATATATACGCACTTCTATTTTGTTGCTCCAATTTGTATTGCCGATATTTCTCCCGCGTCAACGCTGACGCCAACCTGTAACTGCCAGACGACTAACAAGCAAAGCTTAAGTTTTCCACAAACACAATCCCCTTTACATAAACGTTCGCACCCGGAGGGCAAGATGCCAATGGATACCGGAAAATGTGATCGTGAAACTGTAATTTATTGAGGCGCTGTCACAAGGATAATTTACTATTCGAGCTCTTGTGATGTTGTGTAGCCAGTAATTACACCAAATTGGGCTGTTGCTTTCACATATATAGGCTTTTATTTTTTTTTTTATTACTTCAGCGACTAGTCTATATTCTAAGAAATGTACTTAATACCACAATGAAATAGGATAAGTTACCGCGCAGGCTACCGAGGTCAAGGTCCAATCTTGAGCATCGATGTCACTTCGTACCAGTATTGGCGCTTCAATGAAAAATACTGCTTTGAAATCTCTCTCTCTCTCTCTCTCTCTCTCTCTCTCTCTGTCTTACTTCAACCAAATGGATAACCCCTCCCTTGGCGCCCCCAAAATAATAGGCCTATCTCATACGCATGAAAGCAATGTTAATAAAATTGACTCTTGCTCTGTCATGTGTTGACTAGCATTTTTCCCTTTGCTGTTAGCCTAACAAACACATAGGCCTCCTTTCTACCTTAATTAATGCATAAGCCTACTTCCAGTCTTAACACATAGACCTACTTCCAATCTTAACGAATACAGGCCTAATTCCAATTTTAACCAATGCATCGGCCTACTTCCAATCTTAACTAACACTTGGGCCTCCTACTAACCTTAATCAGTAACACATAGCTTTCTTGCATTAAAAATCGAATGAAAAATATTTTATTCATGCTCTGTAATTGATAGAAGCATCCAAATAAGCCCATGGTTCATTCAGTTAGCCCCAATGCAATATGGAACAGGTAAACCAAACTAAGGAAATAAAATGTTAGAGGCAGCCTACCTGAATCAACGGTAGCGGTATTATGTAGATGTAGACACTGGTTTGGTATGGCATTTTCTATCAGATTTCTTCCTTTTGCAGGGTGTCATTAGCCTAATTCAGTCATGACAGATTTTCTTGCCAAATTCGTTGTGCTGGAAATAAACCGAACATACTCTTGAGTTTTTGAGGTCAATAACTCTTCAGCATAAGTTCACTCACTCCCCATAAAAATTTGGGATCCTTTTCATCACCGGCATAGTTCTTTTGCGAGTTGGAGCAACCATAAATCACGCATATCACTATCACACGGTCACGTAATAACCGTGAAAGCATCAACACCTACCACTTCCAAGACTGAAAACAATACTGACTGCGTCTGACTTCCCAGCTGATCGGGTGTGTACCTCATGACGCCATGTGCAAAAAAGATTGAAAACGAAACCTTTGCGTAACTCACATTATCTTATTCCATCTTGCTTAATACTATCCATTTATCAATAAGTTTACGTCTGAGAATATCCTCGGAGAAAAATTGCAATCCTTTCGGAGATTGGGTTTTAAAAGACTTTAGCATACATGCCATAAATCTAGTCTATGCTAAACGTCTCCAATCATTGTTTTATAACGGTAATTAAAAGAATAACTCGTTCCTAGGTTATAATAGACAGTATAGCCCAAATAGCACTTGACAGTTACACTTCTATTGTACTGATTCAAGTTATACTGTTGGCGGTTGGGAACGAATTGGATAGAATTCCCGCGCATACACACTGTAGGTGCCACTGTTTGGCTGCAATATCACCAATATTTATATTTACTCTTTCCGCCACTATTTGCTGCTTCGGGTCAGCTATGGCATTAAGAAGCGGAGAGATGGCAAGAAATGTGCCCATGTGTAGACTACCGCTTGGGTGGTAGGATATCCCATTATGCAAAAAAAAAAAAAAAAAAACTCGACCATACGGCAGTGCTATATGAACGGCAGAGTGAGACCAAGCTATGCGGTTTGTCAAAGGAGGAGAATTTCTCCATCATTTAATTGTGAGTATTAGTGACATTATAATATAAAATTGACGAAAAAATTAGGTTAATTAATAATGATGAATAAATAAACAAAACCGAAAGAGAGTTCACAAAGTTCTGATGAAAGCCCTTTTCGACCTAGTATAGTTTATTAGTCGTCTGCTGGCATTTCTTGCTAAATCTAACTGTAAATAGTTTTATTGAAACGAACGTGCGAGAAGAGTTGAATCCATTTTGTTTTAAATTTTACCAGCACTATTAACTCTAAGAAAAAAAAATTATATTATAAATCTTATACTTGAAAACTAAAAGAAAACGATTATAGATTAAAATCAAAAGTTATACCAAAAATTCACACATAATCTGATTTATAACATACTGGCGAAGAAATGGAGTTACAAAACTGGATATTTAATTAAGTGTTGGATGTCGGCTTGTGCATGAAACATTACGTAACGTATTGGGTTGTTACTGAGCGAGTACTGTTTACCTGGCACCATATCCCCAGTGCCAGCAATGCTGCTATTACGCAACCGATGCTTCCCCCTATACCCTTGTTGGTGGGAAAGACGGTATGACCGATCTTTTGGCAGCTAAAATAATTTTTTTAAACTTTTCCTCACAATGAATTTATATGAAGCTCAGGAAGTTAATTCTATTCAGATAAAAACTCATGAACTCATACACGTTACTTGCAAAAATGAAAACCGAATTTGGTCTATTTTGAAACTCGAAAGCAGCCCTTGAAAATGGGTTACTTATACTTGTGCAGACTCCGGGCTAAGACCAGGACGAGCTCTGGGCGCAACGCAACCTCACTGTTGTAGCTGACTGCGTTGGCGCTCGGCGACCCATCAAGTCACCCATTTGTCAGCCTTCTGTTGCAAGCTGGAGTCGGTCTCGCTAAGCAGTTCTTAAAAATGCTGAGCCCAAGAGTGCGGCAGGTGAGGATTTCAGTTATTAGTGGAAAGAATTATGACGATATTCCTCAACTTTCTCTTTTTGTGTGTGTAATTGCCTGAAAAGGAGATGAAGACAGTTTGGAAAACGAGACAAATTAGTCAGGACAGTTTACAATTAACTAGGAACGTGTTCATTCTTTCGATACAGTGATGACCTATAAATTAACCATTTTCTTAGGATGAAGAAAGAAAGAAGAAATTCCAACCAGATCTTTTCGATGTCTGACCAACACGCACACTCCCACCCACCCATATACACACGCACACAATATGTGTGTATGTGCGTTTATATACAATTAGTGTACATAAACATCGGTATAAGTGGGTCCTGATAAACATACACATTCATGCTTCAATGTCGGCAAAAACAAATACAAAAGCAAAAAAACGAAAAAGACGTTAACAATGAATTGTGTCAGCAATAGAAAACGGAACCGTCCTTCCTTTAAGAAAAAACTAGAAAATAATGAACCAGCGTAAATTTGTTAGTAACTCAGCAGAATCGCACACATTGATGGAACTCATGGGTTCAATCCCTCTTTAAGAATAGGAAAGTTTTTTTTATTTCACTCTCTTTTGTTAATTTACTGTAGATGTCGTATAGAAGGCGCCCTTGGCCTGACATCAAAACTTTTGTCGTCGAGTGGAAAAAAACATGGTTTATATTCACGCTCTTCGTACATGTATTCAAGCTTATCAAAATTACAACTGACTGTCCTCAAGTGACAAGGTCTCCAAAGACTACTAATTTCTCTTTTGATATATTTTTGTCTTGTTTTAATCTTTGAGGCTCGATTTTAAAATTAAATTCATGTTGCTAGGCCAACCGTGTATGCTCGCACCTGCTGTGTTAGGTTAAGGCTTGTGTGGCCCAGAGTCAATATAGATAGGGTATGTTCACGCGTCGGAGCTTAAACCTTGCCCCGCCTCTTGTGAAACGTCATCGCAGTTACATTCGGCCAGACTGCCGCGTGACTCCATCTCATTGCCATGAGCTACAACTTCCAGCCTCCAAGCACACTAATTATTATGAACGATGTCCTGTTATTGCGCTTTCTTCGGTTGCTACAATGTCAGAAGAAACACAATATGTAAAGAAATAAGATATTTCAACTCTGAATAGGCATGCAAAATCATTTAAATGTGAATCCGGTGTTGTGGTAGAAGTTATATCATTGTTACGATAAAAAAAGTGACACTTTAAAAGACGTTGAAAAAATTGCTGTCCTATCATTTGACGAAATAAGTATGGCAAGTGAATGGAGCTATGGTAAAGGGAGTGACACTGCACAAACCATACAACAATGCCCAGGTAATAATGCTAAGAATTAAGTCAGATTTACACAATAAGTTGCTGAATATAATAGCTGAAATTGAAAATGCAGGTTATATCATTGTTGCTGTTGTTCATGACTTAGGACCTACTAATATGAGAATCTGGAAGCATTTTGGTATAGACCCAACTAACTCAAATAGAATTTCCTTCAAAAACCCATGTGCAGATAGAGAAATATCCGTTTTTGCAGATGCACCTCATATGCTTTAGTTATTAAGAAACCATTTAATTGACTCAGGATTTGTTTTAGCCACTGGTAAGTATGTATCAGCACGGTATATTCAAGAAATAATACAGAAAACTGAAGATGAACTTAAAAGCTCATAAGATCTCAGAAATAAATTTTAATGTGTCAGGATCTCAAAGACAGCACGTGTGTCTAGCAGCTTGACTTTTACCAAAATCTTGCGCTGCTTCAATTAGTTATTGAGGTGAGAATGGTATGTTAGAAGGTGATGACTGGGCACGTACCTCAGACTATTTTACTCGTTAATGACTGGTTCGATACCATGAACTCGTATGGAAAATACGGAGATGTCGAGTCATGTAATGCATTTGGAGTTAAAACTGATGCACAAACTTGAATACTTGATAGGATGAGTGAAATGATGAAAACAATGAAAGTGAAAAATGAAAAAAAAAACGAGAAGTCTTTACCCATCCAAAAAGGGCTAATATTATCCTGCGAACATTAAAAGGGCTGTTTGAGATGTTGCAAAACTGTTCAAGACAGAATACATAATAACAAGGCGTCTCAATCAGGACTGTATTGAATATTTTTTTTGGCTGCATCAGGCAAATGGCTGGGAGTCATGATCACCCAGACCCCGTCCAATTTAAATATAGACTCAGGAAATATCTGCTTGCCAAGAATGTCTCTCTGATGAGTGAAAAGAGTAATTCTAATAGGATTGTAGAAAATACCGAATGTGTTTCAAGTGGTAGTATTTCAGGTAGGCCTAATCCATGTACGTCATGTGATAGTTTCCCTCACAATTCGTGCATTACATCAAGCTCAACAGGACTATCAAATGACTCCAATCTTGTACTCGAATTACGTTTAGCGTCTATGCTACTCAGGAAATTCCCGACAATATGTGCCCAAATTTTTATAACTCAGTGTCGGATATAGGTGATAATACTGAAGAAAATCTTTAAGATACACTGGGGGAAATATGGCAAGAAAATTCATCGCCAAATACCCATATCTAGGAACAAAAGATGGCACAACTACTGATAGCAACACATGGGTTAAGAGTGTCAGCCGAGGGAATTTGTACTTTCCATCTGAACACTTCTGTTCCCAGCTGTTTATTATGAGAAAATTATTCAAAGCCATAAACGGCGAGACACTACAGGAGTGCAAAGACTGCCTCGTGAATTTGGTTTCGCAGCTAAAGAAATCTGATAAATTATCCTTGCCTGAAACCAAATTGTTATGTTATAAAAATGGACTTGAAGAGAATGGACCAAACCAGTATATAGGTAAGCAAATGAATAACTAAGGAATAAACATAAAGAAAGCTGAATTAGCTATGTGTGTTGAATCTGCTGTTTTAGGTGAAAATAAAACAAGGCTTGGTGACTAAATGAGAGAATGGGTATTAGAAAAACATCATGCATGCAACCTATTTAAAAAAATTTATCAAACACACCATGCAATGGATTAAATGTATAAAAACTAAAGGTCTCTTAATTCAATGGGTAAGCTCGGAAGTGTAACGCTTGTGACGTCACAGTATTAGCTCCGCCCCACCGCCTGAGTTGAACAGACCCTATTATAATGACTCGGGTGTGATCAACGAAAAAGCCCCCCACCGTTGGTCTAAGCGGGAGGAGCCGGGTGTGAGAGGCACTGGCCAGAGAAGCCAACAAAATAATCGAATTTATTACGTTTTTAAAGTAGTGAGTAACTTCGGAATGTACAGTATGTGTCCGACCTCTTGTCAAAGCCAAAATAATTATCTGCGTCCTTCGTGAAAGAAGAGACCTCATAAACAATGGATTTAGTTTCCTTGTTATCTTATTCTGTGTTGTT
The DNA here is from genome assembly GCF_040412425.1 of Macrobrachium rosenbergii. NCBI lineage: Eukaryota > Metazoa > Arthropoda > Malacostraca > Decapoda > Palaemonidae > Macrobrachium > Macrobrachium rosenbergii. The sequence goes on along the minus strand of NC_089754.1, from coordinate 40,296,447 downwards.
TATATATGACATTTCCTTATTCATTCCCTTTCTTGTCTCGTAGATCTTTGTGTATCAGTCATTTTCTCTGTGCCGTCTCACTTTATCAAAGACATTGTGATGGATAATGATTTACACACACATGTATATATATATATATATATATATATATATATATATATATATATATATATATATATATATATATATATATATATATATATAGAAAATGTCAGGAATGATACGATGAAACACGGTGTTTTTTTTTTACATCAAAACAACAAGATAAACAATATGCAATATTCAACAAAATTTGGATAATATAGGACAGATAATTTCTCGCCAAGACGAAATGAAATAGAGGCGGTGGGTGAGAAATAATAATTGTTACTTTGCTCTTTGTTGAAAAGGGTGAACTATGAGGGTCGAGCTGTTGCCGAGCGGAGTATTTTTAGCAGAGTATTTAAGATTTTATGCCGAGTATTTAAGATCAGGATTTGTAGGTTGCTTCTGGGTTTCATTGCTTATTCGCCACACAGGTATTCAATGTGACTTCTGCCAATTAGGAGACGATGAAAGGAGAAATTCGTCTTTTAAACTAGCGCTCGAAAAAGGACTGACATCGCCAACTTTACGCTGGCTCTTCGTGCGAGCAGGAGCTCGTGCTGGTATAGTAAGGCCATCTTAATTTAACAGTAACAGAAATCGAGACTAGAAGTTTACCTAAATATAAACGTTCAGTATATATATAATGCAGGCAATAGCGAGATTTGAGGTGGAATTCTGGAGATAATTTTACATTTTTTATAAGACAGGTAATTTTTTGTAGTTGTAAAAGCATTTTACGCCTAAAACATTGTAATAAGGAGATACGTTATTATTATTATTATTATTATTATTATTATTATTATTATTATTATTATTATTATTATTATTATTATTATTATTATTATTATTATTCAGAAGATGAACCTTTGTTATTCCATGCGGAGATCGTGCAAGGAAGGTCCAAATAGGAATTACTAGGCCAAGCATTTCCAAGAATGTTTCCAAACATCTTCCAGTCAGGGAGGTAGCAACGGGCGGGGGAAGGAAAATGCGCTTCAGTGGTCTGTCATCAAGCGAGGGAACTGCAGTTTGAAAGACCAGTCCATGTGCAGAGGCTGCTAAACAGCCCAAGACTCGGGAATTTGATTAATGTCACCACTAAGTATAAAACACCAGATAATAAAGATGTCACGTGAGATAACTCGGCAGCCGCAAATATCACTCCAGTACTCTAGTCTATTGGGCAGAACACAGCTGAAACGAGGGAATGCCGAGTGCTACCAGTTACATAGCAAAAGATGGGGTATATTATCGCTACTGGAATCAGAAATGATAAAAGTTACTGAGAGAATAGCGTTTGAGAGTCATAAGTTACAAAGACCTCGAGATAGTATAGGCAGTCAAAGTGAGCAGGAACTCACAAGTTCAAATTTCAAGAGATGACTGCAAGATAAATGCTCTTCACTTGCAGATCCTAAAGGACAACTTTGTTGATGTCTCTAATTATTCCAGAGGGTGTCCCCAAAAACGTGCACTAAAGAAATTCTATAGTTTCGGCTTGAAATGTGAAAGAACACTTTAGCATGCATAACTCCGGAACGAAGAACCAAGTCATACAACGTAACATAAACAAAAGTACTATCCTGTGACTTGCCCAGCACAATGTGGACGAACTGGACTGTCTTTCTTCACCCATTCCTCTTGCTAAAGATCTTCCCAGCCGGTGTCATATCCCAAGTCATCTTTGATTATCCCTCTCCCATTCTTTTTCCTTGCCCCTTACTCCCATTTTATTCATAATTTTGCGTCCTTTCAGAACCAAATACTGCTTATCAGTTCCTTTTGATTTACCAGTTATCCCCTCTCCAGAAGTAACCGGTTACAGCTTTCGAGGTAAGACTAACACTGATAAGATAAAGTAACTTGAGTTGTGTCGTGTGACAAGGCTTGGCCGATAGTCTTTATCTAAAGTTAAGGCCATTTTTTCTATTCTTAATCCATTTTTCTTGGTTGATGGTATGCGCTGACTTTAGGCCGTTCACTCATCTGCTCTAAAATTTAGCCTTAAAATTTTTATGCATCTTGCGTAATCTTTATATTTTCACCTTAATGTTTATATCTGATAATGAGAAGGAATCTGAAACATTTGACAAAAGGGAGGTGTAATGGTTACTCTTAATTTTTGTATTAAAAGCGTAAAACTGCCAATTCCTTGCAAGTTATGAATCTTTCTTTCTCCTTTTTTTTTTATCAGACCTGGGTTTCTCCATTTATTTTCTCCGTCCTCGATGCGACTGAATCAAATGCACTACGCCTAATTGTTGTCACTGGCCTTACCTTATATCTACGATGTGCAGGGTACCTCCTCTGACTCTGGTCGGGTAGTACTTCTTCCTACATTTCCTTCTACTGCTAAAGATTTGGAACTCATTCAGCCTCCATTCAGTTAAACTCCTTGTTATACCCTTCTTAACATTTCCTGTAAATACTTTTTCTTGAAAGAAGCTTTCCCTGCTGAGTTCTACGTTCCTCTGTAAAGACTAGTTTTTTTTCCCCTCGTGTCTTGTCCATGCTGCTGCCTAGACCTTAAGCAATAGTTTTCTTTTAGCGATGTTTCAGTTACTCCTTACTTCAGTTCTCCCAGGAATAGGACCCTTCTGTAAAACAACGACGTATTTTTATATTTAGTATAATATGAAAGCATTTTTTTTTTTTACAGTTTGAAGTGCATATTTTTCTGTTTTATTTTTTGCATTTATTGAGGATAAGTCCCCGCTAACGCTTCTATTCCCTGACCTGCATTTTGACTAAGCGGTTTGCTGTAGTGAAATGTTTACTTGAATGGTTTTTGTTATGATTATATAAGTTCATAATGATACGTTTATTTGAGTTTCAGTTGTTTCCGTAACTCCAGATTTTCTAACCAAGCAATTAATTAACAGAGCCTTTGTGTAGATGGAAGCCTTTAGTTCCGCTTTCAGTTGGCCTCTGTTAAAACACGCAGACACACACACACACACACTTAACACGCAGAAAAGAGAATGCACTGCTTTGTCGATCTCTGACAACCTGAATCAAGTAGCCCAGATAAAAGGCTCTGTCCGTAGGCGTTCCGACCGAAGAGAATGCAACGTCATGGTGGAGTCTTTAAGCTCCTGGTCTCTCGAGTCTTCGAAGAGACTCAGAGTGCTAAGCGTTATGTAACTGCATTAGTGCATCGTAGTAACAGCGTTGTGCAACACTCCTTGACCTGAGTCATCCCTATCTTCGTTGGGTTCATAATTGCTGTTAAACTATGGTATATGTAATTCTTTTCTTCAGATATTTGGGAGACGGGTAAGATGGGGGTAGAGACGAACAGAGGAAAAGGCAAAGGGAAAACAATGGTATATATTACATATGTACATTTGTGTTGTATACTCGTATTGATATTCGTGGTGAACTGTGATGGGCTTGTGTCATCTTATTATTTCCTGGAACACTTGTAGTTGACTGGAAATGGTAGATGCCACATGTATATAAGCATTTACCGAGAGTTGCCTACGAGAAAGTCTGTCAAAAATCATATATATATATATATATATATATATATATATATATATATATATACTATTTATATATATACTAAATATATATATATATATATATATATATATATATATATATATATATATATATATATATATATATATATATATATATATATATATATATATATATATATATATATATATATATTGGGATATATATATATATATATATATATATATATATATATATATATATGCATTGTCCAGTCCCACTGGCTGTCGCCCTAAGAAACAGGAGATCAGCGCCTGCCCTATGAGCCTACAGAGGCCCAGGAGGACTTTGATATATATATTTGCTCATAATCACTCTTACACATGATTGGATATATCAAAAACAACAGGGAAGAAATGAAACATGGTTTTAGATCTTGGCTAAGAAAGCAATAGAGCCTACAGTACACCGGTCAGGATCTACAATCGTGTTTCATTTCTACCGTGTGGTGTTTGAGTATATCTGAGTTGATTAACAGCTCTCCTAGAGAGGGCTGGCCCGAAGGATTAGACTTATTTTACGTGGCTAAGAACCGACTGGTTACCTAGCAACGGGCCCTACAGCTTATTGTGGAATCCGAACCATATTATACCGAGAAATGAATTTTCTATCACCAGAAATAAAATTCCTCTAATTTTTCATTGGCCGGTCGGAGAATCGAACGCGGGCCCAGCACAGAGCTAGCCAAGAACGATATCGACCAGTCCTATGAGAAACTGTGGTGTTTGATATATATATATATATATATATATATATATATATATATATATATATATATATATATATATATATATATTACACACTTTTGGCAAAGAATAAAAATACTTTATCTGGGCGTTTTATAAAATACCCAGGTGCTCTGTGTAATACATGCATTGGCCCAATCAAAGTATAATTATATAAACGATTTACTTTAAAAATTAAATGATAATGAAAATCAAAGAACCAGCTTCCAAAGTATACTCGAATATATCCGAATATTATTTAGGTTAGAGTATATTAAAAAAGGTAAATTTCGGATAGAGAAAAGGCGACTGTATGTGAAGCTGCAACACTGTGTTGATTTTTGTCCTGTGTGACACATTTTGAAAGAGGGAATCGGTATTCTGTAGAATTCATAGTAATGTGTATACTATCACATATATTTGCTTTTGTGTTTATGGGGGGCATTCTTTAGAAGTCTCAGCTATTCTATACAGTACCTTACTTTTCCACAATGTCTGCAATAAATGAATATATAGATAAATACACACATCACACACACATACATACATATATTACACACACTATATATATATGTGTGTGTGCGTGTGAGTGTTTGTCATTGTTTACACACAAGTATGCATAAACACGAAAAGATAGCATAAAAAAAACACTCCTTTAGAAGGCTAACTCGCTCAAAATATTACATTCTCCCTGAAGACGATATCTTGATCTCAAAAGGAGCCATTGCAATTGCTCTTACGTAAGAACGGACCAACAACGCTCCCGTAGCAACGCTTTTTCGGGGGGGCCTCAGAAGAGGTCTCCATCTGACTTGCGGAGGATCTCCTCCAGTACCTTGTTGCTGAGAAGCATTACCAATTCATCATGTTGGGGAACGTCATAACACCTCGAAGCCGACAGGTAGGCCTATGCTACTATTTTGAACACTGGAACTGAATAATCGGCATATAAGGATACTTGCAAAATGCTTCGTTTCAAAGCTTTAAAAACAATATTTATGAAAAGCCGACAGGTAGGCCTACTGTACGCTCCCAATTTGAATACTTGAACTGATTAATCGGTAAACAGAAATATTTGCAAACTGCTTCGTTTCAAAGCTTTAAAAACAAAATACTTGCAATATTTATGAAAAGAGGCCATTCGAAAGATAACCACTTTCCCGACGGTCAGAAGTTCAAGTCTTTATATATTCGCAACAGTTCTAATGCAATGATAATCAGAAGATAAGGTGATGTAAACATTCTTAAATTTTAATGGCTGATAAACGGTGTGAGTCTTAACTCGAAAGTGGCAATAAGATAAAAAATTTGAATTTACGCTCAAGCAAAATCCAGACAAAAATGCGAAGTGAAAGGACCTCTTGTCGATGTGTGTGCTGAGAGAATCTTGATTTGTGGAAAACATGGTAAGGTGTCAAATGATGTATGCACGCATGCGAACATTTGCCGTGTTTGCTATAGGACCCTGTCTATAACAAGGGAGACATCCAGTGGCCGGGAGAGTATAGCAATCTCTTTTCCGTTTCCCATTCCTCCTAATAAACTGCAACTCGCCAAGAGGTTTGTTTTCCTTACGTTGATTTTCAGTCATATGTATATGCAGGACTACAGTGGACGCATTAACCCACACGGCAAAACTTATTATCAACTAAAAAAATTCCCTTCGGTAACGTATATGAAAATATATTATTTCCGAGGTAGTGCGAATTGGATATTAAAGGACGTTTGTAGCTCACTGATTGTATATGAATCACGGTGATGTGATAAAAGTCATATATATATATATATATATATATATATATATATATATATATATATATATATATATATATATATATATATATATATATATATATATATATATATATATATATATATATATATATACACTGTATATATATATGTATGTATGTATAGATATGTTGTACTTGACAAAAATGTTGCTATCACTCTCGTTATTTTTATTTACAGTTTTCTACTTATTTGCATGAGGGAATCCATAAGACAGACAGACAGAGCGATATGGGGGTCTTATTTTGTGTCCCCCGATTCTAGAATTTCTCATGTAGAGTCACTGAGATGAATATGAGCTCAAAACGTAAGATATCATTTCTCCAGGCGCTGTGTGCGATGATTAGCATAATCGATAAAGACGACGATTATCTATAATTCGGCAGGTTCTAACATATTACAAACCGCTAAGCATTATCTCAACTCTAAGTGATAACGAAATCACTGTAGTGCTGAATTTCTTACGAAAATTGTATTCATAGTGTCCTTCCTTCATATGGCAATATCCTCAATCTGAATATATATATATATATATATATATATATATATATATATATATATATATATATATATATATATATATATATATATATATATATATATATATATATTTTTTTTTTTTTTTTTTGCTTGGTAACTGCATTTTCTAACGCATCCCCAACGACACCTCTTTACTCCCAAAAAGGCGTATGTTCAATTTGTCTCAAATAGCATTCTACAGCTTCAACAGCGCCACCGACCTTTTTTTGGGGAATGTTTGCTCTACATCAAAGCACTTTTTTTGTGTGATGATTTCATAGACTTACTTATTAGAATTAGTGTAAAACATTGTTGCTTGTCTGAGAAATAAGAGAACAGACTGAGCTCGGAATCTCCTCAAGTCGTGGCGCGAGGAGAGAGAGAGAGAGAGAGAGAGAGAGAGAGAGAGAGAGAGAGAGAGAGAGAGAGAGAGAGAGAGAGAGAAAGACGACCACATCCAAGCGAGCTCTAATCTCTGGACCTTGGAATAAATCTGATTTAATCAACCGAAATATCTTTGCTATACGTGTTTCTATATCTATAAAAGCACAAATATTCTGAAATGTAAAAGATAAACTTTAAAAGTTTGTGGTGAATTTTAGTGAAGAAATCGATGACAAAAGGAACACCAAATAAGACGGAAGAAATGACTGATGGCAAGTACATGCAGTTTGTCTGATGTTCATAATATAATTTCCATTTAATTCCTTGTGATAGAGGACGCCACGTACGAAAATCGTAAGAATTTTTGTTCTTTTCTTAAAATTAACTCCTGCAGATTTATATTAAAGTCAATTTTTTAGTTCGGATTTGAAGAACAAGGAAATATTCGGGTAGCGCATACCCCCGCCAACGTTAAAGAAGGCCTTTTTTGGATACCAAATGTGTAACGACCCTTAGTTGCCCATAACCCATTCCCTCTACAGATCCTTTAAATAATAAATCAGAAAATCAATCACTCTTTATATTTGATGGAGAGACAAGTAAACAACAACAAAGAAACTGCATCAAACGTGAATGATGTTTCTTTTAAAACGATAATAATCCCCTAAGAGCTGTGTCGTTTATGCACCGCCACTCAATTTTGTCTGTAATAACCTTGTTTATGCCCATTCCGAGAATAGTTCAGATGACGACGTGAATCAAGAGATGTTCTTAAAATATCGCCGCAAAATTAAAATGTTTTGCTATCGACAGAGAGAGAGAGAGAGAGAGAGAGAGAGAGAGAGAGAGAGAGAGAAAGGATGTCACCGAGTTTTTGATGACTGAAAATGTCATGAAGGACATCAATTGTTATGCTTCGTATGACATCGTGTTTTGCAAAAGAATTATTCTTTAAAGTATCTTCCTCACCCCGCTCCGCCCCCTACCGTTGAGATTGGACTTCAAGATGAGTAAACCCTTCTTCCCGTAACAAACACAAGACGACGATTACATCAAAACGGTATCGCTTGCTTAGCTGTCATGACAATCTGCGTTTTGTTTATATTTACTACCTATTACCTGCGCCCCTCCCCAAAGCAGATACCCACACACGCACACACTCTTGCACACACACACACATAGTCACACACCTTTATCTTTTATTCACAGCCGCAATTTCTGGACTTGTTCGCCCCAAATCTAGCCATCTTTTCCCGGTCTCCCGGTCCTCCTTCAACAAGTTTTTCAAAGCTTACCGTCTCCCATTCCCTCCTCATTACTGAAAAAAAATTACTCTGGTCCATCTTTTCCATCTACTCCTACGTTAAACTTTTCCTGAAGTTTTGTATCATTATAGTCCTTATTTTTTAGCCTTTCTTATGCACCATAGATTATGCAGAGAATTCATCTCAGCAGCTTCTGGCCATGTTTCATATTTATATTCAACATCCAAACTTCACTACCATAAAGGAAAGTTGGCTCAGACGTCCCTTCACATATCTACCAAATATCTTCCATTCTTCCATATACATCTTGACATTCAATTTTTCCATCTTCCCATTCACTGCAGTATTCACTATTGGCGCATTATGATTAATAATAATAATAATATGACGAACATATTTAACCGTCTGATACGATGATATCCCAAAATTCATTTCCTTATTTATTTTCCTGTTCCTTCGAAGGTTTTCGCAACCTCCTCCGCAGGAATGATCCTGGTGGGAATGATGATCTCCTGGGGATTCCCTTCAGCGTCCCTGCCACAGATGGAACAGCCCGATTCCGATATACACTTCACCGCTGAAGCGGCCAGCTGGTTCGGTAGAGTATTTGAGTTCTTCTCTTCCATTCTTTTTAGTCTTTCAGAGCAAGTCTCAACAATTCCCATTTTATAAGACTTACGTCTCATCATCTGCTCAGGAAAAAAAATCATTATACCCCACAAAATCATACTTAGCATTTTTTTATAACCAAATTCAGTCTTTTTTACATTTTCCTTCACTCAAATGTAACATTTTCAAGACCGGAATAGTTGAAATTACTTTTTTTTAACAAGAATTCAATTCACTTCTCACTTTAGCTCATTCTGAAATAGCGAAGAGAGAACTTAATAGAGCTGTTCTAAAATTCATCATAAAAGAAATAAATCATTCTAAATTGTCACATGTGACAACACATATCAAAGATGACACGACTATATTAAAATGGTCATATTAAACTTCGTCATGTCGAGCAATCGTAAGTAAAAAGGCATCGAGAAATCTTGCATTGGCCTAGGCTAAGAATTTGTTTTCTCTCGAAAGCAACGGTCCCGTTCCTCATGCTGATCCCTGGGTCCTTTATCGGATCATCTGCCTACGAATGGGCCGGCCCTCGAAGGACGTTCCTCCTCTTAAGTCTGATCCTCTGCTGCTCCATCATGTCCATGTCTCTGACAGGCTGGACTTTGGTTCAAGAGGCTGGAATGGCTGAGATTCTGCTGTTAGCGAGCAGGGTCGTACAGGTAGGAAGTGGTGAGGTTGATGGTTGGTGCTTCGAGGTAGAGTTCATTGAAGATTGTCTTCCCTTCCTTAGGTTTTATGCTTTTACTGAAGGGAGGCAGTTTCAAGAGATAAAAAGCTCTTCCCGTTATCCACCTTTTTTTCTATATTACTCGAAATGGCTGTAATGATAATAGAAGTAAATCTTCCTTTGCATAGTTTTTTTTTTTTTTTTTTTTTTTTTTTTACAAATTGTAAGACCTAATAGTATATGACGTAAATTTCTCTTGTTTGCAGAACTTTTATGAATACTTGAGACAGGTACTTTTATAAGAAGAAAATTTCCCTCTTTGTCGCAATTTTTTCGTTTGTTATTAGCGAGAGTATCATAAGAAGTAAATATCTCAACGCTGAGCATGTCTTGAATCTGGAAACATGGATAGTTTTATACGTGGTAAACTTCTCTCTATAGTCATAGTCATATCTATTTTTGGACCTCACTCTCAACTTACTTTAAATTTATTGCACATTGCTTTTCACCTCCTTTTTTCTGTAAATTGGAGGGGGCCGACTATGCATTAATCTTTAATAACCTTAAGTTTTCGAGCCCAATATGTATAAATAATCAAGTGCCAAACAATTTAATGTCAGCTTAATTAAATAGGAAATACTGAACAGGAAAGGTGAAGATATCCCAAAAGTAGGCATTTTGTGATTATGGCCACATATAATCAAAGAAAGGTTATAGTGTTTAAATGCAGAAATCGTTTTGGATGTTAATAGATGCAGAGTGACTAGCTAACTTTTCCAAATTATAAATAAACCTTAATGGAAGTATGTGTACTACCTCTAATAATGTTAAACCTCTTTACTGAAATGCTTAATTATTAACTTCATCCAGGTAGCGTAAGGTTTACAGTATAGTCAGTTATTTGTTTCATGACAAGGTATGTTTAATGCCTAAAGGTTTTACTTGGTATGTAAAAATCAGAGTTGTTATGAACTCTGACCGGCTAAACACTAATTTGAAATCTGTCTACTTTCAGGGATCCGCGGTGGCCTTTCTCATCCCTTTTGTATCTGTCTACACCTACGAGATCAGCGACCAGTATCTGAGAGGGACACTGACCAGCGTTACAGAGGCCTTTGCCACCAGTGGTTTCGTACTCTGCTATCTCGCCGGATGCTTCCTCTCCTGGAGAACCTCAGCCATAGTCCTTCCTCTGGTGACCCTAGTACCTGGGTTCATAGGCATTTTCTTTTCGCATGAATCACCCCTTTGGCTTGCCAGAATAGGCAAAGAGGAAAAAGCATCGGAAATATTGAGCGTCATGCGTTGCACCGAAGAGGAAGCGGCATCCGATCTGAAAACAGCTCGACGAGATGTTGGTAGAGCATGCAAATGGTCAGAATCCCTTCAGATGTTATTGAAGAAGTCAAATGCTTTAGCAGTGGTGTTATCTAGTTCCCTTATGGTAATGAAAGAAATTTCTGGATTCGCGGTCTTATCGATATACGTCGTGCAGATTTTCCAAGAGGCTGGCGTTGGGTTGGACCCAAAATGGAGTTCTGTCGTTGTTGGTATGGCAAGGCTAGCCTGCAATGTCCTTGGTTCTTTCATGCTGCACAACTTTCGTCGCAGGTTGATTTTCGTCGTCGGAAATACACTAACTGGGCTAGCCACTGCGGCCATTGGGACGTTCTTCTATCTGCAAAGTAGAGGTTGGGATATTTCCCATCTCACGTGGCTTCCACTGGCTGCTCTAGTCGTGCACATGGTAGGTTACGCAGGTGGGGTCGGACCCTGCACTTGGACAGCATCGGTCGAGGTGCTTCCTGGACCTGTTAGGTCCATAGGGACAGGGATTTTCTCCACCAGTTACGCCACTGCCGCCTTTGTCATCTCGAAATCCTACCCAAATATCAGAGATATGATTGGACTTCATGGCGTCTTCTGGATGTTCAGTGGGGGCTGCATAGGCTATATTCTTCTGGCAATTTTCTTCCTCCCAGAGACCAAAGGGAAGTCTCTGCAGGACATAGAAGACTATTGGGAAAATGTAACTAAAAAAAGAAATGCGCGCGTTTATGTATAAGTTTTTGTATATGGCTGATTAGGTTAGTATATAATCGATTTTGCTTGTATATTTTTCCATTTTTATATTCAGTTTGTGCTTAGTTTGGTAAATGTTTTTGATTAATAAATATCAGATATCCTAGTGTCTTAATTATGAAATGAATGTTATTGAATTCAAATTTATCTATCCTAGGATATTAAGAATATTAACAAACACTTTAGTTAACGCAGAAAACCACGAACAACCATTAGCCTCAGTCAGAAATAACGTGACACGTGTAACCTCTATTTTTACTTAGGCACGTTACCCCCTTCCTTATAGATTTTTAATCAATTCCGTTTTTCAGCGCTCTGAGCTCCACGAATGTCTGTTTGAGAAAAAAAGTTGCTGAATACTGTATGGTAAAATAAGTACATTTTGCCTGGCATCCAGCACACTGCAAAGGTCTCCACATTCCATCGTAGAATGAATAGCCAAATTACTATGAGATAGTGTACTAGATGGGAGGCCCGAATTGACGCAGGTAAGCTTCCTATCCAGTGGCGTAGCTAAGGGTGGGCATGGGCGGGCACGTACCCAGCCACGAGTATCCTGTGCCCACCCACGGGCCCACTAAGGCATCTCTATTGACGAAATACTTTCAAATATAATAAATATTTTCCCTCAGCTTGCAATCAACATCATATGTATCCCAATGAGTAAACCAGAGAGCTAAAGCGACTTTCAGATACCCGATGGGCTTGCAGGTATGATGCTTGCAAAGTAATCAGAGATAGGTTGTCTGCTGTGGTACGTGTTCTGGAAGATTTAGCAGATGACTTCAATGCAGATAGGGCTATTGATGCAAGAGGACTGATATGCCAAATAAATGCTCATTTTGTTATGAAGTCAGTTATCATGACATATTCTCGTTAAGATAAATCAATTATCAAATTTGCTACAGTCAGCTAACCTTGACTTGGCAAAAGCTGTAGAATTAATTGAAACTGTAACAGTTCAGCTTGAAGAGATGCGTTCAGATCCATCTTCTTTTGATCCTTTGTGAGATGAGGTGGAGAAGAATTCAACAGCTCATGGTTTTGATACTTCAGAGTGTAGACCATCAAGGAAACGTAGAATTTCTACAAAATTGCAGGAGTTTGTTGTTGTTGATTCTACTGGAAAACAGTCGGGAAGCACACACTTTGGCCTCAGTGTTAAGGATTCAGCACGAATTCACTTTTTTTTTTTTTTTACCCTTTTGTAGACCACATGTTGTCAGAAATGAAAAGGCGGTTCAGTAATGAAACCTGCACACTTATGAAAGCATTACAGTCACTTAACCCACAAAGTACGGAATTCTTATCTTTCGAGAAAATGTGTGGACTTATTCATGCCTATAATGCTAACACTGAAGATCTCAAACATGAGCTGTACTCTGCAAAACGCATGTTAGAAAGACGCTACAAGGACGTAAGTGACACTGAAAGGCCTAAATCATTGTTAGACTTACTGAAAATTCTTAATCCATATGAGGAGGCATTTCCTGAACTCTGCAGACTAGTCAAAATTTCTGTAGTGTTACCTGTGCCGTCAGCTTCTGCAGAGAGAAGCTTCTCTGCTCTGAAATTGATTAAGACTACTCTCAGAAATGCAATGGGCAATGACAGATTAAGTAATCTTGCTGTGTTATCAATTGAAAGTATGCGAGTTAAAAGATTAGATTTAGAGGAATTTGTAGATAGGTTTGCAGAAAATCACAAGAACGGGAGAATATTGTTAAAATGAGTCATGTCGCAGTAGTCTGCTGCTTCATCACATATAATGTATAGCAAGCAATTTTTTTCAAATTTTGTTACTTTCAATATATTTATATATATATATATATATATATATATATATATATATATATATATATATATATATATATATATATATTATTTCGTTCATCCATTTAATTTTTGATCAAGAGTACCTATTACATAACAGACTTACTGTAGGCTATAGAAAGTCTATTTTTTTTTTTCTTGTATTTCCATGCTTATGTTTTACAATTTCTATACGCACAGGAATTAATGTGTTTTGCATAGCTCACTTTGTTTTTCAGTTTCATATCTGTAATTCCTATTATAATGTACCTGATTTCTGTAAATCTCTATTTTACTTGATACAATATAACAGAATCACAGATACCTGTATAATGCCTGAATATCCACCGCTGGTCTCAGAATGTGACCTAATACCCTTCTCATATGGCTTCAGAATGCCTCTGAAATTGGTCACATTTCAAAATTTTCTTGGGGCTTACAGCTCCCCCCCCAACCCCCCAGTTGTATAGGCTCGCTCCGCTTGCCTAGTGCTTGGAGGAATAATATTCCTCCAAGGCCCAGTGCCCCTATATTCAGCTGTGCCCCCTAGGTGCCCACGCACTGACAGACTCCTAGTTACGCCACTGTTCCTATCTCAGGGAGATAGTTTGAGCATAACAGCTAAAGTAGCAAGTGACATCCTAGACATTCTGTAAAAAGGGCCATGTGCAGAATTAGTATGTCAATGGAATGACATTCATTTTCATTTTAATGAAGCTCATTCAGTCAACATATATGAAAATAGTCGCTCTGGACACAGAACTTATCTCAATTCCCACTTTTTTTGGGGTGGGGTGAGGAGGAGTGGAACAACGTACCATTGGTACAGTGTAGACATCTTCAAGGCTTCTAAAATAACCAAGGTCTCTGGTATACCTGCGGAGTCTCCTGACAAAAGATCAGAGAAAGGCAACAATAATCGAATATAAAAGCCTCAGTAATTTATTGATTATTTTAACATTATCTGGTCTCACAACAAAATGCGTCAATTAATGTTTCATCTTCCTTTTTGTTGTAGCTCACATTATAATTATTATTTATTAGTTTACAGGTTATCGTACTGTAGTTTGTTTGGATTACTTCATAACAGGTTTGAAAAATTTGCTAGCGCAGAAGTATAAACAAATGATGTGTGAGATCTCTGGTCATCAGAGATATCATACACACATAGCTTAAATTACTATAGCCTGAATGTACCGTCACCAGGGCATATTTTCTTATATTATTTGGATTATTTGGCAGTTGCCTTCCGAATTTGCACAAACTGGCACCGTTAGGAAAACTAAAATTGCTCATCTTAATCTTGGATACGAGAAGAATTGTGGAGAAAGGGTTTCAGATACCTTCCCATGATTGACAAAAATACAGTCAACATACTGTTGTTATGTTTAACTTTAAGTAGTGGTATTATATTACTATTATGATCTAGGGACTATGTTTTAAAAACTTGCTCGGCCTAATGACATTTAGGCTACTTAAGCAACCGCCTTTGGAACAAAATGTTAAAAAAAATAAACATAAATTCGATATAAATTTTATTAAGTAAATTCTTGGCAAATTGCATGCAAGTTCTGCATTTTGGGAAAGAACGGTGCCAGTTTGCTATAGAAACGACTTTGCCTTTGACACCAAGACCACCATAAGGTGCCATTATTGGCGGCGCGGTTTAAACGGCACCAATAAAATCTTCAACTTTAAGCTTTCTTTATGATTATTTCCATGCCATTTTATGGAAATAGTATATCTAATATAATGAAAATGTGTATTTCAAATAACTAAAAGGTCTCAGCAGAGAGCAGCTACGGAATGAAAAGAAAATTATACTACAAAAGCAAACTCCTTGCTGTAGTACGAAGTCATCTCGTACAACGTACTACGTAACCATGCACAGTCAGGACCAGCCTGAATGGATTTTTCTGTAGTGTGCCGACTTGCGTTTAGCAAGCAAAACTTATATAATTACTGATATCTTAGTGATTTGTTCTATACCAATATGCTTTGGCTTGGGAATGGCGACAGGAATATGGATCATGGTTATGTATCCCTCTCCCACAGGCTACTAATTTCATGGGAGTCAGCTTTCCAGCACATCTTTTTCAACTGATCGACTTTGATTTACTTATCAATGTCATGTAATGTGCCACACTGTTTTATTGTAAGCAGTCTCAATCCACCAATCTGAAAAGTGTCCCAGCAATGAGCTCATGAAATTAATGAATACATAAGTGGTTGAAGTGGACCAAATATTGAATATTCCATGACCAATTGTATCAGAGGCCGCTGCGCACTGCCTGTTGAATTATTGTACATTGCTTACTGAAAGCAGCCGAGTAACGGTGACTGTGGCTTTCCATTTACTGGCCTCCGCGAGTCCGACCTTGAGCTTCGGTATCGACAACGTGGCTCCTTATAATCAATTTGAGACAAGTTTGAAAAGCTCAGGAGACAGGAAGCCAGTTACTCAGTTAGACGGTGCCTATCTAGCCTGGTTGATAGAAGAGTCCTGGTGTGTAACAACTCTGCGCTGTAAGCGATTCTTTTTTCAGTAAGAAAACATAGAGACAACTGACGTTCAGGCTACAATTTGGCAAAAAGGTAAACTATAAATTTGGCCTTCGATACTTTTGACAGTTGCCAATTTAGTGTTAGGTAAGCTAAGTCAATTTTATCAAGATTTCACCACACGGGACCGTCTTCTGACTAGCCTAAATCTAGCTTCTCGGTCGCGTAGTGTGATTGACCTGCATCAGGTATAGATCCGCCCGTTTCATATGCAATTCCTGTTCCTAAAAGGGGGAAGGGTGCTCGGAGCTGAACCTCCGCTCGTAGGGGTGGATAGTTTTAATGCAGGCCATCATAGAGTATTATAAAGGTTGATTTTCATCCGTTTATCAAAATTCATAGTGACATGCTGCATTTGCCGGTCCTTTAAGCCTGTGATCCAAACACCTGTTAGAATACTCGCACGGTATTAGCCTAAGTGTCTATGTGACACTGGTGGCATCAGTTACAGAATTGTGAACCTCATATAGGTTGTGCAGCAAGTTTGTATTAGTTGAAGACTATCGAAAGGGAGCCAGCCAGTGACGTAACTAGCGTGACTTAGATCAGCCTAGGCTCAAGTGCTGGCAACTCGTAGATGTGACAGAGGAAGCATTATTATAGTCAAGTTTTAACCGTATCTATGGTTGTAGAGGATTGTCTGCATTTTGAGGGGAAGGAATAAGTAATGTATTGATACTAAGGCTACCAGGATATTAGGCCTAGGCTATGTATCCAAACCCATCCTAAGCAACCAGATGCTTCATGTAAATATGTGGTACATAGCCCCCTAAACACATATCATGAGTTGCTGTAGCCTAATACTCTTAGCATGCCCTACAAAATGCAGTAAACATAGGATAGCTTAGTTGTGATCTAGCAAGAATTTATGGCCAAGGCTGGAAATTGCTAGATGGAGCACCAGCAAATGCCTCAGGAGCCAGTTGGGAACGGCAGTAAAAAAGGAAATTAAATTTTTGTAGGCTGGGCCAAAAATAGTTAATTTCAAAAGTGCTTTGAAGTTCTAGGCACTGCTGATTTTGTATTAGAGGTACCAATGATATTAGAAAATCTTATAAATCAACACTTTGATTTTGTTTGTATTTCAATACTTCAAAAAAACAATGAAAAATGTATTGCATGATGTAGGCAAGTTTTTGGCATTGTAGGTATTTGGCAACTCAAACTAGGCTAGTTTGCAGTTCTTTCATGTGTAACAGTTCATGTCTCAATACTGTAATGTACAATGAATTATGGCAACTGAATAGCTCTCCCATAATGTTGGCCAGCAGTACTTTAAATTTGAATACTAATGGAAGTATCTCAAAATGAGTTTTGTATAAAGTTTATGACTTTGTTGCATTTTACATTGTAAAATTCCTGCCTTTACAGCAAGACTGTTTGCACACTAGAGAAACATTATCAGAATGAGAGAATGTTTCATACTATATTCTGTGAGGTTTTAGCTTAGCCTTCAGCAAGACTTCTTGGACTGTCCAGGATCATCCCATGACCTGGACTTAATCCTGGTATCATCCAGCAATAGAGAACAACAGTATGTTGAGAGAGGATCTTGGCAGGGGTGAAGAAGCACATACACTCTTAACCAACCACTTCTTTCTTGTCTTCTATGGTGTACTAGAGGACTTACCCTCCCTGGTTCTGATCGGCTGGGAAGTTATTTAGAGATCGAGTGAGTCTCTGCACTCCTCATTCATCTTCCAGGACAGTGAGCAGTGAAGTATGTATACAGTCTCTTCTGTCCTGGTTGGTTAAACCCATACGGCAACTACTGGATTTTTCTCTTGAAAGGGGTAGGTGTCTTTCTAGAGCGCTACCAGTCATCTGTGGATGATGATATTGCAACTTACTGACCTTGATGCCCCAGTTTCTAAATAGGTCCCCAGAACCTTCTTGAGAGTTTAGTTAGAATGATACAACAATGGGGATAAGGCATTTTCTGTCTCAAATTAGTTGTGCCAGACTTTATAGGAGATTATTGTACAGTAGCCAGCCTTTTCCTGCTAATACAAATACAACAGAAAAATGGACATTTGCAGGTGATGTTTGACAGTTTTTCATATTTTTTGCCATAGGCACAGACTTTTATGGTTGTGGCAGAGGTTCATAACCTCATGGTCTGATCATTTTAGAAAATTGTCAGTCTTGTGCCAGGAGACAAACCTCACTCCTGAGAAGACAAAAGCGATTTGCTTTTCCTTTTTGTACAAACCTGGCATCTTTTATCAATCCCACCTTTAACCTTTAGGCATTTGTACTGTACTTGTTTGCCAAAGGAAAGGGTCGACAGTCGGGTGTCTGGGCATTACAGTCACCCCACACTTACCTGCCAGTGGATAACTACAGGCAGTCCCGGTTCTGACGTTCCGGCTACGGCGTTCGAGGTTCTGGCGCTTTTCAAATATATTCATCAGAAATTATTTCCAGCTTTTACGGCGCATGTTCGGGTTCTTTTACGCGTCGCTGCCGATCCGATATGGCCCCAAAATGGCAGAATAATCATAATTTGAAGGTTCTTTTGATGTAAACTCAATAATAATGCAGTTTACATCGTTTTCAATGCACCCAGAGCATTAAAAAGTAAGGTTTTCTTATGATTTTTGAAATTTTCAGTGTTCCGACTTCATTTTTGGTTCTGACGCAGCGCAAGAACGGAACCCCGTCGTAAACCGGGACTATGTTACTATGTTACTAAGCATCAGTGACCAAACCAGCTTTTACCAAAGGTATACAGCTATATTTGTATAAAATTCTTTAGGGTCTTACATCTAAGAAAATGTTATCTTAAAAAATACAGTTTGCAGCTTTGTAGGCAAATTTGAAAATATCAAATATGAAAGTGTCAGATTGCAATCAGTATGTATCATTTTGTATGGAATGGTTCACAGCATTACACAAAAATTTTAGAAAATTAGCATTGAACCACTTTGATGCCATGATTGAGTTTTCAGTCGGCATTTTTAGGAGTTTTCCATTTTAGAGTTTTAGGCATTTGGTTGCCATAAAAACCTGCTGAGTTTCATGTCACACAGTTTTAAACATAATGAACACCCCTGCATAAGTCCTGCTTTGCTACAGCAATCAATCACCCACCTTTATTGCCCATATTCCTTCTCCATCGCCATATCAGTGGTTTGTACTGGGATATGAAGAAAAGGCTCCTTTTGGCTTTTGGTTTCTGTATTTGCAAATATAGCCAGAGCCATAGCCAGAGCCCCAGACTTTTTTTATAGATAAGTGAATTCAAGTCATATAATGTTGTTACTATAGTATTGTGATTTTTTGCACACTGTCCTTGTAATTATTGTATTGCTAATATTAAAATTTTTGTTTATTTGATTGTGTAAAGGTCAGTACTACCCTAAGTCAGTACTACCCTAAGACAAAGTAGAGACAACTGATTGCAACCAAGCTCTTTGAGTAGAAATATTGCTGTAATTATCTAGCAGTAAGAATTGCAAACATAGAAGAATTCCTGGAGCCTATCACCTGTTATAATATGCTGTTCATTATTTGCAGTTACAGGTTTGTTTCTTTTAAAGAAAATTACTAAAGTTTTTCAAAGCATTTTTCTTTCAGACAAAAAACCTGGTAGTGTATACAAAGTAGGTTCCTCCGAGCTCAGCTTGCTGAGTTATTATCTTTGGATTTTGCACAAATGAGATGCAAAATAAGATCTGTGGCAATTGGACAGGGGCTCCCTCTAACAAAGATGACTGTACCTGCAGCACTACCATTTTTACTTATTTTGAAATATACTTAAAACCTGATCTCTGCCTGAACCAGCCATAAATGTCATTTACCCAGGGATTTTGGTTATTTGTAAGGTACAGTATTTAATTTATATAATATGAATCAATTTGTGTGCATATTCCACCATTTTTCACAACCTTATCTTTTGTTTCAGGTGATAGTCAACATGGCTGGACGTCGTATTGCTGTTGTAAGTATTTTTCCTTGTTCAGATTTTTACAACAGCTTATGAATAATAACTGGAAGCTGGTTTTCAAATATGGTTAATATACCTTAAGATTTTCATAGTATGACTCTCATATATTGCTGAACATCAGTCCGTTTCTTTTACAAATCACTAAGGTTCAGATGTGGTATTTAGAGGAAGTTTCCTATTAAGGCCAGCCTCCCTCCCCCCCCTTTTTTTTTTAATAATCAAAAGTATCTCCATAAGGATTGCAGTACCTATGAATGCTCTTAATCAGTCCCCATATACATGTAAACTTATGAGGTGTTGATTGACAACATTGGAGTGTCCTGACATGGGGAAAGCTTCTCAAGCAGCCACACATCCTGAGGTTCTACACCAACCCAGAGATCCTTCTTGCATGGTTACCCAAAAGGGTCACTAGGAGTAGGATTTTTGTAGAATCTAACCAGATCTCGACTGTATACTATTACTAGGTCAGGTGGAGTCAGTTCTCCACTGTTTTTAGGGGAATAGAAAAAGAAGTGTTTGTTGTCCATCATCAAGAGCCTCAACAATCATAGACACTAACATCTTTTCCCAGAATTTTGGTAGTGTATGAATCCCACCTTGCAATGCGGTTCTCAAAATGCACACCAGTTTTGTTTGCTACCTCCTGCTTAACACTCTTGTAGATTATAGTCTTTTTGCCACAGGTACTGACATTAGTGCCAATTAAAGGTACAGGGTATTTCAGCCTCATTTAACCAGTTAAAGTCAATTAATGTCAGCATACTAATGTCAGATAGCCTAATCTACTTGCTGCTTCCTCAGGGATGCCACTCAAATACTAACACATTACTGTATAGATAGATTCTTTGGTGGCAACCTTTTAAAGTAATCCAGTAAGTGTCTAATCCCACAGATTACTAGGTAGTGCCATCAGTGCACCTCACACGGTGCACTGTAAGCATTACTTAGGGTTCTTTGCAGCATCCCTTTGGCCCCTAGCTGCCTTTGTGGCCTACAACAAAGCAAAAAGGAGAGGGATTGACTTCTGCAAACCCAACATCAAATGCAGGGAGGTGGGGGAGTAGCTCTTGAATCCCATATGTAAAGACCTCAGGTTGGATGTTAGGAAAAATACAAATTACCTTAAAAATTTGTAATTTTTACTCTACCTCTGTTCATATCTTTCTTCTGTCTTACTTTCCACCCTTCCTTAACATGTTATTTTTACACATTGTATTGCAACTGCAAGGTTTTCCTCCTGTTTCAAATTTAATACCTCCTTTACTCCCAATTTCCCTTTCAGCACTGAATGACCTCATAGGCCCCAAAGCTTTGCCTTTGGCCTAAATTTTACATACAAATTCAAATTCCAGTTTACTCACCATCATCTTGCCTCCCTCATATTAGCCACTTGGACCTGTCAGAGGTCATCAGTCACTACCGAGTAAGGGCCCTCCACGTGGTTATTCTTAACCCAGCCATGCAAAAGGAGTGAAGCTAGAGAAATGATTGAAGTCCTTGGTTGATAAAATATTTAAAAGATTTTGTTGAATGTGGAGGATAGCTAAGAGACACAAGGAGCATATACTTAAGCAAGGAAACTCAACTCATAAACGCCACGTCTTGCTATTGAGTCTTTAGTGCCGTAAGAGTTTAAGAAAATTACCTATGCTATGTTGCCACCACCTGATAAAAGACAACTAAGTATGGCATTTTATTTACCCTGCAAACAACAGTCCCATACTTCAGTCAGCTAAGCTGAATGTCATTGAATGGTAAGATTGGGATGTTGAATCTCCCAACAGACAACAGCTTAAGTGAGTTGGTGCATGATAATCTGAGCCAGTGTAATGGATCCTCCTGTGGTTTCACCAGATCTCATTTGATTATTGATGAAATTGTCATCTCTGGATGAATAGTATTGTTAATCAAGGAAACAGCCTCTAAATGCCTAATTTGGATATAACTTCTCACCTCTAGGAACTTGACGAAATTTCAGAAAATCATTGTATAGGAGATGCTAATTATGGAATTGACCAATAAAATACCATCATGTGTTGATCTGTGAATCATTTCTTATATTAATTCAGTGCTGCTAGCATTTCAGTTATACATTTTTCTTACTAGGTTACTGGTGCCAATAAAGGAATTGGTTTTGGCATCATGAAGGAGTTGTGTGCTAAGTTTGATGGTATTGTCTACCTGACCTCCAGGGATGAAAGTCGAGGATTGGCTGCTGTCAAGAATTTGAGTGAGGTAAGGGAATGAGCAGGCTTGAGCTGACTACTGTACATAAGAAAAACTGAGTGCATTGGCCATTTAGGATGGCCTCTGTGTCAGTTGAGTAATATGTTCCAGTGTAAAAACCCCATTACTTTAACATAATCTACAGTAGTAGAAACCTCCAAATGCATCCTAGAAGAAATTGATCCCTTTCCACCTCTCTGAGTATTCATCTTTGTTCCTTAGCTCTTCTCATTGGTGGAAACTGGTAATTTTCTTCATGTACTGTATGATGTTTGAATTACACCTTCAGTCTTGTTTCCCATGAAAATTATGCTATAGTCTTCATAAGTATTATTGAATACATTTTTAATTTAATTATTTTGGAATAATTTATTTTTCCTTTACTATAACCCTTGCACTATTCTTTCTTTTTAATCATTTTGTAGTATAAGTTACTGATAATTCACATAATTTTGCCCTTTTCATGTGCAGCTTGGATGCTTTGTTGGTGCATTACTGTCAGCAAAATTGTTAAATACACAATATTTTTGAACACACTACAATTTTGATGTCTTAATGTCTTTTAGTTATGTGAACGAATTTATTGTCTCCGTTAATTACAGTTTTTAGGGATGGTGTGTGCTAGCTTAACTTTCGTTACCAGTTATGAATGCCTGGCAAGCTCTGTTACTTTTTACTTCCTCAATTGTTTTTTCAATATTTGTTTGTGTTTAGCTTAGTATTCTTGTCATCAACCTTAAACAAGTTTTTCATGTTGCCTAATTCTTAAATTTCATGTAAGCAACTTACCAAGTAATTATATAGCTGTAGTTTCATCTCGCATGGCAGCCTTTTTTATTTGTATTAAAAAATCACGGTAGCACTTAGATAGTTTAGTGCAAGTGACATGCCCCGCCCACTAATGGGAGTACTGGAAACGACTTAGCAGAGATCTCATTCTGTTTCTTTCGGCTCTCGAGTGACATTGGGGGTTTGCTGCAGCTTTTGTTTACTGATTTTTGGTTGTATGGCTGGATTTCGGTGAAGTGTATTATTGCTTATTTTTAGTAGCCTTCAAGCATTGATAGCTTTCAGGATCAGTTCCCAATTTTTTTTTTGGTATTCTGTCTGATTCAAGTTCATCTAGTTTTTGCTACTGTAGCAAAGGTTGCAAAGAGGAGGTGGCTACTCGTCCCTTCAGTTCTCCTAAACCTGGGAGAAGACATATTGAAAGTCCAATGGAGGCCAATGGGGTTAGCCCACGGGTAGCTGCCCCCTCAGTCGAACCTGTTGCACGTTCCCGGGTATTGGCAGACAGCTATTGGAAAGGCGTCTTGACAGGAGAAAGTATTATGCAAGTGGAGGAGGTGGCTTCTCATCCCGCTGGCTCTCCTAGACGAAGGTCTCTGTCCTGCTCCCCTGAACCTGGGAGAAGACATGCTGGAAGTCCAAGGGAGACCGGTGGGGTTTTCCCACGGGTTGCTGCCCCCTTAGTCGAACCTGTTGCATGTATATCCCAGGTTTTGACAGACAGCTGCTGGAAAGGCATCTTGGATGTGCGCCAGTTGTCGTCCGACTCTCTAGACTCCAGCCCAGACTTGGAAGTGCCACAAGCACTTTCTAGATTTGTCTTGTCCATTGAAGAGGCTCGCAGGCGATGCTGGCCACTCTTCTCCGCTGCCCAGTTAGCAGTTTAAGGAGTAGGCACAGTCCTCAACCTTCCTGCTGCGCATGGGACAGCCGGAGTATTTCTCTCTTGAGTGTACTTCTGTTGGGCTCCAGTATTTGGCTCCCAAGCTCCCATCTCCTCATGAGTGCCCGATGCCAGCTCCTGAGCGCTCAGCACCTGCATCAAGCACCTGGCACCAGCTCCCACATGCCCGGCGCCAACTCTTCAGTATCATTCTCCTGTTTGGAGCACCAAGCACCCTTTACTGACTGCAGGTCTCCTAGCCTATGAAGCTCTCCTTCAATACTGTATTTGTGGCCGAGCTAACCTACCCTTTTTTGGCTCTAGCTAGCCCTGGTCTCGCCTTCCTCGACCTTCCTGATGAGGAGCCATCCAGATGACAGATCCAGGCTCCCCACAATGGTGCTTTCCTCGTCTTATAGGAAGGCACTCGAGGAGATCGAAGTTTGGTTTTCTGCTAAGAGGGAGCAAGGTAAGACTTCCTTTGTCTTTCCTCCCTCACGCTTAATCCATAGGGGTTTTCTTTCCTATGCCACCAGGGAAACTCCTTCCCGATGCTCGGCGTTTTCGTCGGTGAAAATTACGTTTTTCGTCGACAAAACTTGACCTCTTTGAGTTGCTTGAAGCTTTCAGTTTCTTGGAGTGCTAACCAAGAAGATTAAAGATGGCATGATTTAGTTGGAGACTTTGCCTCGGACTGGCTAGGAGTCCTCTGTCTCTTGCAGACAAGTTCATCAGGGATGGTTCTCTTGAACTTGCAGCTTTTTCATCTTTGGGGGTTTTGAAGAAGAGAGATTTATGCTACTCCCTTTCCACTAAAGAAGTTACTCAGGCCCAGAAGTCAGACCTCCAATAGAAGTCGACTTCTGGCACATTCTTTCAAATGACCCAAGGACTTGTCTGCATTTATTCCTAAGACGGTCTCTCCTCTCCAGCTACATCCCTTTTGTGGGAGTAAACCTAAGTCCAGTCTAGGACCTGCCCCAATGTCTGCTTCTCAGCCAGAACTATCTAGAGGAGTTCAAGTCCTTGCCCAAGAAATGAGGAAGAAGCCCTCCATGCACAAGAGGGCGCCAGTTGTCTTGAGTTTTGGGAAGTGGAGTATCAGAGAGACAGAACAGTGGATTGTCAAAGTTCTGAGGGAGGACTACTCCATTCTGTTCATGGAGAGCCCCCCCCCCCTTTAGTCCCTTCTCCCTTTGTTTTGACGGCCTACTCAAGAGGCTCGAAAAAACATTCGACCCTTTTGGAGGAGGTCTCCTCTCTCCTTAGAAAGAGAGCCATAGAAGAAGTCGAGGACGTCAACTCAGAGGGCTTCTACTTCCGTCAGTTTGTGGTCCCCAAATCATTGGGGTTTGGAGACCAGTCCTCACCATAAGCACCCTCAGTCTCTTCGTCCGGAAGACGAAGTTCAAGATGGAGACGAATCAGTCAGTCCTTTCACCCATTCACCAGGGAGATTGGATGATTGGGTGATAACCTTGGATATGCAGGACGCATACTTCCACTTCCCCATCCATCTGGACTACAGGAAGTATCTAAGGTTCGTCTTCCAGGACACACTCTCAGGGGCCCCACGTCAGCATCTAAATGCCAGTCCCCTCTTGGAGCACCCGGTGCCAGTTAAAATCTATCAGTTTCAGGCTCTTTGCTTTGGCCTCTCTACGGCACCTCAAGTATCCACTCAAGTCCTCGCTCCTCTGACAAATGACTTTATTTTATAAACATCCGTCTATATCTGGACGACGTGCCTCTTCAATCCCCTTCAAGGGAAAAGTGCCCGAAGGACTTGAATATCTCTCTCAGGAATTTGGAATTATCTACTTTAAGGAGTCCCGGTTGGTCCCGTTGCAAGAGTTTCCTCTATGTGGGGAGGAGTCTCAACTCTCGGACTTTTCAAACTTTTCCATCTGCCAAGAGAATCGCCAGCTGCCTTTAGACAGTCCACAAGTTTCTAGCCGTTTTGTCTTTCTCGGCCCATCAGTGGATGAGCCTAGTGGGGACTCTGTCGTCTATCAAGATGTTCGTCAAGTTAGGCAAACATCATATGAGAGTTTGGCAAATCTACTGCAAGGCCAACTGGAACAGGGAAACAACCTTACACCTACACGTTTCCCATAAACTCAGGGGTCAAGTCGGACCGGCAATGGTGGCGGTATGAACGTAGACTATCAGAAGAAAAGCCCTTCATTCTCTGAACCCAGACCTTATTCAAGTTCTTCATTGGAGGGGTGTGTAGAGCTCTCGGCTAGCACGCTGTTGGCCTAGCGTTCGACTCTCTGACCGGCCAATGAACAATTAGAGGAATTTATTTCTGGTGATAGAAATTCATTTCTCATCATAATGTGGTTCGGATTCCACAATAAGCTGTAGGTCCCATTGCTAGGTAACCAGTTAGTTCTTAGCCACGTAAAATAAATCTAATCCTTTGGGCCAGCTCTAGGAGAGCTGTTAATCAGCTCAGTAGTCTGATTAAACTAAGATTTTTTTTTTTTTTTTTTTTTTTTTTGGGAGCCAGGGGATACATTACACCTGGAGTACCCACCAGTCTCAGTGAATGGGTTTTGGTGTTTTCAGTGTAGGTGAAAGCATTGTCTGGTTGTTTTTTATATTGGTACTGCACCCAGGGCCAGGACACTTATATATGCTTTGCTAGCCATCAGTCCTATCCTTTGCTGCAAAGCTCCCACTTAAGTAGAGGTGCCCCATGGCTTTACTGCTACACCATTACAGGTTAAGATGAACACCAACCAGAGGCAATATTCACCTGAAGTAGCTCTCTTACCACGTAAGGAAATGACAAGCATTGTTTCAATGTCATTTCCTGGTAAGAGAGCTTTCTCTATTTCAAAGTCATTACCATGTCGTAATGTTTTGGAAGAGAATATGTCCATGTATCCCACCCCCCATTCAATGTGGGATTCAGCTATGTAACTACATGTTAAGTTAATTATATGAAAATTATATTTTCACAATAAAATTAAGTTTCACATATACTTACCAAGTGATCACGGAATCGGAACCCACCCTCCTCCCCTCATGGGCACAGACAGAATGAGATTTTCTGCTAAGTCATTTCCAGTACTCCCATTAGTGGGCGGGGCTTGTCACCTACACTAAACTATCAAAGTGCTACCATGATTTTTTAAGTAAAGGCTGCTGTGCGAGTTGAAACTGTAGCTATGTAATTACTTGGTAAGTATATACGAAACTCAATTTTACCATGAAAATATCATGTTTCCTCCTGTTAAGGAGCTGGTAGTTAAGTCTTCCAAGAAGACTAGGCATCTCAGACACACCTCAGCCATGGACAACTTTTCCTTACTCTTGTATCTGTCTCCTGTCTTATCCTGTCCCCCTTTTCATTGGACTGGAAGATTTTCCAAGACTGGCTCTCCTCTCTACTGACTTTCAAGATTACCTTGTGCCCAGTAGGTAATTTTAGTTTGGTCTGGTCTGTCTCAACATTGTACAACAAGATCATGCCGACATTGTACAACAAGATCTTTGGCATGAGATTACTGTCATTGCTGCAAATGAAAATCCTTCCTGACATTTATCCCCTGGGGACTGGAATTCTTATGTGCATGTGCTGAGAGACATAGTTGGTAGTCCTCCTCTTTCTTCTGCAAGAGAGATGTGTGAATAGCGTAGAGTGCATGAAGTGGATGACTTTTGATAAATCTGTGATAAAACGAAAGTAAACATGTTTTTTTTTAATTTCCTCCATTTATTATTTCAGTTGGGACTTCAAGCTCAATACCATCAGCTGGACATTGATAACATTGAAAGTATCAAGAAATTTGCAGAATATATCAAGACCAAATATGGAGGTTTTGATGTTCTTGTTAATAATGCTGCCATTGCATACAAGGTATGTGCTGTATGCTATCTCTTCTTATGTTCTGATGATTTCTATACTGGCACTGTATTTAATTTATGTTCATCTGTTATCAAGTATTTGATATTATTTGCTAAATATTAGTAAAGTGTATTCTTACTATAGAATGCTGCAACTGAACCATTTGGGGAGCAAGCTGAAAACACCATACGCGTTAATGTCATTGGGACATTGAATGCCTGCCGGGAATTGTTTCCACTTCTTCGTCCTGGAGCTAGAGTTGTCACTGTTTCAAGCTCCTGTGGGCATTTGCTAAGGATTAATGGAAGTGAACCTGCAGCATCAGCCTTAAGGGAGAAATTTGCATCCCCAACACTTACAGAAGATGAGATTGTTTCTCTAGTGAATCAGTTTGTTGAGTAAGTGCATGTTTCTCTAGTGAATCAGTTTGTTGAGTAAGTGCATGATGTTACTGAGTAACCTTCAGATATGAAAGTTTCTTTGTATTTACATATTGTTCCTACAAAAATACAATTTCTAAATCTTTTTTAGTGGGATTATTGTTGGGTGCAAACTTGTTTGGCCAGGGCAGCTTGTTAACAAAATAGTCTAAAGTATAGGTAGGTGTGTGAGCAGAGTACCAATCCACTCCTGTCTTCACTCTATTACTCTGTCTTTGGCCATTATAGCGTCAGCTATCTCCGTTACTGCTGTGGTACTTCTGACCTTGAATGCTGGAACTGCTCTGGACATAGTCTCTTTTTTGTATTTTTATGATATTAATTGTTGTTACATGTTTTATAATGGAGGGTAAGGTAGAACAGCATAGACATAGGCAAGGATGTGTTTAGTTTTTCATGTTACCCGTAGCTGTTGACCATCATAATTTCTGTCCTCTACACAAAGGCAAAGATTGTTTTGGATGTCTTCTCTCCAGCATTTTGTCAATTAACCACCTTCAGAGAGACAAGTACATGATAGTTAGAAGCAGAAGAGGATTGAGACAACTCAATGATGTGCCAATGTAACACTTCTTTGTCACCTATACCTCTTGTTGGTCTTTCTTGTGATGACTGGCTTCTGCAGTTGGGACAACTGTGCCTGGAGGAGGTTTATCAAGGCCTATGAATGAACAGTCTCTTCCGTCAGTTCTTGATGGCTTTCACTCTCAAGTGGTAAACATTCCACATAAACTCTTCAACTAACTACATGCTGCGCTGGACCTATTTTTAAGGGTCTTGTCCATTCCCAGGAGTAGATGAAGGTGCTCTGGCCAGCAGTGGGCCAGTTAGGAGAAGCTTCATTTGCTGCCTTTTTTGGAGGGTTTGCCTTCAGCCAAAGACACTTTTACAGTTGCTGCTGCTACCAGGGTCCTTGCTTTGGCAACAGGCACCTATGTGGCTGCTGTGTTTGTGATGATCCTTCTGCTGGTACTGTCAAGCCTTCAACAAAGAATTCTGCCTTAACTTTGGAGTCCTCTGTTGTGATGGAAGATATTGGTGAAATACTGTACATAGTATGAGTAGTGCAAGAGGTTCAGCCAACCTCTCCATCCTCATCCTCTATGTCCTCAGACTCTACCTCCACTAATATTTCTTTCTTAAAGCTTATTAAAAATAACTTGAGAGCAAAGTTTGTTTTGTAGTCAATAGAAAACACTTTTTAGGGTAAGAGAGTTACATATTCAGATGTTTATAGGTGTAAAGTATGTAAAGTAAAATATTTTAACTGGATTTATTTTATGCTGCATCCTGTATTGTTCCTACATTTATAGATTTTATAGGTTACAAGAGCTGAGTAAGGTTGAACTTGAATTTTGCTTTAGTCTACTGCATGCTTGAATATTTACTACATAATATCTACACTTAGAACATGTCTACACTCCCCTACCCCCAGCCTGTTAGTGTGTATGAGCTAGGATTACAGTATAAATAAAATGCATTAGTGCCAAATCGTACTGTACAGTAATATAGTGCAGGACAGGCAAATTATTCAGGCATGAAAATCTTCAAATGATAATTTATAGTGTTTTGGAATTGTTACTCTCATCTTGGCATTCTTTCCTGTCAGATGCGCCTCATAAACTTGCAGAAGAGTAGATTTTTCACTATTGTAAATATAAAACCTTAGTGAAAGGTTGGGGTACAACACAAAAATGTTCTGAGATTTTTCAAAATATAGTACAGTCATAATCCTAGCCACCATTTTATTCTTTCAATAACTCTGGTGCAAGTTTTACGTGATTTAGCATCGTTGTATTAATACGTATATCGTAACACGACCTGAATTTTTGTGTTAGGTGGACTATGGCTAACTGAATCTAAGCCCACTGTCCTAGCTGTAGCCTCAGCTGTAGCCTCATGCCTATGGTACTTTCTTTTTGTTCAACAAATCTGAGACATTGAATTAATGGTATGTGACCCCAGGAAAGGCTTTGGAACCAAGGGAGCTATAAATTTGGTGGTTTATGTGTAAAACAGAAAATAATATTGCATTGCTTCACTTGAATGGAAATTTTAGACCATACTTATGTTATTATTTTGAACTCCTGACATACAGTCTATATTGTATGTTTGCAAAGCTATTCCTAAAATAGTGAAAAAATTCTGCTAGATTTTGTATTGCTGTTATGCATTTTTTAAGTGATCACAGAAACATAATTAATATTTTTTTTTTATAGAGCTGCAAAGGCTGGAGATTGGAATGCTAAAGGATGGCCCAATAGCACTTACAATGTGAGTAAAGTAGCTGTGTCAGCACTCACACGAGTGCAGCAGAGGGCTTTTGATGCAGACCCCCGGAAGGATATTGTAGTAAATAACTGTCATCCAGGATATGTTGATACTGATATGACATCTCACAAGGTTAGTAGCATAAGTGAATGTTAATCTACGTCAGCTGATTGAATTCTTAAGTTTTTTGGTAAATCTTTGGTTTCATTCATGCTGTATTTGAAGTACAGTAAAACAAACAGTGTCAAACAAATTTTACACTCATTCATCTACATGCCTACAAGGATGTCAACTGTATTGCTTGGTGAAATTGTATTGCTTAATGGTGTGACAGAAAGTAGATTTTTAATTGTAATGGATCAAGATTGATAAGTGTAAGCATTAGGTAATACATACTTGAAGGCATGCATAACAATATTTTATTTACAGTAGCATAACGACAGACATGTAGAAACTCTTCTGTTTCTTTTGAGTATTTAAGAAAAATAAACAAGGCTGTATAATCTTCCTATTTCTACTCATGAACATAGTCATTCCAGTAACATCATGGAGAAGTGCATCCAGTTTTGCAGTATAAATATTAACAATAACTTCTTTACTTCTCTATATATTTGTAAAAAATATTTAATGCAAGTTAGTCATGGTTAAAATTTTTAAGATTAATTTTATGACACTACAGTACCCAAAAGCTAAAAAAATTATATGTGTACATGGCTGGGTACTTCAACCAAATATATATACAGATAATAATTTGTCATTAGTAAGTAGCCTAGTATATGTTACTTAAGCCTTAAGTAAAGTTTTTTTTTTTTTTCTCTCTGACAAAGTATGATCACATTCCAAGTGAGAATCTGTCCCACTTGCTAAATAAAATGGTTTTACATAAAACCAAGTCTATTTACAAAATGCATGATGAAACCTTTTTCCTTTCAGGGTCCTCTGACAATTGAGCAAGGTGCTGTTTGTCCTTCTTACTTAGCTTTGTTGCCTCCTGACACTGATCTTCGTGGTGCTTACTTATGGTATGACAAACAAGTGGTAGACTGGGTAAAGGGCCCAACACCTTCTGTTGTGTGATCTTCAACATCATCCTAGAATCAAAAAGTAAGCAAGACAAAGTCTCATCCAGTTAATGAGTATAAATATTGTACCTGCTTTGTGTAGAATGTTTTGTGAATCTCCCTGTTCCCATGATATATCAAATGAAATCACATATTCAGTACTTCCAGTTATTACCTGGAATAAAATTATCTACTTAATGGAATAACTATGGAATGTATTTGTAATATAGAAGATAGTGATTTAATTTTTTGTACCAAAGTATTTTAGTGGACATTTAAAACTTATAGACATTTATGAAAACCCAAGCTTTCTGAGTAGATTACATGAAGAGTAAAATATAACTTCATTACTGTATTTGAATACCCTTTCTTTGCATTCAGCGAAGTTCCTACAACAGATGAATAGGACTATATCAGCTGTAAATACACGTTGCATCATGAGTAGTTGATTGTTTTACTTGGTATTCAGGTACAACAACTTAAAGGTGTAATTCTTTAAATTGTTTTTTTATGCACTTCAACATCAGCTTTGTTTAAAGATGTAATTCTTTAATTTGTTTTTTCTCATGCACTTCAACATCAGCTTTGTTTAAAGATGTAATTCTTTAATTTGTTTTTTCTTATGCACTTAACATCAGCTTTGCTAGCATAATACCTCCCTTATCCATGTTTTCTATGTCTGCACTACTACTTTAAATTGTACAAGAAAAATACTGTGCAAATGATATGAACATCAGATGTTCTGGAATGGTGGCTAAACCATTCCAGTAGCCTCTGCTTAGCCAGACAAGCACGTTTCGTACTCAGTATGGACTGGCTGACTGCGTTATCTCAAAAGGGTAATACAGTACATCAGAGTGACTTCATGGTCCTGATAGAGTAACAACAGTCACTCTGCTCAGCCTCTGTCCTGCCAGGTTGACAGAGTATCATTGTCAATAAATGGTTAAACTAGACCATTGAGTTAACCTTCATTTTCGTAGGGTATGGCCGAAAGGGTTTTTCGCGATGATTATGTTAGATCTTCTTAATATATGGCACTTTCTTCAAATGTTGTAACTGGATAAATTGAAAGTGATGATTTTTACAAGATTTCATTCAAGGATTGGTTACCATACTTAGATGAAAGTTGGATAATTGCTAAAGATATGTAAGTGTAGTCCCACATTCCCTGCCTTCAGAAATTGGGTTGTGTGGGTTATTCATGAAATACCAATGGGTTAGATAAGTGTGACCAGTTCAAAGACAAGGTGATATTAATTCAAAGTGGTGGTCTGTTTTGAGTAAGCACCACAGTCCAGTGGTAAGTTTAATGTTGATATTTTGGCAAACTCACTATTCCATAGTGCCTGCCATTCACTGTAGATGATTGATTTTAATGATTACTGTATTTCCCGGTATCAAAGTCATTTTTTTTTTTTTCTTAATATAAGTCTCAGAAGTTTACTCTGCGTCTTAGAGGCCGAGGGTCCCATTTTTCATTGGCCCATCCTAATCCCAGAGAAGGGCTCTTTGCTAGACAGTAATCAGAATGCCTGTGCTGTATATGACCCCTGAATGAAGTATGTAATATTATTCTTAATCAAAACAGTAAATAAACAAAAGTATTATTAAAAAACAGAATATATATTTGCTACAGCTGGTTCCATACCCTGCTATCTCTCAGGATGTTTGCTTACCTGGAGAACCTCAGCCATAGCCCTGCCTGTAGCGAGTAATACCTGCTCCACAGGCTTTTTCTTGTCACATGACTCATCCCTCTGGCTGACCAGAATAGGCAAAGAGGAAAAAGCATTGGAAATCTTCAGCATCCTGTATTGTACTGAAGAGGAAGAAGCATCTGACGAACAGCTGGATGAGATGTTGATAAAGCACTCAAATATTCAGAATTCCTCCAGATGTTATTGAAGAGGTCAAATGCTTAAGCAGTGGAGTTACCAAGTTCCCTTATGGAAATGAAAGAAATTACTGGATTTCCAGTCTTATTGATGTATGTTGTGTAGATTTTCCAAGAGGCTGGCTTTGGGCTAGACCAAAGATGGCATTCTGTCACTTTTGAGATGGCATGACTAACCTAAAGTGACCTACGTTGTACATTTTTATACTTATAACAAAAATAAAACCATAGACTTTTAAATTTTTAACTTTTATATAAGTAACTTACCAAGTAATTACATAGCTATGGTTCCCTAACCTACGGCAGCTTAGAAATTCAAAATTCGCGTGGTGGCGCTGTTATCATTAATGTGTAGGTGACAACGTCCCGCCACCATCCGGGACTCGAGGAAACAAACCAGCGGATAGCTCAATTCGTTTTCTGCCGGCTTCCAGTTAACATCGGAAGTTTTCATGCAGCTGCTTCTTCGCCTTTTGGCTTTGTTTTGCATGAATTTTGGTGAAGTATTCAGAATTTGTTGCCTTGTGGCTTGCTGCCATTGTTTGAATTGTTGTTCGAGTTAACTTTAGTTTATTTAGTTAACGATGTTGGATTCCAGTTCATCTAGTATTCGCTTTTGTTCCGAGGGTTGTAGAACTAGGCTAATTTAGCTTTCAAACGATTCTCATGCAAAATGCACTAAATGTAGGGGGCAAGAATGTAGTAAGGATAATACTTGCATAGTGTCAGGATTGGGAGGATAAGAAATGGAAAACATTGAAATCTCATCTAGACAAATTAGAAAGGGATAAGAAGAGGAAAGCAGCCATTAGGGCTGAAAGTAGGGCTAATGCAGAGTCCATTCCTTTGGAAAATGTAGGGGATGACAGAACTATCTCTCCTCCAATTCCTCCTCCCTCTCTTATCCTAACTCCTCCTACTTTACCATCTGCTCCTGTTCCAGGTTTCCATGATTCTGCTCTTAGTGCATTGCCAGCCTCGAATCTAGGTTTGATCAGAAATTTACTGTATTATCTAGTACCATTATGGAAATGGGGTCAGCTATTAAATCTCTAATGGAAAAAAATGTAGTGTTGACAGTGCAGTGAGAAGTGATGGTGCTGTGAATATTGAGGAGGTGGCTGTCCGTCCCACCAGTGCTGCTAGACGAAGGTCACTGTCCCACTCCCCCGCACCAGGGAGAAGACATACCGGAGGTCCAAGGGAGGCTGGCGGGGTTTGCCCACGGGCAGTCGCCCCCTCCGTCAAGCCTGTCGTGCGCTCCCAGGCTTCGACTAAACACCATTGGAAAGGCGTTCCTGTGCATCGACTTTCTGATTGTGGGTCTTATGAAGAAATCTGCGTCTGCTCCAGAGTCCAAGGATAAATCATTGTCTCCTATCTCTTCGGAGGAAGAAGAGATTGTTCAGGATACGGTTCCCTCTTCTTCCTACTCGTCTCTCCTGTGTTTCCTCTTGGAGAATTACCCAGACTTCTTCAGGCCTGTTTCACCTACTTCTCCAGCTTCTACCTACCTCATGAAAAAGCATCTGTCAGAAAGTACCAGACTACCCAAGCTTGTTCTTTCCTCCTCCTCGAAGAAAGCTCTCAAAGAAGTTCATGCCCCCCTGACCGCTAAGAGAGAACAGGGCAAAGCGACTTTCACCTTTCCGCCCAGCAAATTGTTGAAGATGAGATACTCTTACTATGCCACCGGGGAAGCTCCTTCCTTGGGAGTTTCTGCCTCCTTCCAAGGGGACTTCTCTGGTCCGGTGGATTCATCCTGTAGAAAGGCTTTATTGTCGGCCAAGATAATATTTTCCTTAGCTGTACTAGACCACCTTATCAAGAATATTTTTAAGGTGTTTGAGATATTTAGTTTCCTAGATTGGGCCATCGGGGCACTAGGGAGTAAGACTGAAGACTGCCCGGATTTAGCTGAAGATCTTGCCTCCGACTGGCTCGGAGTTATTTCATGCTCAGACAGAGCAATTAGAGATGGCTCTTTGGAACTCGCCTCCCTTTTTTCTGTGGGTGTCCTTAAGGAGGGGGAGCTCTGGCATTCGTTCGCCTCGAAAGGAGTCTCACTGATGCAGAAGTCAGCTCTTCTCTTTGCTGCCTTAGACAAGTCTCATCTCTTTCCTCAAAACATAGTGAAGGATATTCTTTTAGAGTTACAGAGCAAGTCCACCTCTGACTTGTTGACTCAGTCCACTAGACGTCCTAAGGAGCCTGTGCCTTCCTCATCTAGATCATTCTCCCCTCTTCAGTCTCAACCCTTTCATGGAGGGAGAACTACGACCCAGCCTCGACCTAGATCAAACTTCCGACCTCCTACGAAGTCCATCAAGAGGTCTTCCTTCAAATCCAACCCCAAGAAGTAAGAAGTTAGTCCTCCGTGCCCAGGTAGGAGCCAGACTTATACTTTTCTGGAAGGGATGGGAGAACAGAGGAGCAGACCCCTGGGTGATCAAGGTTCTCAAGGAGGGCTACCCCATTTCCTTCATAAAGACTCCTCCCTTAACTACATCTCCTATCGCCTTGACAGCGTACTCAAAAGGTTCCACAAAGTTTTTGACCCTCTTTCAAGAAGTTGAACTCCTCCTTTCCAAACGAGTAGTGGAAGAAGTCCTAGAGCCCCACTCAGAAGGTTTCTACAATCGCCTTTTTGTGGCTACAAAGGCCTCGGGGGGCTGGAGGCCCGTTCTGGATCTAAGCGCTTTGAATGTGTTCGTACTGAAAACTAAGTTTCACATGGAGACTGTTCACTCTTTCATGTCCTCACTACAACAGGGGGACTGGATGGTCACCCTGGATATGCAGGATGCGTATTTTCACGTCCCTGTTCATCCAGACTCTCAGAAATTTTTACGCTTCGTTTTTCAGGACAGGATACTACAGGTCCGGGCCCTATGCTTCGGTTTATTGACGGCTCCTCGAGTTTTCACCCGAATCCTTGCTTCTCTGGGGAACTGGCTTCACCTTCTGGGAATCAACATCAACATATATCTAGACGATTGGCTTCTCAGCTCGTCGTCAAAGGAAAAGTGCGCTGAGGACTTTAAAAGAACTCTTCGCCTGACACAGGAGTTAGGCATCCTCATAAACAAAAAGAAATCCCTTCTGATTCCATCTGAGGAGATTCCCTATTTAGGGATGATACTGAACTCTCAGACTTTTCGGGCTTTTCTGTCGCCCAAAAGAGTCAAGAACTGCCTTCAGACTGTCAGTCAGTTCCTTGCTCTTCCTTCCTGCTCGGCAGTGCAGTGGATGAGTCTTCTGGGGACCCTTGCTTCAGTAGAGCAGTTTGTAAGTCTAGGCAAACTGCACATGAGACCACTTCAGTTTTTCCTCAAAGCAAATTGGTGCAGAAAAACCTAACCAGACTCTTTCATCTTTCAGATTACGTCGGAAATCAAAGAGGATCTCCAGTGATGGTAGTGCGGGAAAAGACTTTGGGAAGGGAAATCTCTTCTCCCAGTGCACCCAGACCTTCAATTTTATTCAGATGCCTCTGACCTAGGCTGGGGTGCGCATCTGGAAGGTCGGGAAGTCTCCAGAACTTGGACTACAGAACAACAGAATGCTCACATCAACATAAAGGAACTGAGAGCGATTCACCTGGTCCTTCTATACTTCTCGGATCTGATCCGCGGCAAGAAGTTTGTAGTACATGCGGACAACGCCACAGCTCATGCATATATTTGCAAACAGGGGGCACTTATTCCTTCTCCCTGTACAAGATGACGAAGGATCTCCCTCTGTGAGCGGAAGAGAACCAAGTCTCTCTTGTCACCCGGTTCATTCTAGGGAGGATGAACATGATTGCGGACGAATTAAGCCGCCTCAAACAGGTCCTGCCAACCAAATGGACCTTAAATCCAGTAGTCTGCGACAACCTTTGGAAACTGGGGCAAACCCACAGTGGATCTTTTCACGACGTCGAGAAACCACCGTCTGCCCCTCTTTTGCTCTCCGGTCCCGGATCCTCAAGCATGGAGCACGGACGCAATGCTTTTGGATTGGACAAGCTTAGATGTGTACTCCTTCCCTCCTTTCGGAATGATCAGGGAAGTAATCAACAAGTTGTCAACGCATCAGAACACCTCCATGACCCTTATAGCCCCATTTTGGCCAAACAAGGAATGGTTTCCAGACTTGATTCGCCTCCTGGTAGACTACCCAAGACTTCTTCCACAAAAACGGTCTCTGCTCAGACAACTCCACTCTCTCAGATTCTACCAGAGATTATCCGCTCTGGCTCTGACAGGCTTCAGACTGTCAAGCGCCTTGTCAGAGCAAAAGGGTTTTCGAGACAAGCTGCAGAGGCAATTTCAAAATGCAGACGAGCTTCTTGTACAAAGCTCTACCAATCAAAATGGACAGTCTTCAGAAGGTGGTGCAGCTGCCATAACGTCTCTTCTTCTGAGACATCTATAAGCCAAATAGCTGATTTTTTTATTTTTCTAAAGTCCATCAGGAAGCTATCAACCTCTACCATCAAAGGGTATAGGTCGATGTTCAGCTCAGTTTTTAAGCACAGAGGAATGGACCTGTCTTCTAATCAAGATATCACCGACGTGATCAAATCCTTCAATACGTCCAAGAAAAATAGTTCTTCCAACATCTCTTGGAACTTAGACGTTGTACTGAAGTGGCTCTCAGGTCCTCAATTCGAACCACTTTGTTCCGTTTCCCTCAGGAATCTCACGAAAAAGACTCTCTTTTTAACGGCTCTCGCTACTGCCAAACATGTTGGCGAATTACAAGCAATAGACAAAAGAATAGGCTTTGCACAAGAAGACGCAGTCTGCTCCCTTTCTCTGGGTTTCCTAGCAAAGAACGAGGGCCCTTCTAAACCCTGGCCTAGGTCCTTCGTCATCAAGAACCTTATGGATATATTAGGACCTGAGGAAGAAGAAAGACTCCTATTCCCAGTGAGGTCCCTCAGGTACTATCTTCAGAGGACGGAAAAGATTAGAGGACCTTCGAGCAACCTCTGGTGCTCCGTTAAAAACCCAATTCGCCCGCTCTCCAAAAATGCCATAGCCTTTTTCTGAGAGAATTAATATTAGAAGCCCACTCTCAGGTCCAGGAAGAAGCTTTTCCTCTACTTAAGGTCAAAGCTCACGAAATTAGGGCAGTAGCAACTTCCCTCGCCTTTAAACACAACTTGTCTTTTTCTTCAATCCTACAGTCGATGTTCTGGAGATGCAAGTCCATATTTGCCTCTCACTACCTCAAGGACAGAAACTGTTTTTGAAAATTGTAGCACTTTAGGACCTCTGTCTGTGGCTGGCATGGTGCTGGGAGAGGAAGCATGAGGAATCTATCTATTCTCCTTTGCTATCCACTCGCCTTGACTTGAGGTTTTGAGTCGTTGGGAAGCCTGGGGGTACATTGTACCTGGAGTACCCACCAGTTCGTACTTTATCTTTGATAATGGTTGGGTGTTATGGTTTTATTCTGTAGTGTAGGTGACAGTGTTTTCATTTTGTATTCTGGTCTTCGCCCAGGGCAAGGGCATCTTTTAAAACTTTGTCAGCATACGGTGTACTTCCTCCGCTGCAAAGTTTGCCACTAATGTAGTGGCGACTCTTGGCTGTAGTGCCACATCCACTACAAGTTGAGAGAAGTGCCGACCAGAGGCAGTACCTTCCTGCAGCAGCTCTCTCAACAGGTAAGGAAACAACAAACATTGATTCACTGTTAGCGACTTTTTTAGTCCAAGCTCATTACTTTCTTAATGTTTTGGAGTAGACTATGTCCATGCTTTTTCCCATCTCCTTACAATGTGGAATCAGCTATGTAATTACTTGGTAAGTTACTAATATATAAAAATGACATTTTTATGATAAAGTTTTATTATACTCACCAAGTAATTACATGATCGGAGCCCGCCCTCCTCCCCTTGCATGGACATAAGGGCATAAAACAAACTGAGCTATCCGCTGGTTTGTTTCCTCGAGTCCCGGATGGTGGCGGGACGTTGTCACCTACACACTAACGATAACAGCGCCACCGCGCAAATTTTGAATTTCTAAGCTGCCGTAGGTTAGGGAACCATAGCCATGTAATTACTTGGTAAAGGCCCACTCCCGAAAGGCTTCCAATTTCTTGGTCCCTGAACAAGGTGCTTAGACTTATATCAACCCCTCAATTCAGTGGACCCAATACAACCACAATGCAGAGGCTACAAAAGGTGATCTTGATTGCATTAGCATCAGGAGCTCGTACAGTATTAGTGAACTGGGCTCTCTTAGATGGGGACGATGCATCACGCAAGTAGCTGACCATCAATTATTATTGTCCCCTGGCCCATCATTCCTGGCCAAAAATATTGATCCTTTAAAAAGGAAATCCATTCTTATAAGAAAATTCAACTTAGCAGACAAGACATTATGCCTAGTTCAAGCACTTAAGGTTTACCTAGAAGTCACGGCAAACACCCCAGAAGGTCCTATTTTCCTACACCCTAACACAAACTAACCACTCTCCCTGCAAAGACTGAGAATGATTGTAGTGTTTTCTCATTAAAAAGGGAAATCCACACTCTTTCCATAGGTCACATGATGTTAGGAAAGTACGTCTTTGGCCTTCTTCAGAAATGTCTCTTTCAAAGAAGTCTCCAAATGTATAGGGTGGTCATCAGTTAAATCATTGCCACATGTTCGAACAAATTTGACTACACTTTGTGTCAGTAGGTGGCATAGTTAGTCTTAACCCCTTGGTGCTGCGGCAGAAAACCAGGGGTCATATTGACGGTGAGTATGCTAACTATCGCTGGGAGATGGGTGACAGTACTACAACAAAACCCAGCATGCTTAGGTAAGCCACTGTAGAACTACATCCTAAAATGTAAGTTCATGTATAGTTTCTTGTTCCTTGGTATCAAAACCTGAAAAGTATTTGGAATAAAGAATTGGACTTGAAATCTGTGGCTTGACCTTGGACCAGAAATGTTATTTCCTTTGGGGTGTTGGGATTAAAAAGAGAGCTTAAGCCTTTTTCGTCACCTGTCAATTTTCTTTTGTAAAGCTCCTTGAGGACGAAACAGCGACTATGCTATCAAAAAACAGGTTTTGATGTAGGAACAACCTATTTTTGGTAGTCGCTGTTGAGTCCTCAAAACCCTCCCACTTCCCTGACGAAAAGGCATGGGATTTGGGCAAAGGGATCAACCTGCATTGACCAACAGAGAGTAATGGCTCCTTGGTCTTTTAACGGCCCGGTTGTAAACGAGGGCGGATACGCATGCACAATAGTCACTTCTCTTTCTTGCAGGTTATTTGACGTTGGAAAAACTGGGTTCAGCTTCGCTGAAGATAAGGGAAAGTGACCTCTTATCTTTGAGTCCATTATATACTCCATCATGTGTTATAATGGTAATCATTACGACACAATACCTGGCCAAAAGACCAACTAGAAGAGAATTCTTTGATATTAGTTTGGTCACCATGGAGCTCTGGTAGACCATGGAAGGTAACTCCTTGAGGACGAAACAGCGACTACCAAAAATAGGTTTTTCTATGTCAAAACCTGTATATAAAACTTTAGTTTATCGTAAAAATGTCTTATTTATCTACATCCACCAGTACAAAAATATTGTGCAGAATTGACTTTAGCTGCCAGAATCTGGAAGCTAATCAACATTTGAATAATGATTCTAGTTCAGACCCCATACGCACACACACACACACATACACATCGTTTAATTGTTGGTCTAATTGTGCCATCACAAAGGGACCTTTTCTGATATTTGGCATTTTGCCTTCCAAATTTGCACAAAAAAC
This sequence comes from Macrobrachium rosenbergii, assembly GCF_040412425.1. Taxonomy (NCBI): domain Eukaryota; kingdom Metazoa; phylum Arthropoda; class Malacostraca; order Decapoda; family Palaemonidae; genus Macrobrachium; species Macrobrachium rosenbergii. Next base: position 40,255,260 of record NC_089754.1, on the reverse strand, counting down.
TTACTGGCAGGAAAAGCAAATTTGAGCAGTTTGATCTTGTTCATGGGAAGTATTGGGGAGAAAGGCTTTTCAGATACCTTCCCATGATTGGCAAAAATACAAATTAAGTCAACATACTGTTGGTATAATTAGCTTTACTTAAAGGTATTATATTACATATGATATAGGGACAAGTTTTGTTTTAATGACTTAAAAACTATTAGTATCTTTTAAAAATATGCTTAGCTTATGACATTTAGGCTACTTTGCTCTAGCTGTAAATACAGACTTAAGTAACTACCCTTGGAATAAAATGTTCAAAATAAATACATACTAAATATGAAATGGATTTTATTAAGAATATATATATTACTTGACTAAATGCATACGAGTGTTGCGTTGGAGGAAAGAATGATGCCAGTTTGCGATAGGAATGATTTTGCCATTGACTGCATGAGCACCATTTGATGCCATCATTGGCAGCACAATTCAAAATATGCCCCCAAAAAAATAGTCACCTTTAAGCTTTCTATATCGTCATTTCCATGTCATTTTATGAAAATAGTAGATCATGAATCATATAGAGAAATTGCTTTGAATAATTAAAATGCCCCAGAACAGAATACTACAAAAAGAAGTCCCTTGCTGTAGCGGGAAGTCATTTGTAGTATTATAACATACTGTATTACATCACCAAGCTCAGTCAGGACCAAACTGGATTTTTTTTTATGCAGTGTGCCGACTTATGAGTAACATATAAAATAATTAATATCTTATGGATATGTTTGATACAGGTATACTGTACTTTGACTTAGGGATGACAACAGTAATGTGGATCATGGCTTTGTCTTTCTCATCTGCAAACTAAATTTAATGGTAGTAAGCTTTTCAACACCAGTCATTTTTGGCTATGGACTTATCAGTCTGTATTACTGATAATTGTGTGGTAAGAAGTTTCAACCAGCTTATCTGAAAACAGTGTCCCATTGATTTTCATAATGAAGTTGGTCATTCTTGCACTCAGTAAACTCATTAATACATAATTAGATCAAACATTGAATATTGCATCCCTCACTGTATCAACTGCCACTTCACCATACCTGTTGAATGACAATATGTTACTAACCCAAAGCAGCTGGGTAATGATGACTAGGTCTTATTATTTACTTGCCTTTGACCTTGAACTTTGGTCCCCACAACAGCCGGGTAATGATGACTAGGTCTTATCATGTGTTTGCTTCCAACCTTGAACTTTCGTCTCCATAACAATGCAGTGTTATTATCAGTTGGAGACTAGTTTGAAAAGCTCAGTAAGTCAGTGATTATTAGATATCCTCCTCTGCTGCATAAGGATTCTCCACTGTAAGTGTTTCTTTTGCAGGATACTTTGTTTAGATTTTTCAGTAACAACTTATAGAGATTGTTGATGTCCAGACGAAAAAGTAAACCACATTTGTTGTTTTTGCTAATTTTGACAACTTGTAGACCCAAGTAGTTTTAGGAATGCTAAGCCAACTTTGTCAAGGTTTCACGACAAGGGGATCTTAGGACTATGACTAGCTTCTGTGTTTCATAGAGCAGCTTAGTTTACGTGCATCAATTATAGATTTGCCCTTTTCATATGCAATTCCTGCCCTGAAAACGGGTCTCGGAGCTGAACCCCTGCTTAGGAACAAATCATAGGATAGACTAAGCCTCTAATACTAACAATTCCATCCAAGAGGTGTGGGTGGATAGTTGTAATAGAAGTTGATTTTCATACAATTGTTGAACTCCTGGGTGCCATGCTGCATTTGCCAGTGCCTTAAGCCTAGATTTCAAACACATTAGCGACTATTCAAACATAATTAAGTTGGTAGTAGTGATTTTTGTAATAGAATTGTGAACCTTTTATATGTTAGGGTAGGCAGCAAGTTTGTATTGGTTGAAGACTACCCAAAGACAGCTGGCCAGAGTGACCTAACTAGCATGACTTGGATGGGTCCTGTTCATTTTGGCCATAATTCATTTAGTCTGTAACATCCAAACTGGCAAACGGCTGAAATGTGTGTATATAATACTTTGATCCCTTAGGGGCTAGTACTAAACGTGGCGTCTCAAGAAGCTTCCCCACGTGTCTTACGGCCTAAACTTCATATGGCCTAAGGTTGTGACAGCTTAACAGGTTCACGGCTGAAAATATTGCAGCCTAATTGTCCCTAACTCACATGGATTAGGTTAAAGTGCTTGTAACTTGGAGGTGTAATGGAGAAAGCATAACCATAGTTAGATTTTAGCCTTTTTCTATAGTTGTAAAGAGGCTGAGAGGAATGTCAGCATTTTTGAGGGGTAGGACTAAATACATTGCATTATTGTAACCCAGGATACTACTACAAATTCTAGGCTACTATTAGTATCCTAACCCAACCTAAGCAACCTTAGGTCTGTCAGCCAGAAGCTTCATTAAACATATGGTACAAAAGCCTCCTATACCCATATTATGAGTTGCAGTAATACAGTTAGCATTTCCCACAAAATGCAGTCAATATGTATGGTTGTGATCCTGCAAGGCTTTATAGCCAGGGGTGGGCTGTAGCACCAGACAAGTTCCCAATGAAATGTTTTGGAAGCACTGTACTCTACTAAAAAAATTAGTTTTGTATTGTAATAGTAAATTTATACTGGACTTAGAAATGTTAGGCAGTGCTGATTTTTTATTAGAAGTGCACCAATGATATTGTAAAAACATTACAGTAAACCAATCTCATTTTTTATTTGTTATGCAACAATTAAGATAACAATAAAAACTGCATTACACCGTGTAGGTTAGTTTTTGACTGTATAGGATTTTGTTAACTAAAACAAGTTCTTGGTTTGTTCACATGTGATAGTGTGTGTGATGTGTGTAACTTTAATCTTTGTTAAGTTGTTGAAGTTTGGTGACAAAGTAGTTAACTGTCATAGGTAGGTGAGAGATGGGGAAGCCACTAACTCAGGTAATTGTCAACCCTCTATTTTCTTCTCCCAATGGTGTGGTCATCATGGAACTCAGCTTTGTTTTTAAAATTTGATATTCAAATACATTACAGTATTGTGTTTGTGGTTGCCCAGTATGTTGTGTCCTTGAATAGTGAAACAGTTTATGCTATTATTATTATTATTATTATTGAATATTATTGCTGCTTCAGCTGCATTTATTTTGTAGAAGACTTTTTCTATTTTCCTTATTGCGGAATTCTCTTCATTGGAGGTGCGTGCTAACAGCTCGCCTATATTTGTCATTTCATGGGGGAAAAGTAAAAAATCTGGATTCTGCTTCTTTATATGTTCTATACAATTAGTTCTATACAGTTGTTGCCGCGACGTTTCGACAGACTCTTCTGTCATTCTCCAGCGGGAGCTAGTAGAGGATGGGCAGATTGCATAGGTCCTTCTGAATTTATACACAGGCTTCAGCAGGGGGTCATGGACGGTGAATTCTGATTGGTTGCAGTTGGCGAACTTCAAGCCAAATTTCTGTGGCGAAGCTCGATCCTGACAGATCTTCGCAACCTGGGAATATCACTCATTCCAGCGTTCCCATTGGCCTGCCGTTGCGTGATGTCATGCCGACTGACATCATTGGTAGTTTGGCTGCTATTGGGCGGAGGATGAATGATGTCATTATTTACTCTTTCTGTCGTAGTCGGGGGGTTGTCTCGAAGGGCGCCTCGCTCACCAGGGGCGTCTCCATTCTCAGGGTTGTCATTTTCAGGTATTCGTTGGATTTGGTGGGTGTTCTGCATTAATCTTCTCAAATTTGTGGGTAGGAGTGTTGCCTCCTGCTTTGTATTCATTGTTGGTTTTCTCTCGGCAATGAGGAGCGCCTTTAGCAGGCGCAGACGTCAAGGGTCGGCAGCTCTCCCAATTATACTTATATTTTGTATAATACTGTCACGGGAGATGGAAATGTGGGTAGCATGGGCGTGGTTCTTGATGACACCCTCCTGGGCGTGGCAGGAGATCCTTTTTGACAGACGCATCGTGGTCATTCCAATATAAGCGCCGGGGCATCCTCGGACAGGACATACAAATTGGTAGACCACGTTCTGCTTGAGGGGTTCTCTTGCTGGCAGAGAGGGGTTATTCTTCATCACAAGATCATGGGTGCAGCGGTTCTTATAATAAGTTACAAGATTTATTTCTTACTGTCTTCGGTCGGGGTGACGTTTTCCATGACGAATTTCTTCATGGAGCTCTCATCCTCACAGTACTAGGGATGTATCCGGGCCTTATAATATATCTTGATGTCATCTTGGGGGCAGGTTGTGCGCTCTCACAGTTGTACCATTTTTCCAGGCCAGTTCAAATTTCTTTATTGATGAGTTTGTTGGTGAAACCATTATTCACCAACATTTGTGCTGCACAAATGTTGGTGAATAACGTCGCGGCAACAGTTGTGTAGAACTAACTGTATAGAGCATATAAAGAAGCAGAATCCAGATTTTTTACTTTTCCCCCATGAAATGACAAATACTGTATAGGCGGGCTGTTAGCACGCACCTCCAATGAAGAGAAGTCCGCAATAAGGAAAATAGAAAAAGTCTTCTACAAAATAAATGCAGCTGAAGCAGCAATAATATTCAATGGAACCTGTTTAAAAGAGGGTCTGCTGCCAAATTTTATATTATTATTATTATTATTATTATTATTATTGAAGGTGATAGCTGCATCAGTTGCATTCAGTTTATATGGAGTTTTGTGTGCCTTTCTGATCACTGATTTTTCAGGGTTACTGCATTTTACCAGTAACTTGCCAATGTTTGTCATTCTTGGAGAGGACAGCAGTAGCAAACTTGGCTAGTTTTATTTTGGACAAATACATGGAGTAACAATGATGGTAACTGAAATCTAGAGTTCATCCTCCGTGGACTTGTCCTTCTTCAGGAGAAAATCTTCCTCAGTGTTGATCTTGGCCATGTTTCACTCAGGCTCCACTGAGCATGATCACACTGAAAGACAGGAGTAGGCTGTCATTTGTGGTGAGTTATATACTAGATGGTCAGCAGGGGGTCGAATGTATGCTGATCGCTAATTGGCTGATGAGGAATGTGCTCAGTTGATTGGTGGGCAAGATTTCCTCTAAGCCAAAAACAGTTGACAGCCTCGCTGCTACAGCCTTGCAGAAAAACAGTGCTGTGTGTGACATCATCTGGAATGTTGCTTGTTGCAGTGTCTGGTGCAAATCTATTAGTTGTGTGAGCAATAGGCCACCTAATGCAGATAAGCAGGAGGAGCTGCCCAGGGACTGCATCTCCACATAGAAGACAAAAGTCATTTGCATTTTTCTTACTTTTACAAAAGGCGCATCTTTCATCATAATCTTGCATCTTAACAGCCATACTTTTGTTCCAGTTTGCCAAAGTAAAGGGTTGGCAGTCAGGTGAGTGGGCAGTGCGATCACCCCACACTTACCTGCCAACAGTTAATTACATTGCTTATAGGCATCAGTGGTCAAACCAGCTTGTAGCAAAGTTTTTTGTTTTATTTGGATAGGTAAGTGAATTCAAGTCAGAGACTTACTAAGTTATGATGATATTGTGAGTTTTTACTTGCAGATATTGTATTGTGAATTCAAACATTTTTATTTGCTGGTGTAAAGGTTAGTGCTACCCTAAGACTAAGAGATGATTGAGTGCTTCCTCTTTGGGTAGAAATATCAATTGTTTAGCAGCAAGAATTGCAAACACAAAAGAATTACTGGGGTTCATCATCTTTCATAATGTGCTGCTCAGCATTTGCAGTAGTAGGTTTGTTTCTTTTAAAGAAAAAAGTTTTTCAAAGCATTTTGGTTTCATATAATAAACCTGATAGTGTATACAAAGTAGGTTCCTCTGAGCTCAGCTGGCTGATTCATTGTCTTTGGATTTTACACAGTACGCTGCAAAATAAGATGTGCAGCAGGTGAACAGGGACTCCCTCTAACAAAGATGGTTGTACTACAGTACTACCACTTACTTAATCTAAAATTGGCACTCAAAATCTGATCTCTGTGCCTGAATCTATCATGAAGGTAATTTATTCAGAGCTGCAACAAAGGTTGTTTGTATGGCATGTATTTTTGTATCTATGAACCAGTTTAGGTTTGACCATAAATTTTTCCAGCCTGAGAAGAACCCTGGTTAAACAAATCATTTATAACTAACTTGACCATAGATTGTATGCATATTCCCCCTTTTTTCACAACCTTTTCTCATGTTTCAGGTGATAGTCAACATGCCTGGTCGAATTGCTGTTGTAAGTATTCTTTGTTATTCAGATTTCACAAACAGGTTGAAGCTTATAGTATTTTTTATTCAAATTTGGTTAATATATCTTGAAATTTTCATTTTACATCTCTCATTTATTGCTGAATATCAGTCAGTTTCTCGTAAAAAGCTTTGAGGTTCAGTTGTGGTGTTCAGAGGAAAAGTATCCTAGTAAGACAAGCCTTTTTTTTTTAATTCAGGAGTATCTCCATAAGTTTTGGTAGTATATAAATGTGCGTAATCAGTCCCATGTATGCTTTTGGATGTTGATCAACAACATGGGAGTACAGTATCCTGAGTTGGGGAAAACTTCTCAAGCTGCCCCACATCCTAAGGTTCCCCTTATTAGATAACCTCTGGTATGGAGGTTATCTAATAAGGTCACTGAGTTGAGGATTTTTCCAGAATCTGGCCGGTTTTCAATTGAAAACTTTTGCCAGATCAGTGGGAGTAAGTTCTCTGCCCTTCTTAGGAGAGTGAAAGTGTTTGTTCCCATCAGGGATTATATGTATTTACTTATTTGGTAAGGGCCTCACCTATCACAGACACTAACATCTTTTCCCAGAATTTTGGTAGTGTATGAATCCCAACTTATGGTAAGGCTCCCAAGTTGCACATCAGTTTTATTTGCTATCTCCTGCCCAACACTTGTAGAATATAGTCTTTTTGCCACAGGCACTGACATTTGTGCCAGTGGGTAGCATTTTATCTCTTGAGAGTGCACCAATTAAAGGTACAGGGTATTTCAGCTGTATTTAAGCAGTGAAAGTAAGTTAATGTAAGCATACTAATGTCAGATCATCCACTTCCTGTTGCCTCAGGGTTGCCACTCAAATACTACAACACATTTTTAATAGTTTCTTTGTTGCAAGCTTTTAAAGTAGTCCAGTAAGTGCCTAACCCCACAGATTACTCAGATTATCCCTTAGCGGGGTAGTGCCATCAGTGTACCTCACACGGTGCAAGGTAGTCATTACTTAAGTTTCAGTGGGGCGTCCCTTCGGCCCCTAGCTGCAACCCCTTTTATTCCTTTTCGAGTAAGTAAACCCCCGTATTCGTGCTCTCACGATTCATGGGATTTTGTGTGGAACATATCTATAGATTATTCGCGAAAAATTCAGCAATTCATGGGCTTTTTCATCCTAATTAGTGTATTTTGATGTTATTTTCATGACTGAGTATATTTTTTATGATAAAAAATAATTTACTAATTTTCAAATATTATTAAGATTAATAATAATAATAATAATAATAATAATAATAATAATAATAATAATAATAATAATAATAGGTCTTATTAAAAAGGATGGCTCTATTATGCAAATTTATCTTATATAGTGTCTTTTCTATCTTCCTTATGAATCGCTTTTCAGGCTCAGCGATGTTAGTCAGCAACTGGCTGATATTCATGTTGGAAAAGGATAGTGTGCAGAATATGGGAAGTCTTTTATTAAAATATCCAATCAGAAATCGCCCGTCTGGATTCAGGTTCTATTTTAGGTACCGTCGACATGTTTCGACCAGCTCGTTGGTCATCCTCTGGACGTGGTTGCAGAAGGTCTGAAGAAACGAGGTGCTCGGGTTGGTATTTATAGGGGGGGTCTTGATCGGTGCTGAATTATGATTGGCTGTCCCGGGGCATGTACCCTCGGGCGGAGCCTACTCTCCCAAGTTGATGTTCGGGACTCGTCTTGCGTGTGAGCGGCATTGTAGTGCTGGGGATGAATAGAAGAATTTCGATCCTCAGATGCCGAATTTTGATTCACTCGTTCGCTATGGGGATCGCTCGGTGCATGTCTCCTGGCTGCCGTGGGGAGGAGAAAGATTTCCTGCATAATGTTGAGGGTTGGTTTCTCCTTCCCAATGTGCAATGCTTCCAAGAGGCGTAGGCGGCAGTGGTCGGTAGTTCGGTCAATTATTTCGATATTCGTGATTATGAAAAGCGAATCGTAAAGAAGATAGAAATGACACTATATAAGATAAATTCGCATAATACAGCCATCCTTTTTAATAAGACCTGTTTAAAAGAGGGTCTACTCCCTTCATAATGATAATAATAATAATAATAATAATACTGTAAGATTAAAATTCAGACCTCAAAGACAGAGAAAAACAGATGGTAAAACACTGGTTTCCTCCCCTCCATTCAGGGGACCCATATATCTCTCTCTCTCCCCTCCCATCTTAGTTCTCTCTCTCTCTCTCTCTCTCTCTCTCTCTCTCTCTCTCTTACTGAGATGAGAGAATTATTATGGTTTGTGTATTTGTTTTTTATGATAAATAAATGGTTTACCTAATAAGTACTAATTTTCAAATAATAATAATAATAATGATGATAATCTTAATAATAATAATAATGATTATAATAATAATATACTGTAATTACAACATTTATGCATTTCTATAGTAAGTTATAAAAAATTTTAAACAAACAAATTTCAACCCTGATCTTTTCCTGAGCCTTGGAGCTCGGGAGAGGGTAAACCTGTTAAATATGTCAAATTACTCAACTTTTCTGACCAAGGGTAGATAGATGTTGCCACAAATTGATCAAATCAATTTCTCTTGTTTTCTTCCTTTCTCTCTCTTCCCAAAGGGTAGAATGAGAAATAAATAGATAGCTAAATAGATACTTAGTTCAGCCCCCCCCTCTCTCTCTCTCTCTCTCTCTCTCTCTCTCTCTCTCTCTCTCTCTCTCTCTCTCTCTCTCTCTCTCTCTCTCTCTTTTGCCCGTGCCAGCACCGCTGGCTGAATATAAATTGGTGGTAACACTCTCTCTCTCTCTTTCTGATTTGGCTGGAAGGGTTAGAGGTATATATGTATATATTTTAAGGTTACTTATGTTTAAGATGACTTTGAAATGATATTAATAATATAATTTCAAAGATTAATACAGTAATAGACTAAATGTAGCAGTTCTCTCTACCTGACAGTGCCTCAGTATTTACAGCTGAGCTATGTGCAAAAGCAACAACCATAAAAATAATTAAAGAAGCCTCCTTTAATAATTTTGTGATTTATAGCGACTCCAGAACCGCTATAGAAACCATTCAAAGTTACAATCCAAAAAATAATATTGTACAGCAGATTAAGTTTTCATCCCATAAATTGTGTAATAATGAAAAAATATTGAAGTATGTTGGATCCCTGCCCATGTAGAGATTAAAAGACATGAAGAGACTGATAAAACAGCTAAAAAAGTGGTCCACATGACACAAGCTAATGTAAACATTCCAGTTAGTGACTATATAAGATATATAAAAACAATCATTGTAAGTAAATGGCAAAATATATGGAATGAAGAACCAGAAAAAAATAAATTAAAACATAAAATCCAGTATTGGAAAATGGAGTTCAACATGTCAGAGAGAGAGACACACAAGTAATTCTGACTCATCTTATAAGTAAATCTTTAATAAAAATAGGAAAACCCTTAGGCATCTAATGAATTTTAAAACAACTAAATTTTAAAATTTTGCTTAATTTATTATGAATTTTAATATACTGTACCTTTTTAGTGAGTATATATGGAAACATGAATATAATTGTATTTATTGTGTGATTGTGTTTCAGTGTGAGAGTGTATGCCTTTGAATTTCATTTTCATTCATCCTGTCATTTCATTCAAATCCTTCAGGCAAGCCATGTGAGAGCTGATAGTCAGCTCAGTGGTTTGGTTAAACTGTTTTAATAATAATGATACAGTACAGTAATATGATAATAGTTTATGGTGTATTTGATGTAGGATGATACTTTAAGTATGCATTTGGTACTTGAAGTTTCAAGATAGGCAGTTACTGTATAAGCATTTTTAGAGTGAGGTTTTAAGTATTCCCCACGATATTAACTGTTTATGTACATCCATTCATGTGGTCTGAAACGCATCCCCCACTTTTCACCCTCCCATAATAATTTTTACATAGTGCACCTGCAAGGTTTTTCTCCTGTTAACCTTTAACACCTCCTTTACTCCCAATTTCCCTTTCAGCAATGACTGACCTTATAGGTCCCAGTGCTTGGCCTTTAGCCTAAATTTTGTATACAAATTCCAATTACAGTTTACTTGCCTCCCTCATATTAGTCACTTCGACCTGTCGGAGGTCATCAGTCACTACTGAGTAAGGCCCTTCACATGGGTATTCAGATCTTAACCCATCCATGCAAAAAGAGCGGAGCTATGAGAAATGACTGAAGTCCTTGATTGATAGATTATTTAAAAGATTTGTGGAATGTGGAGGATAGATAAGACACACAAGAAGTGAATACTTAAGTAAGGAGACTACTCAGAACTGGCATGTCTTGGTTTAGAACCTTTAGCACAGATCAGTGTTTAAGAAAATTGCCAATGTTGTATTGCCACCATCAGATGAAAGGCAATTAATTGTTGCATTTGATATAACCCTGCAGATAACAGACATGTACCACAGTCAGCTAAGCTCAATGCCGTGAATAGAAAGAATGGGATGTCAAATCTCCCAACAGGCAACAGGTTAAGCGAGTCAGTACATGATTTTAGCCGTTGTAATGGATCCTCCTGTGGTTTCACCAGATCCCATCTGATTATTCATGAAATTGTCATCTTTGGATGAATAGTAATGTCAGTCAAGGAAATAACCTCTAAATCTCTAATCTGAACATATCTTCTCACATCTAGGACTTGAGTAAATTTCAAAAAATAATTTTATATGAGAGATGTAAGTTATGGAAAATGACCTATAAAATGCCATCATGTGATGAACTGTGAATAATTTCTTATATTAATTCAATGCTGCTCTGATAGCGGGTATATATTTTTCTTACCAGGTTACTGGTGCCAATAAAGGAATTGGTTTTGGCATCATGAAGGAGTTATGTACAAAATTTGATGGCCTTGTCTACCTGACCTCCAGGGATGAAAGCCGAGGATTAGCTGCTGTCAAGAATTTGAGTGAGGTAAGGGAATGAACAGTCTTGAGCTGAATACTGTATCTAAGAAAAACTGAGTGCATTGGCCATTTAGGATTGCCTCCATGTTAGTCAAGTACTGTAATATGTTCCAACATAAAAACCTGTTACTGTACTATACTTTAGCCTAATCTGTGGTATTAGAAATCTCCAGGTGCTTTCCAGAAGAAAATTAGTCCCTTTCCACCTCTCTTGAGTATTCATCATGGTTCCTTAGCACTTCTCATTGGTGGAAACTCATAATTTTTTGTATGTATGGTGTTTGAATTACATTTTCAGTCTTGTTTCTTTGGAAAATTTTGCTATAGTCCTCATAATTATTTTTTAATAATTTTTAATACTCATATAGTTCATTTTGAATAATTTATTTTTCCCTTGCTATAACCCTTGCATTATTTTTTTCATTTCTAATCATTTTATAGTGGTAATTACCCTTAATTTACATACTTTTGCCTTTCTTTTGTATGTTCATATGTGGCCTGTATGCTTTGTAGGTGCATTGGCTGTTCTCCTGTTTTACAGGTTAGAAGTATTCTTTTTGTCTTTTAGTTATATATAAATGCATTCATTTTCTCCTTCAGTTAGATTTTTGGGATGGTAGGTACTAGCTTGCCTTTTGTCACCAATTACAAATGCCAAGGAAGCTCAGTTGCTTTTTTCTTGCTCAAGTTTACTCTTTCAGTAGTTATGTATGTTTAGCTTAGTACAGTGAACCCCCTGTATTTGATGGGTTAAACACAAAAAAAACCTGTAAAAATGCTTATACCTGAGTACTTTAATAGTTTTATCACAAAAAGTGCATTTATTCTTGAAAATTATATGAAAATACAGTAATTAGTGAATATTTCTCAGTGAAAAATACTGCGAATGGGCGAATTTTCTGCTAACAATGGGTAGATATGTTCCACAGAGAAACCCGCGAATGCATGAGTCCGTGAATTGTGAGAACGCGAATATGGGGGGTTTACTGTACACTTGTCAGCAAGCTCAAACAAGTTTTCTCTGTTGTCTAAATCTTAGAGGTTCCTCCTTTTGAGGGGCTGGCAATCAATTCATCCAAGAAGACTACTCATTTCAGGCATCTCAGCTACACTTCTGCTATGGGAAACTTTTCCCTACTCTTCCCTCCCGATCTGGCCCACTCCTTTGACATAGAATTGTAAGATTTTCCAAGAATGCCTCTCCTCTACTGACTTTTGAGCTTACCTTCTGTCCAGTAGGTATTTTAGTTTGATCCGGTCTGTCTCATCGTTGCATAACGTGATCTTTGGCACATGATCACTGCCCTTGCTTTACATTAGTGCAAGTCCCTTTGTTATGGTACCTCCAAGCAAGGCATACCCTACATGGTCCCCTATCCTGGATATCAATCCTCGGCTAGAGGCAAGAACTGCCAGCAGGATTACCTGGAGTAAGAGTCATCCATTTGTTTACTTTTAAAACCTGTTGTTTTTATGGGACAGATTTACCATCCTTAGCTATGACATCCTTTGTCAAGATGGAATTAAGTATGTGACATTTAAGAGATAGTCCCATCCTTTGTTCAGAGTGTCTTAAACAGGAAAATGTGTGTTGAAGGAGGGACAAAAGGGACCCTTACTCTGAAATTTCTGAACTTCTTGCCACCAGTGAAAATCTTTTCAGACATCTATCCATTGGGGACTTTGTCATTCATATATGTGTGTGTGTATGCTGAGCTACTGGCAGCTGCCAGCCCTCCTTTTTCTTCTACAAAATAGATTTGTGTGGAATTGCATGGCGCAGATGAAAACGATTACTTTTTAATAAGTTTGTGATGAAACAAAAATAGATATTATACAGTAGTGGATTTTTGTACTTATTTCCCTCATTTTATTATTTTTCCTCATTTTATTATTTCAGTTGGGACTTCAAGCTCAATACCATCAGCTGGACATTGATAACATTGGAAGTATCAAGAAATTTGCAGAATATATCAAGACAAAATATGGAGGTTTTGATGTCCTTGTTAATAATGCTGCTTTTGCATACAGCGTATGTGCATTATACTATCTCTTCTTATATTCTGATAATTTCTATACAGGCACTTTATTTAATTTGTCTTCAAATATCTGGTATTAAATATATGTTTTATATTATGAGCCAAAAATTTATTGTTAACGTATATCCTTACTGTAGAGAGATGCAACTGAACCACTTGGGGAGCAAGCTGAAAACACGATTCGTGTTAATTTCACTGGAACATTGAATGTCTGCCGGGAATTGTTTCCACTTCTTCGTCCTGGAGCTAGAGTTGTCAATGTTTCAAGCTGTGTTGGGCATTTGCTAAAGATAGATGGAAGTGAACCTGCAGCGTCAGCCTTAAGGGAGAAATTTGCATCACCAACACTTACAGAAGATGAAATTGTTTCTCTAATGAATCAGTTTGTTAAGTAAGTGTGTGATGTTATTAGGTATCTCTCAGATTGAGTGTTTCTTTTCTTTACATATTATTCTTATTCTAGTATAAATCTGATGTATTTGTGTAGGAGTATTACTGGACACAAACTGGTTTGGTCAGTGCAGCTTGTTAACATAATAGTTAAGGTGTAAGTAGATGAATTAGCAGAGTACCTATCCACTCATGTCTTCATTCCATTACTTCATCTTTGGCCACTGGTGTGTTAATACATCTCCCTACAGCTGTGGAACTAAGGATCTTGTTTGTATGATATTAAATGTATTTGTCTGATGTTAATGGTTTTTACATGTTTTATATTGGAAGGTAAGGTAGAATACCATAGATGTGTGCAAGAATGTGTATGGGTGCTTTATGTTTGCTGTGGCATTTGATCCTCTTTCTTTCTGTTCTTTACTCCAGGGCTAAGTTTGTTCTGAGTATCTTTTCTGCCAACATTTGTGGATTAGCCACCTTCTCAGTGACAGAAGTATGTATAACTATTGTATAAGCAGAAGAGGGCTACGTCTCCTTTTGTGTCATTGTAGTGTGAAACTCCTCCCTTGTCATCTATGCCTCTTACTGGCCTTTCTTGCGATGACTGTGGTTTTTAAACTGGGACTGCTTCTTGCTGTATTTCCCTTGCTGCTGAGTCGGTGGAGGTTTATCAGGTCCCATGAATGACCAGTCTCTTTTCTTAGTACTTGATGGATCTCACTCACTGATGGTGAGCATCCCACATAAACTCTTCAACTAGCACTGCTGGATCTTTCATTAAGAACCTTGTCAAAGTGTACAGGTGTTGCTGAAGGTGTTCTGGCTGACCCTGGGCCTGATTGGAGAGGCTTCATTAGTTACTTTTTGGAGCATTTGTTGTTAGCCAAATGCTCTTCTTTGGCAGCAGACCCCTGTGATGCTGCTTTTTTTTTTTTTTCCTTCTGTTGATACTGTCAGACCTTCAACAAGGAACTATTCCTTGACTTTGAAGTCCTCTGCTGTGATGGAAGACATGGGTTAGGAGCAGTTCAAGAATGACAGCCATACTTCTCTATCCTCCTCCTCCTCTGTCCACAGACTGTACCACTGTTAATATTTGTTTCTTAAAGTTAAAAAAAATAACTTTAGAGAGCCAAAGTAACATGTTTAGGATTTATGATTATATTTCAGTTTTTACTGAACATATTTTATACTACAGTGTTGTATTGTATGCTTTTAATGTTTCATTGACTTAGTGTGTGTTGGAATAGGCTCTCAAATTATCATTCAATGCATCCGTGTGGCCATGGGGTTCTTTGAGATTTAAAATAATTATTTTTTATTATTTCTTAATTCTCATGAATAGTGTTATTGTTACTATTGTTTATTTTACAAATGTTCATAATTTACTAAGTATGTATCCTAATTTTTGTTTGTTAGATAATAGAATCACTTCATACAGAGAGTTATGTATTAAAGTATTTATAGGTGTGTATCAGAAGTAAAATGTTTTAACTGGATTTATTTTATGTTGCAGCCTAGTTACTAAAGTAACTTTTGTAGGTTTTTGGTGCAAGGTTACTTAAGCTAAGCAAGGTTGAGCTTGGAGTTTGCACTAGCCTAGGATACGCTTGAATGTTTACTACATAATGTCTGCACTGAATATGTGTCTGCACTCCCCTACCCCAAACCTATTTGTTTGAATGAGCTAGGATTACAGTGTTTAGATAAAATACTTTAGTGCAAAGTCCTATTTTACAATAATACAGTTCAGGACAACAAAATGATTCTGATATGAAAATCTTGAAATAATAGCACATTGTTTTGGGGATTTTTACTATCACCTTGGCATTCATTCCTGACAAAAGTACCTTATAAACATGCAGAATAGTAAATTTTATATAAGTAACTTACCAAATAATTACATAGCTATAGTTTCTACTTTCGCGACAGCTCAAAATTCGAAATTCGCGGTAGCGCTCTTTTGTTTTGAGTGTAGGTATGTTGCCCCGCCCACTTTCTGGGAAGAATAGGTACAACTTAGCTAAGGAGCTCAATTCGTTTCTGCCGGTTAATGACTGAAAACCAGTTATTAGCAGCTCTCGTTTTTGTTTTCACCGAATGTTCGGAGATCGTCTTTGGTGAAGTACTCTATTTGTTGGTAGCGCAGCTATTAAGCTTAGCTAGTTTTTTAATAATTCAATTGGGACTTATTCATTTGGAATTCTTGACCATTATGTCTGACTCTAGTTTATTCAGCATTAGGTACTGCAGCAAAGGCTGCAAAACTAGACTCACGTTTGTAAAATACGACCAACATACAATTTGTTGTACTTGTAGGGAACAAATTTGTTCTCCTGAATTGACTTGTGACGAATGTAAAGACTGGGATCAGGGTAAATGGAAAACTTTACAGTCTCATTTAGATAAATTGAAAAGGGACCGAATTAGGAAAGCCACAGTTAGGGCCAAAGCAAAGGCTTCTGCTAGTATGGGCCATTTTTCAAGGGAAGATATTGATGTTTTGCCTATCCCTTCGACACCTGTTGCAGCCTTTTCTCCCACTTCCAGCTTTTCCCGTCACTCCTGTACCTAATTCTTAGTCTGCTGAACCCAATGCCATTGCCAGCTTAGCACCACGGGTAGACCAGAAATTTAATTGACTTGTAAATACGGTGTCCCAAATTGGGAATTCTGTGAAGGTCCTAATGGACAAATTTAATAGTGTTGTGTCAAGTGATGTGTCAGTGGAGGGGGCAGCTGTTCGTCCCACCGATACTCCTAGACCAAGGTCCCTGCTAAACTCCCCTTGCAAACATGGGAGGAAGCAAACTGACAGTCCAAGGGAGGTCGGTGGGGTTTGCCCACAAGCAGTCGTCGCCTCATCCGAACCTGTTGTCCACCGATCCCAGGCCGCGGATGAATACCGTTGGAAAGGTATTAGAATAGATACCCACACTCTTTCTTCAAGTGGATCAGACTCGCCCACATCTAAGAGACGCAATGACCGTTTTACTCGTGTCTAGACCACTGAAAAGGCTAGGCGCTTCTATGGACTCCGATTCTCCCCGCCTCGTGGCGAGCAGTTGAGAGAGATCATAGCCCTCTCCCGTCTTGTAGTTTCTGGGTTTCATGGACAAGGGATTCTCGCTCTCTTTCCCGCGCAAGAAAGCGCCCAGGCAATGTACATAAATGCCAGTTCACAGCTTGTTCGGGATCCGACCTTTCACCTCCAGAGCGCCCAAAGTCCGAACGCCCAAGACCCGAGCGCCCATCATCGTATGAGCACCCACCTTCGTCTGAGCGCCCATCACCTGAGCGCACTGCTCTCACCTTACCTGTACGGGAGCACCCAGATTCCAAGACAGAAGAGCCCATGTTGGACCACTCGGAGCGGGAACGGCAGTCTTCAGAGCGCCCATCCTTGGCGGACCAAGCGTCCACGGACAGGGCAGTTGCTTCAAAGGAATCTCTGTCTGCTTCAACAGCGGGTGGGCGCATATCATCCATGCGCCCAGTCGCTGGTGGCGCATCTTCAATCAACCTCTCTTCTAATGTTGTCGTGACCTCGCATCAAGAATTTCCATCAGTCCCTCTAGACCCTTCTTTGGTGCCGCTTCAACTCCGGCTTGACAAAGTGTTGAGCCTTCTTTAGAAACCAACTCCAGCGGTACAGGACACCGCACAGGACTCCGTAGAACCTCCAGGATCTCCCGTTTTGTCCGCCGAAGAACCTGTAGAAGAGGAACAGCCCACCTCTCATTACTCGGCTTTACTCAGGTTTTTCCTGGTCTGCTACCCGTCGTCCTTCTCCCCAGTCGTTCCTTTATCGCCGGGTTCAGCCTACCTCGGCATGCGTCAACCTCCAGGTACCACCAGACTTCCGCAAGACGGTGTTGTCTTCATCTTCGAAGAAAGCTTTCAGCCGTACGGATGCCTGGCTAGCAGAGAAGAGGAAAGTCAGGAAGGCGGTTTTCTGTTCACCTCCTTCGCGCTTAGTAAGACAGAAGTATCTGTCTTATGCAATGGGAGAAGCTCCGTCCTTGGGAGTTGCTGCCCTCTCTCAAGGAGACTTCTCCAGTATAATCGATGCTTCTCGTCGTTCGGCCTTCTCTTCGGCCAGAATTCTTTTTACATCCTCAGAATTGGACCACCTTCGCAAAGATATTTTTAAAGTCTTTGAGATTTTTAGTTTCCTAGACTGAGATTTTTAGTTTCCTAGACTGGACTATAGGAGCCTTGGCTAAGAAAATAGAAGACTGTGTGTCCCTACAAGAAAACTTCGCTTCGGACTGGCTGGGTGTACTGGGTGCGCAGATAGAGCTGTAAGAGATGGAGCAGTAGAGCTAGCTACCATCTACACAACGGGAGTCCTCAAGAAGCGAGATTTGTGGTGCTCGTTTACAGCTAAAGGTGTCACTCCATCAGAACGTTCCTCGCTTCTGTTTGCTCCTTTAGTCAAAGGTAGTCTATTTCCGTAAGACATCATAGATTGGATTTCCGTCGATCTTCAGAAGAGATCAACCCAAGACCTCATCACCCAATCCACCAAGAGAACGAATTTTCCTGCAAGAATGTCAACTGCAACTACTAGGATGTCATCACCCCTGCAGCAACATCCCTTTCGAGGAGGTAGAGGCCGTCTCCAGTCCCGACCGGGAACCAACCTCCGAACCTCCAAACCATCTAGAAAACCATTCATGAAGTCCAACACTAGAAAATGAGACTTCTGTCCTCCGTGTCCCAGTGGGAGCAAGACTGTCACATTTCTGGCCAGCATGGGAGAAGAGAAATGCGGAACCGCGGGTGCTGAAGGTTTTAAGAGAAGGCTATGCAATCCCCTTCGAGAAAAAACCTCCATTAGTAACCTCAACTTAGCATCCTACTCAGTAGACTCAGAGAGGTTTTCAGCCCCATCTCGGGAAGTTTCAGCTCTTCTGGAAAAGAGAGCAGTGGAAATAGTAGGAAATGTAAACTCAAGGGGATTTTACAACCGTCTCTTCATGGTTCCCAAATCATTGGGAGGATGGAGACCTGTCCTGGACGTCAGTGCCTTGAACCGCTTCGTTCAAACAACGAAATTCAGAATGGAGATGAATCAGTCAGTTTTGTTGGCCATCCATCAGGGAGACTGGATGGTCACGATCGACATGCAAGATGCGTATTTCCATATTCCAATTCATCCAGACTCCAGGAAGTATCGTAAGATTCGTGTTCCAGGACAGAGTCTTCCAGTTTCGGGCACTCTGCTTCGGACTATCCATGACCCCTCAAGTTTTCACCCAGGTACTCGCGCCCCTTACGAAGTGGCTTCTTCTTTTGGGGATAAACATTTTTCTGTACCTGGACGACTGGCTCCTATGCTCCCCCTCAAATTATCAATGCACAGAGGACTTACGGAAAACGCTTCGTCTCACGCAAGAATTAGAACTTTTGATAAATTTCAAGAAGTCGCAATTAGTCCCCACTCAGTCTATTCTCTATTTGGGGATAGTGATAGACACCCGGAGTTTTCGGGCTTTTCCATCCCAACAAAGAATACTTTCTTGCCGAAGGAAAGTCCAGGACTTCGTGACTCGCAACTCCTGCTCAGCCAACGCATGGATGAGTCTTCTCGGAACTCTCTCATCCATCGAGAAGTTCATTCCATTGGGCAGGCTGCATTCAAGAGCACTTCAATTCTACCTCAAAGCCAATTGGAACAGGAAGTCGTTCCCGGACTCCTTCAGTTTCAGCATCACTCCCCAGATAAAAGAGGACCTCAGATCGTGGCTAGCAAAGACAGATTTTTGGCAGGAAGGTCTCTAGCTCCAACGAACCCCGACCTAA
Source organism: Macrobrachium rosenbergii (assembly GCF_040412425.1). Taxonomy (NCBI): domain Eukaryota; kingdom Metazoa; phylum Arthropoda; class Malacostraca; order Decapoda; family Palaemonidae; genus Macrobrachium; species Macrobrachium rosenbergii. The sequence continues at coordinate 40,235,850 of NC_089754.1, read as the reverse complement.
CGTTATTCTCCGACGCTTCAAATCTGGGTTGGGGAGCCCTTCTCAACAACATGGAAGTACCAGGAACTTGGTCTCCTTCCGAGAGAAACCTCCATATCAACGTGAAGGAACTAGAGCAATTCATCTTGCACTTCTACATTTTGCAACGCTAACCTACCACAAAACAGTAGCAGTTCATTCAGACAGCATGACCGCCCTAGCGTATATCAAAAACCAAGGAGGGACCCATTCTTTTACACTCAACGAAGCGACGAAGGAGCTTCTTCTTTGGGCAAAGAGCAACGAAACTCAATTAGTGACTCGCTTCATTCACGGCAAAATGAACGTCCTGGCGGACGAATTGAGTCGAGGAAAACAGGTCCTACCGACAGAATGGACACTCAATCCACAGGTATGCACCGACCTGTGGAAGCTGTGGGGAAAGCCGTTGATAGACCTGTTCGCGACGTCGAGGAACAATCGTCTTCCGTTGTATTGCTCCCCAGGCCCGGACCCACAAGCATGGGCAACAGATGCCATGTTGCAGGACTGGTTGAACTCGACCTTTACGCCTTCCCTCCCTTCAGCATGGTGAGGGAAGTGTTGAGGAAGTTCAGTTCACACGCCAATGTGTCAATGACACTAGTCACTCCCTTTTGGCCACACAAAGAGTGGTTCCCTGATCTTTTGAGCCTTTTGACAGACTTCCCAAGGCTGCTTCCTCAGAGGAGAAATCTTCTCAGACAGCCACACTTCCTCCGGCACCATCAAGGATTATCCACTCTCATTCTGACAGGCTTCAGACTGTCAGGAAACTTGTCAGAGCGAAAGGATTTTCAAGAAACACTGCAGAGGCTATTGCTAAGTGCAGACGACAATCTTCCTCTGCAGTTTACCAATCCAAGTGGGCAGTTTTTAGGAAGTGGTGCCAAGAACACAGAATTTCCTCTTCTCAAACTTCTGTAACTCAAATCGCAGATTTTCTTTTATGCCTCAGAACATCGAAAGGATTCTCAACATCGACCATCAAGGGTTACAGAGCGATGTTGAGTTCAGTATTTAAACATAGAGGATTAGACCTGTCTTCCAACCAAGACATCAGTGATTTAATCAAACATTTCAACACCAGTAAGCAAGCTAAACCCTCAGGAGTCGCTTGGAACTTGGACGTGGTCTTCAACTGGCTTTCAGGCCCACTGTTTGAACCGATGGAGTCGTCGTCTCTTCGCAATCTTACGAAGAAGACATTATTCTTGGTGGCACTTGCTACAGCCAAAAGAGCCAGCGAACTTCATCCCATTGACAAAAGGATAGGCTTCTCACAAAGCAATGTAGTATACTCGTTAATTTTAGAGTTTTTGGCCAAAAATGAGGATCCGGCTAACCCTTGGCCTTGCTCCTTTTCTCTCAAGAGCCTCTCAGAAGTACTAGGCCCAGACGATCAAGAAAATGTCCTCTGCCCAGTAAGAGCTCTAAGAGTATACCGCGAGAGAACCAAAAACCTTAGAGGATCGGCCCCTAATCTTTGGTGTTCCGTTAAAAACCCCAGCCGTCCTTTGTCCAAGAATGCACTATCATTCTTTTTAAGATCCGTGATTTCGGAAGCACATTCGGGAGTTCAAGACGAATTACTACCCTTGTGCAAAGTAATGGCTCATGAAATAAGAGCTGTGGCAACGTCTTTGGCTTTTAAACGTAACCTGTCTCTTTCTTCGATTTTACAAACAACTTTTTGGAGGTGCAAGTCAGTGTTTGCCATGTTTTATTTACGGGACGTTGAAACAGTGTACGAAAAATGCAGTACTTTAGGTCCGTTCCTCACAGCTGGCATGGTATTGGGGGTGAAGGATAGGAGGAACGCCTTCCCTTTTCCTCTATCCACTCTCCTTGAATAAGGGCAGTCGTACTTCTTGGGAAGTTTGGTGTACACTGAATCTTGAGTGTCATCAATTGGTTTTTATAGTTTTCGCTAAAATGTCGTATGGTGTAGGTTAATTTTATCTGGTCCTTGTTATTCTACTGTACTGCGCCCAGGGCAAGGGCAATCCACATATCATTATGTGACCCATTGGATTTATTAGCTTTGGCAACCTGCGATTGACCTCCTACGTTGCAAAGCACCCACTCAGTAGAGGTGATCCTTGGCTCTACCGCCACACCGCTACAGGTCGAGAGGAGCCACGACCAGAGGCAGTACCCGTCTGCTGTTGCTCCCTCACCAGGTAAGGTTACAACAAGCATTCCAAGATGCTAGCTAATTTGCTATCCCAAATTACCCCCATATCAAGTAGTTTTTTGGGTAGTATATGTCCATTCATCCCACCTCCACTCAATGTGGGATTCAGCTGTGTAATTATTTGGTAAGTTACTTATATGAAAATGACATTTTTATAATAAAATAAAGTTTTATATATACTTACCAAATAATTATATGATCGGAGCCCTCCCTCCTCCCCTCTCATGGACATAGAGCATAAACGAATTGAGCTCCTTAGCTAAGTTGTACCTGTTCTTCCCCGAAAGTGGGCGTTGCAACATACCTACACTCAAAACAAAAGAGCGCTACCGCGAATTTTGAATTTTGAAATGCCGCGTAAAGTAGAAACTATAGCTATGTAATTATTTGGTAAGTATATATAAAACTTTATTTTATTATAAAAATGTCATTTTCATACTTTTGTAAGTGTGAAACTTACAAAGTACAATACTGTACAAGCTAGTTCCTATGCGAGGGGTGGGTACGACACAAAAATTGTACCAATGTATGATGGCTGTCTGGAGGAGGTGTGCCAAATTGTTCTGAGGTTTTTAAAAAACAGTCATAAGCCTAGCCATCATTTGATGTCTTCAATAATTCTGGTGCAGGTTTTATAATTCCACTGTCTTATATATAACTTCGTGCCTATGGTATTTTTTCTTTGTTCAATGACACCCCTAGTGCATACCGACACTGTTATGGTGAGCGATCCGGGGGTGGTAACCCCAGCATTCTGGATAGCTTTTTTCTCTGGTATATTTAGAAATAGTTATACCTATAGAAATGAGTGCTATTGGAACCATTTCACTGGGTGACACAGGTCTTCCCCCAGAAATAGATTTTTCCTTTGTCAAAATTCCTTTTTTTGTTGAATTAATAGTATGTGACCCCCGGCAAGGATTTGGAACCAAGTGTGCCACAGTTGTGGTGATTTACCAGTAAAATAATAGCAATAATGCATTGCATCACTTCAGTCAAAATTGTATGCCATGTTTATTGTATTATTTTGAGCTCTTGACATTCCTAAAATAATGAAAACATATTACAGTATTACAGTTTGTATTGCTGTTATGCATTTCTAAAGTGGCCACAGTAACATAATTAATATTTGTTTTAATAGAGCTGCAAAGGCAGGAGATTGTAATGCTAAAGGATGGCCTAGTAGCACCTATGCTGTGAGTAAAGTAGCAGTGTCAGCACTTACACGAGTACAGCAAAGGGCTTTTGATGCAGACCCCCGGAAGGATATTGTAGTTAATAACTGCCATCCAGGATATGTTGATACTGATATGACATCTCACAAGGTTAGTAGCAGAAATGAATGTTATATCTATAGTCAGCTATAGATAAGTTGGTGATGTCTATTCAACTTAATGCTCTTCCACCATATACAGTTGCACTTGATCAAAACTGTTGTTTGGGTTTTTCATTAATTAGTTTTGTTTTTCTTAATATGACTGGAAATTTCCAACTTTCTAAGCTTTTCAGTTGTGTATATTTCACAAATGAAAACTAATCCCATCCAGGACTGTACATATCAGATCAGATTTTTTTACATCAATGTACTACTAGTGTTATAGTTCAAGATATAGTATATATAAATGTATGAGCTAGTTAATACATATTTGAGGACATGCATAACAATATTTTATTTATAGAAGTATAAAAACGGAGGTACAGTATGAGGACAATTTTCTGCTTCTTTTGAGCACTGAAGAAAAATAAGTTTTATAACCTTCCTGTTTTTGTTCATGAATATTGTCGCCCAATAACATCTTGGAAAAGAGCATCCATTTTTGCAGTATAAATACTGTATTAATAATAATTTTTTCTTGTATATTTGCAAAAAATATGTAATACAAGGTAGACAAACAGTTAAAATCTCTAGATAAACTACATCACCCAAAAACTAACAAAGTTACATGTGTACATGGAAATAAAGATAATAATTTGTCATAAGTGAGGAAGCATGTATGTACCTTAAGCCTCAAGTAAAGTGTTTATTTATTTTATTTCTCTGCCAAAGTATGGTTGCATTCCAAGTGAGAATCTCCTATTTGCTAAAAAAAAAAATGGTTTTACTTAAACTGGAACTAAGCCTCACAATAATAGTCATGATGAAAACCTTTTTCCTCTCAGGGTCCACTGACAATTGAGCAAGGTGCTGTTAGTCCTTCTTACCTAGCCTTGTTGCCTCCTGACACTGATCTTCGTGGTGCTTACGTATGGTATGACAAGCAAGTGGTAGACTGGGTGAATGGCCCAACACCTTCTCTTTACTGATCAGTTAATGACTATAATTATTGTACGTACTGTATGAATAACTTTTGCAGTTACCATAATATATCAGATGAAATCACATAGCAAATGTATTTGTAATGAGAAAAGTATTTGTTCAATTTTTTGCACCAAAGTATTATAGTGGACACTTAAAGCCAATTAGTATATAGACATTTATGAAAAGCCAAGTTTTCTAAAAAATATGATTTCATTACTATTTTTGAAAACCCCTTTTCTCTATTTATAGTTCTTACAACAGATGAATTTTCATAGGGCTGGCCCACAGGGTTTCTCCTTGATGATTATTTTAGACATTAAAATATGGTATTTTCTTCAAAACTTAATAATTGGATAGATTGAAAATGAGGATTTTTACAAAAATACCTTTAAAGGATTGGTACTGATATTTGGATGAAAGTTAGATAATGCCTGTATGACCTCTGAATGAAATTTATAAATTATTCTTAATTAAATAAGCAAAAAATATAGTTAAGAAACAAACAAATATATGTAGACAAGGATTTCTTCCCATATACTGTACATAAGTATGGTAGAAAAGTTAAAGGAACTACTGTGCATTTCAGGGCCGTGTCTAATTGGTTTTCGTTGATAAAATCTTTCCAAAGCATTGGATATGGATCGTATTTTGGAAATAGCTATTTGAAGCCACGGCCTAATTGGCAAAAATATGCACTGATGTCTGTTGTTGGTAATTAAGGCACTTATCGGAGTAAATCAGAAATTTCAAGGGAAACTTAGCTAAATTTAGTAAGCACCCAGAGGGAGGATAGTGAAACGTCATTATTGAAGGCCCTCCCACTCATTTATACTGTAGTATGACGTACTTTACTAGACACCCTCTATACTTTATGAATGAAGACTCAGATGTTGGTGGTAGTAGTAATAGTAGTAGTATATTCTCTCTCTCTCTCTCTCTCTCATCTTTTCAGTGAATCCTGTCTCTTAAGTACAATAAAGGAATGGGCATCAAATGAGAATATTAATTCTGTAATACAGTTCCTTGGCGCAATTCACGTTTCCTTTAACTTGAAATATGCACCAAGGCTTACACACTCCCTGTGAAAACCATTGTTACCCTGGAGTTTCTGTTGCTTCATATTGTCTCCTCAAAAGTTCCGTTGACATGTACCTGCTTAGTCCTGCTAAATGAATGCAACATAACGCAAGTGTTGTAACCTTAACTTCCTTAATGCATGATCAATCCCATAATAAATCCAAAGTATTTAGTATATCACACAACTCCCCATATAATATTGTGTGTCTGTGTCAGTTTCGTTGTTTCTATACACCTGATTTATTTACTTGAAACTGACACTAGTGTTGTTGTAGGGTTGTTGAGTGGTTATCAGTGAGCCTATGTATTCCCAGTTTTATCTGTTTATTTTTTATGAATTTGAAGTTACCCATTCTTTCAATTTTCAATTATTTTTAGTATTTCACTTACATTGTTTATTATATAGATATTTCATTTAATCATAACTACATTGTAGTGCTGAAGGATACTCGTAACTCATAGTCCAAGCGCTTGGTCTATGCCCTAATTTTTATAATCCACTACTGTAATCCATTGATTCTACTGAACTTTATTGAAATTGAAGGAAATATGAAATAAAAAAAAAAATCTTGTAATATATAATTGTGTAAAAGGATATGCTGTTTGTTTAAGCTGGGATTAAGACACCTTTGCGTGAATCAGGGTCTTACGCTTTGAGCAGACCAGAAGTGAAGAACTTTCGATTTCAGTATGATTGTGTTTCACCAGTTCCAAAAGTTTTGTATAACTGATCAAGAAAAGTAAATAGCAATTGGGTTGTAATTGCTATGTATTCCTATAGTCAGTGTAAAATTGTACAATGAAAATAGTAATGTTGCCATATGTATATTTACCAAATTCCTTTATTATAATGTCATATTTATACAGTATACCAAATTCTTATTCATTACCCATGGTATCACCAATAGAAACCGTAATATTATCGTAATTCTCAACATTTCTGTCAAATATTTGTGTTTCTACGATCATTATCACACTACTGGGAATACTGCTATTAAGCCTGATGTCATACTTTATATCACAACTAGCCTCCCTGTGGGTGCTTATTAAATTTAGCTAAGTTTCCCTTGGAAATTTCTGTGATTTACTCCGATAAGTGCCTTAATTATCAACATTAGACACCAGCGCATATTTTTGCCAATTAGGCCGTGGCTTCAAATAGTTATTTCCAAAATACGATCCAGAGACACGGCCCTGAAATGCGCAGCAGTAGCAATTTAGTTGTTGTACAGGTATGTTAGTATTACTGTTAAGTATTTTTGGTGTTCTCAATCATCCGACATAAAGGGAACATGATTAGCTATCAAATTTTCATCCGACATAAAGGGAACATGATTAGCTATCAAATTGAGTGTTTTTCAAAAAATCACTCCTTTCTCCTTTTTATACTTTGTAACATTGTGGAAAATATTTTGAGGTTTGGAAGATTCAAGTTCTTTCTTGTATTATCTGTATTGTTAGGATTGTATTTGCCAATATTTTGTTCTATTTGAGATGTTCACGCCATGTTTTAAACAATGTAGCTGTAATAAAAGTTATTCCTTATTTCTATTTCTCATTTTTGGTGTTTAGTTTTTCTTGTCTGAGATTTAAAAACTGCCTTGTGGGCATACTGTCAAATTCTTTCAAGTACTGCTAACGCTGTAGGCCCCATCTGTTGGGATGCAATGAATATCTTTTTATAATGTTCCAATTTTTTCAGTTTGCTGGTATGTCAATCTCCAGAAAAGCTTATTTATTCAATGAACTTGAAAGTGTTTAGTATTAAATAAACTGAAATGCTGTAGTAAACACTACTTCAGTGCATATTGACATTTGAATATACACAGTTCACCAATCAAAACAAAATCAACTTGTGTGTGTTTTTACAAAACTGTGCTGGCCAAAATTGTAGTGTACCTTCATGGTCAGAACTTCAACACTAATAAGTATGGTATTGTTGAGTTAAATGTTTCAGGTTTTTATAGATTTTTTTTTGTAGCAGGTCATTATCACATGAACTTGTGTGAACCATGAAATTTATATACTATATGCAGTATTGATAGATTTGGCTTACTGAATTTTTTTAGCAGCAAGGCATTAACATGAACTCGTCAGTCATGAAATTTAGGCTATAATGCCAATCACTGAGGAGTTGGAGTGGTTGGACAGCAGGAAGAGATACAGAAAATAAGTGAGGTGGATGTCCAAGGTTACAAGATGAAACTTTTACCAATAAGGAATACACCTTGTAAAAAAAAATAACAAAACCAGCAATTTGTAAAAAAGAAGTAACATTCATGGGCAATCGATGGCTGAAAGCACCAGTATGTAGGCTTGACAGCTTAAATGTCATAATACCAGTCTTCATAAAGGATGAATCATGTTAATAATGGCAAAGACAGAGCAATTTATTTATTGTGTAAGAAAAGTTACATTTTTCCACATTTACACATGGGATAGAATATACACACCACATGTACTTCTGCACACAGTTTCTTAACACAAGTTAGGTTTAACATAATCCATGTTCTTCCTCTTTATCAAAAAAAATTTTGCAATAAATTAACAAAATTTCTTCATTAGAAACTAACATATAAAAAACTAAGATTAGACATAACCTTACAGGAAAAAAAAACCCTCCCAATTGAACTTTCCTCTCTCTCTCTCTTACTTAAATTCATTCATTGTGATCTAAGATAAAAGTGTAATATTCAGCTATCAAGTATTCATTCATTTCACAGTGACAGTCCAAAATGTGCTCTCACGACTAACACACACTGTAAATGAAGTGCATCGAAATTAAAAAAAAAAAAAATGCAAGCCCATTCTTGAGAGGGGAAACACCCTACTTTACAGTGCATGGAAAAAGGCGGCCCTTGTTTTTAGAGGGAAGTGCCTATTCAACATCACTTTCAAAATTAAATATACATATATATATCTGTTTTCCTTCCCCAAAAACCCACTAGTGCCTAAGAGTAAAGATCATCATCATCACCATCCGCTCCAAAGTTACCACCTTCACCACTTCCGCCTCCTCGGCCTTGCTGATCAGGGAATCTGAAGTTTGAGCCAAAGCCTCTGCTCTGCTGAAGTGTTTGTGAGAACATCTCATATTTGCGGATATCATTATCCGATACTGAACGCCTGGCAAATTTCATGGCCTCTTCAAAGTGGTCTCTGGTAATCTCTGGAACTGGATCTTCTTCCTCCATCTGCAAAAGGAAAATTCCCATATCCTTACTTACAACTGCTTTACCCTACCACCCTTTTCAATATTTTAATGGACAGAGCTAGTCAACTTACATTACATTCTCCCTCTACACTTCCAACATTAGCTCTATCCAGTAATAAGTGCTGGGTGGCAAATGATGCTGGTTCCTTTAGTGTCCATATCTTGGTATCAGAAGAGAAAGGAGAATTTTAAGCATTTCTAACGCCGACTGGACGTATTTTATGTAAAAAAAAAATTGTCTGTCGGGTGCCGAGTGGACATGAAATACGTTGACTACGAAAAGTTTTTTAAGTATTCGCGGAAAAGTACTTATAGGCCTAGTTTGCGAGAAATTTTAAATCATGCGCCTTGAGGGATGCTGGGAGTTCACGGATCACGCTGTTGTTTTGTTTACAAGCGTGACCCAGCTGCGCATGCGTGCATTTCTTTCTTCTCCCACTAGAAAGCATCAGCGACGCATTGTCAGAGAGCAATTTCTTGACGCGTTCGTGTTTTGCCGAACTTGTGCAAGTGTTAGTGTGTTTGTGACGCAATAGGATGTACGCAGAGATGTCCCAACGTCGTCAGGACTCTGAAAGGCACGTATTGCCTGTCGGTAGTGAGCGTGTGAGACGCGTTTTAGACTTGGATGCTGGAGAAGGACCCAGCACCCAAGGTGGTCCATCTTATGAGCGACGGGCTGTACGGCTTTGACTCGACCGAAATGGTCGAAAAATGCCATTGTAAGCTAAAACTCTTACATTCTAGTAATATTCAATCATTTACCTTCATTTTGCAACAAACGAGAAGTCTTTAGCACAATATTTCGATTTATGGTGAATTTTTGAAAAAACTTTTTCCTTACGTCCGAGCATGCTAACTGCTGAAAATCTCAGAAATTCTTTAGTCACTTTGTCGTAATTTTTGCACCATTTTCTATTAGCCGTTACATAAAGTTTTATATATGAAAATGTGTGCAATTTCATATAGAATACAACAAAAAATAACTCATGGTTGTAGCTTTTATCAGGTTTGAAATATTTTCATATAAATCACGATAAATAGAAAAAATTCTACCTTCGGTCAACTTTAACTCGACCAAAATGGTCGAAAACTACAATTGTAAGCTAAAACTCTTACATTCTAGTAATATTCAATCATTTACCTTCATTTTGCAACAAACGGGAAGTCTCTAGCACAATATTTCGATTTATGGTGAATTTTGGGAAAAAAAAAAAAAAAAAAATTATGTCCGCGCGCTACGAATTCATGCATCATTTTGTGATAATATTTCTCTGTGTTGCTTTGATCATTTTACAACTTGTTATATACCAAAATCATCGCAATTTAGTGTACAATACAACAACGAAAAAAAAATAACTCAGCACGATTTGTATACAATTATATATGAAAATTTTTTTCACGCTGTCATATATTCCAATATTTATGTATGATAATTATATTTTTTTTTTTATTTCTGATGGTTGCTTACTAAACTTCAGGCAATGAGAAAAAAAGGAGCCAAAAATGAACTCTTAATCTTGAAAACTAAGCGTGCTGTGATTTTTAAAAAAAAACTTTCTCCGCTTCGGCGCTAAATAGACGCTCGGCGTTTAAGGGTTATAGCTTACTGTCATGGTCTACATGATTAATTTTTTTTTTTTTTTCCACAACATATTCAGGTAACTGCTCATGACTAGTTCAAGTAAAGCTGAGCTTTCACAGAAGCATTTTTAGGCACTTCCAGCTTACAGGAACTATATTTTCCTTATATTTTTATTCAAAATTCTCCTTACATTTTTATTGAAAACTCTGAGTGCAGGCTGAGTTATGAAATATATTTTTAAAAGACCACCAATTCAATATTTCTATACAGTATCTTAACCCTTAAACGCCGAAGCCCTATTTACAAAAACGTCTCCCGTATGCTGGCGGCGTTCGGGAGCTAGCGCCGAAGCGGAAAAAAAGTTTTTTTCAAAAAATCACAGCACGCTTAGTTTTTAAGATTAAGAGTTCATTTTTGGCTCCTTTTTTTCTCATTGCCTCAAGTTTAGTATGCAACCATCAGAAATGAAAAAAAATATCATTATCATATATGAATATTAGAATATATGACAGCAAAAAAAAAACTCTTATATAATTGTTTACAAATCGTGCTGTAAGCAAAACGGTTAAAGCTAATGAGTTAATTTTTTTTAGTTGTATTGTACACTAAATTGCGATGATTTTGGTACATAACAGATTGTAAAACGATTAAAGCAACAGAGAAAATATTATCACAAAATGATGCATGAATTCGTAACGCACGGACGTAAAAAAGTTTTTTTCAAAAATTCACAAATCGAAATATTGTGCTAGAGACTTTCCAATTGTTTCAAAATGAAGGAAATTGATTGAATATTACTAGACTAAGTTTTTTTTAGCTTACAATTGCATTTTTTTACCATTTTGATCGAGTTAAAGTTGATCGAAGGTTGATTTTTTTCTATTTATCCTTATTTATATGAAAATATTTCAAAAATGGTAAAAGCTAAAAGCATGATTTATTTTTTTTGTTATATTCTACATGAAATTGCGCACATTTTGATGTATAACACTTTATGTTACGAATAATATAAATCGGCAAAAAAATTACGACAAGGTGACTCAAGAAATGCTAGGATTTTTAGCGGAGTTCGCGCGCGCGGATGGAAGGAAAAAGTTTTTTTTCAAAAATTCACCATAATTCGAAATATTGTGCCAGAGACTTTCCGTTTGTTGCAAAATGAAGGTAAAGGATTGATTGTTACTAGAATGTAAGAATTTTGGCTTACGATTGCGTTTTTCGAGCATTTCGATCGAGTTGAAGTTGACTGAAGGTCGATTTTTTTCTATTTATCGTTATTTATATGAAAATAATTCAAAAATGGTAAAAGCTAAAAGCATGATTTATTTTTTGTTGTATTCTACAAGAAATTGTGCACATTTTGATGTATAACACTTTATGTAACGAATAAAATAAAATGGCAAAAAAATTACGACAATGTGACTCAAGAAATGCTGAGATTTTTTGCGGAGCGAAGGAAAAAGTTTTTTTCAAAAATTCACCATAAATCGAAATATTGTGCTGGAGACTTTCCGTTTATTGCAGAATAAAGGTAAATGGTTGATTGTTACTAGAATGTAAGAATTTTGGCTTCTACGATTGCGTTTTTTAGAGCATTTTGGTCAAGTCAAAATTGACCGAATGTTAAAATTTTGTCAGTTATTGTGATTTAAATGAAAATATTTCAAAACTGTTAAAAGCTAAAAGAATGATTTATTTTTTGTTGTATTCTACATGAAATTGCGCACTGTTAAAAACTAAAAGAATGATTTATTTTTTGTTGTATTCTACATGAAATTGCGCACATTTTGATGTATAACACTTTATGTAACGAATAATATAAAATGGCGAAAAAATTACGACAAGGTGACTCAAGAAATGCCAGGATTTTCAGCGAAGGAAAAAGTTTTTTTAAAAAATTTACGGATGCCCCTCAGGACACCCCGATGCTTCCTAGGGGTCGTAAAAGGCACGGGATGTGGTCCTTGGTCGCCTTCGGTCACACGTGGGCAAACAACACGGCGCTGAGAAGCTGGGTCACTTTGGCTGCTGGGCCCTTCTCCAGCATCCCAGTCTAAAACTCGTTTCACACGCTCACTACCGACAGGCAGTATGCGCCTTTCACGGTCCTGATGGCTTTGAGACATCTCTGCAAAACACGGATGCGTCAAAATATCGCTCTCGCACGGTCCGACGCTGATGCTGTCTGGTACGAGAAGGAGGGAATTCGCTCATGCGCGTCTGGGTGACGCTCATAAACAAAACAACAGCTTGATCCGTGAACTCCCAGCATCCCTCAAGGTACGTGATTTGAAACCTTCTGCAAACTAGGCCTATAATTATTTTTCCGCGAATATTTAAAAAAAGCAGTTTTAGTCGATGTATGGTACGTCCACTTGACATCCAACAGACAATTTTCGTCGACGTATGGTACGTCCATTAGGCGTTTAAGGGTTAAATGGCACTAAAATTTACCTAATGCAAAAAAATTACTGCTAAAAGAATCTGAGGGTCTGGATTATAAAACTGATTGAAGGAATTGTTTCCAATACTTCCTGTTCACTGCTGATTGAAATCATGGGGCACACTATATTTTTTTAATTGATGCTGTACTGCATTTTCTACCAATGAGTGATAGTGCAAGTGCATTATTCCTGCACTTGTTAGTTAAGCAAACCAGCCGATACCAATGTTAGATCAAAATGTCTCACTCCATAAGAAAAGCTGCTGGTCCAAAACTTTTTGCTGGTACCTCAAAATACATCCAAGAGTGATGCATTTTGTAATAATTTATTTATCTAATGATGTTAGTCATAAGAGAATACCCTAATATATTCTATTAACCCAGCAGCTGTGTAATTATCTTTAAGCAGCGTGGTATTATCTATAAGATTTAACAAACAATACATTGGCACTGCATTGGGATTATCTTTAAGATATAAACAATACAATGGCATTGCATTGCACAGATTATCTGTTTATAATCTACTGCGGTAAAAAATGCTTTGGACACTAGCAAGCAAAACACAGACATATCTGATCTATGTACACATGCCAGTGTGTAACACAATACTGTAATAATATTAAAATTAATATACAACACTCACGTAAAATGTTACCCTTTCTTCATCCTTATTTATTACAAATCCATTGATTAAAAACAGCCTTACTTCCAAGCAACAGGTCTTCAGATGCACCAAGTTTTAGATCCTGAAAGTCAGACCTTAGTTTGTGTGCCCATGCCACTGGTCAGGTGCCTCCACAGATCCTCGGTCTTTAGGTGACTAATGAGCTGCTTTCCCAAGATTTAGCATTTTTGCATTGTGTGATATGCCATTCATTTACATTCATTCACTTAATACTTATTCTTTGTAATGATGGATGTTTGTAATGTTTTGTGAACTTTAGTTTTTACTTGAATGTTTACCTTTCCGCCTAGTGGGGTCCCTTGGCACCAAGTATTGTGGGTACTGCTTTTCCCTGTTTTGGTTTGGTAAGTGAATAATTTACATCACATACTCCACTTTTGTGTACAGGCAGTCCCTGGTTATCGGTGATCCGGTTTTATGGCACTTGTCTAGTGATGATGATAGCCAGGGATCGGTGCAATTATTGCCAACTTTCAGTTGGTGATTTTCGGTTATCGTCATGCTGTCAAGAATGGAACCCCCACCGATAACCGGGGACTGCCTGTACTCATCTCCTGCACTGCCTCTGCTGACATAGTTGTGGCTGAGCTTCATACTGCTCCCAAAGCATTCTTTAACGCCACAATGCTGACAGGTCTTCGTCTCCTGGACCCACAAGAAAGGAGACCAGTTGATGAGACCTTGCCAGTTATCTTGTGATACTCCCGCATGTTACATCCATACTTTCACATTATTTAAATGAGTATTTTAACTAGGTCACTGCTGCTAATCTAACAGGCATGGCAAGGTTTTGGTTTGCAATAACACAGCTTGTCACGATTGTTCCCAGACAAAGTAACCCTCAAATTTTAAATTGAGAGTAAATGTCTTCCAGCACACACAACAATCAATAGAACTGAATAAACACTATACTACAACAGAAAACTCATTTCACTTACATCCATATTATCGCCAGATTCTCTCTCTCTTTCCCGCTTTATGTCTGCCTCAATAGCCTGGCGAATAGCTAATTTACATGCTCGCTGACAAATTTCTGTTAGATCAGCGCCCGAGAATCCATGAGAAACCTTGGCAAGATAGTTCAAATCGACACGCTAAAGGTTGGAAAAAAAAAAAAAGTTTTAGTTAAAAATGAACACAATAATAGGTAATCTAACTATGGAAGTGTACAGTATTCAACAGAAGTAGGGAAACAGCAAAAGACACTGTGTTACCTTGGAAACTGGTGACTTTCGTAAACAAGCCTTTAAAATCTGTACTCGAGACTTTTCATCAGGGAGAGGGATGTAAATCAACTGGTCAAGACGACCAGGACGTAAAATTGCAGGGTCAATGATGTCTGGTCGATTTGTGGCTCCAATGATGAAAACGTTCTTCTTTGCTCCCATTCCATCCATTTCAGTTAGAACCTGATAAAGACATTTCACTTAAAATACAAACACAACTAACATTGGCTTATGGAACTGACAAAAAAATTAAAAGAATTAAAAAGAAAATTTTAACTTTTGATATAACATAACCATGATACACAGCTAATAAAAATTGTGTAGCTATAACACAGGAAAACCTAAACTATCATAGCTGACCATGATATCAGCCATGCAGATGAATAAAAACTGTGCAGCTAGCTGACCATGCTATCAGTCATGCAGATTAAAACTTCTTTTGAACATGATTCTTATCAGAATCATGTGGCTTTCTGATATTAACAATGTAACTTCAACATACTGTATAGGAGTTTTCACTATAACTTACGTACTTAAGAACGTTGCATAAAAACCAATAAAATTAAGTCTCCAACTGCATCCCCACTTTCACTCCCTATGTTACTTACCTGATTGATGACACGATCTGCAGCACCGCCTGCGTCACCCAGAGATCCTCCTCGAGCCTTTGCAATACTGTCCAACTCATCAAAGAACAAAACACAAGGGGCAGCTGCTCTTGCCTGAAAAAAAGAAATAAAAAATATCTCTGAGGCTATATTACCTGGTAGAGGGCAAATCATTAGATATATTCATCAGCAATCCTAACTGAAATGGAAAGACACTAGGCAGTTTCACTTACAGAAACTTGTAAAAGGACATAAAAGTCATTATCACTAACTTAGTATGGTCAGTGGCATTGGAGGTGCTAAAGAACGAAAAGAGAAGGTCTTTCACTAAACCTCAGACTTAGCAGGACTGAACACAAACGATAAGGAGGCTATGGACAGATTTATAAAATAGTTTACAAACATATCTGAATACAGTAAAGTCCCCGTATTCGTGGGAAATGCGTACCACACCCCTACCCCCTGGAATAGCTAAAATCCACAAATACAGGCAGTCCCCGGTTTACGACGGTTCCGTCTTACGACGTTCCGAGGTTACGACGCTTTTCAAATATGCTCATCAGAAATTATTTCCTGGCTTACGACGCATGTTCCGGGGTTACGACGCGTTGTACGCCGATCCGACGGAAGAAATATGGCCCCAAAACAGCAGAATAATCATAATTTGAAGGTTTTTTGATGTAAAACTCAATAATAATGCAGTTTACATCGTTTTCAATGCACCCAGAGCATTTAAAGTAAGGTTTTCTTATGATTTTTGACGATTTTCGACGATTTTCCGGCTTACGACGATTTTCGGGTTACGACGCGGCGCAAGAACGGAACCCCCGTCGTAAACTGGGGACCGCCTGTACTTAAAACCCCTCAAAAAACACTTAGAACTGCTTATTTTGATAGTTCAAATAAAAGAAAAAAAAAAAATTCTATCCTATGACAAAAAGTGCATTTAGTCATGAAAATGATATGCAAATACAGTAATTAGTGAATATTTCTCAGTGAAAAATACCGTGAATGGGTGAATTTTCCGTGAATGTGTAAATGTATTTCATAGGGAAATCCGCGAATCATGAGAACACTAATACGGGGGGTTTACTGTATTTCTAAAGGAATATTTCCACTGGGGGAGGGGGAGACTGAAGGTTACGAAAGAAAGGGCAACAGGGTACTCGACCTGGCCCAGGATACAAGTCTTCTTAACCTGTTACACCCACGTAATAATACGTTTACTGCGATCTACTCGGTAGCGCCTTCAACGGGATATTACGTTCAAGACTTTAACTCTGCTTTTCAAGCTGTCAGCCCCGTAATAATACGTTTTCGTATGGAAAATGTTGGAACATCATTTGGTAACACTCTCAGAACACGTAAGCTGTAATTGATGACTTATTTCCTCCTGGCAACTCTTTTCAGTTGGTCGCTTTTGATGCCTAGATGACTATTTTTTTTTTTGGGCGTTTTCAGAGACAACATGGCTTTGACGTCGTTCTCAATGAATGTCACAAAGAGGAGGCGTATGTCTTCAGGTGAGATAAATCAAATCCTAGACGAGGTGTCTGATACTGAAGACATATTTGATGATTTCTGAATCCTCCATGATGAGGATATTGAAGAAACAAACTTTTCTTCCAATAGCGGAAGTGAAGATGACTTCTCATTGCAGAGAGAGAGAGAGAGAGAGAGAGAGAGAGAGAGAGAGAGAGAGAGAGAGAGAGAGAGAGAGAGAGAGATCCCTTTACTTTTGTTGCTGATCCCGGCGTGAAATTTTCAGTTGAGGATAAAGAGAATCCATTAGAATTTTTGAGAAATAATTTTATGATGAAATCACTGATTACCTAAGTGAAAGAAACAAACAGATTTGCAAATCAGTTTCTAGATGAGAATGTAGAACATTTGTCTCCACAATCACGAGTACATAGATGGATTGTGTGTAGCCCCCTGCTTTAGAGATTGGCATACGAAAGAATAATAGTGCATGTATGTACAACACTTTTCATTCAGTATTTTGTAGTCTTATGAAATAAAATAATAGTAGTAGTAATAGTTTTTATCCTATCACTTAATAAAATTCCTACTCTTAACTACAGTACGAATTATAAGCATAAAAATCAATATTAACTTTGAAAACTATCATCAGTGATATGACCGCTAATTGCAAGAAAAAAAAGTATTAGCGAAGTACTCATCCGGGGGACGCTAACTTAAATATGTTAGCTTGGGTAATTCATAAGTATCTTGATTCAGTGGTCTACATAAACTGCTTGATAACACTAGTACTAATAATAATAATGTGTATTTCACCCAACTAGGAATGCTCTGGGAGTCTCAGCAGGATCGAGAGAGAGAGAGAGAGAGACTAAAAATTTTATAATCAGACACACTTGTATTCAAAAATACTACAAGCAAATGAAATGTCAATGCAGGCATTTCAGTTTTACAACACTTGGCTAACAACGTCATCAACAGATTTTCGGCTCCAATAAGTGGTTTACTGGCGTCGGTATGCAATTTTCGGAACCGTTAGGCAGTTTATCAGCGTTGGTAAGCGCTTTATCGGCACTTAAGGCATCATACACACCATTTACTACCATAATTACTGTGATGTTCCATATAACGACGATTTTCGGTTATCGGCACTCGGCCAGGAACGGAAACCCCATTCGTTAACCAGGGACTGCCTTTACAAGGTTAAAAAATAAGAAAAACTTGTACCAGGAAAGGGATTGGAAAGTCAATGGCAATGGGCAAGTATAAAGAAAAAAAAATATTAGTGACATACTGAAAATATTTTCAGATAAAACATCACAAGGGAAAACGAACAAGTTTCAAGAGAGACTAGGTACACTAAGTTTTAGAAAGCGAATCTTCCCCCTTTTAAAGCACAAGTTTTCATAGAGGAATGACAAGGTTAGGGGATACATAGCGCCCAACAGCAGGAAGATAAAAATCAACACCAAAAATATTTAAGTGTAAAATGTGCTAATTTTATGGACAGCCTCCTGGAATGGATTAAGTCCATTAATCTAGATATGACTTATCAGAAGACAGCTGAAAGGTAAATAAAAGAGATAGGTTGAAACATTCAAAGCATGGATAAGGGGTATGCTGCTGTACTGTAAATGCTTTTACCATGCCCAGCCCAACTCTGTCAACACAAATGAGTCCTTAAAATTAATAGACAGAAATGAGAGGAAGTTTGAAAGATAAGCAATTATGATGTGGCATCTTACCTTATCGAATACATCCCTCACATTGGCTTCTGATTCACCAAACCACATAGTCAGAAGTTCAGGTCCCTTAATGGATATGAAATTGGCTTGACATTCATTTGCAATGGCCTTGGCTAACAGTGTCTTACCTATAAACAATATCAAGTTTCCAGTCAACTTCAGTGGCATATATAAACTAGACTACAACTTTCATATCTCTAATTCCATTAAAACAAAACATGGAACTAATGGAATAAAATGCAAAATCTTTAGATTCCCATCTGAAGGGCTAAAAATACTGTACTTCCATTACTAATTCAATATAATCTGTTTCTTTCACAAGCATTATATATAAAATATTAAGACCCCATCAAACTTACCACATCCAGGGGGACCATAAAACAGTACACCTTTGCTGGGGGTCATACCAAACTTCAGGAACTTCTCAGGATGCTCCACAGGGTACTGCACCAACTCCTGCAAAGGTAAATAATTGTGAAGGACATGATTACTACCTTTACCTCAAGTTCCTTTCTAAAATCAGGTGAATATATAACTCATGATTTCTGGGAGAGAGACTTAAAAGACCACAATTTTATACTGAACTGGTCATTTACCAGCACCATCACAATTATTTATCCAGAAAGATGCTGTAACTTGCAATTCATGAATTAAATTATTTCTGATATTCAATTTACAGCGAGAGGGAAAAATTCAACATATAATAAAAAGGATCCAACTGTACCAGACAGCTCATGAGGAATTTATGGCAGATTAAATAATGCAGGGAGTAAGGGGGAGGATATATCCAAATTCTGAAGGACTATGAAACTGGATTTGTTTTTTTTTCCTTGTAGCTCCAATTTCATGGATTATTAAGGACAATAAGGAAAATCATACAAATTCTGTGCTCTCTTCATGTTACTCTAAACACACCACGTCATTTATATGACTGTCACCAATATATTTGCAAGAACTAGTCTCTTAACTGGTCTAATATATTTCCTTAACACACACATTGTATGAATACCTCTTGAAAAACTTTCTCAAAGTACCCATATGCTGTTCACTAATACCAAACTGATGTTAGTTGTCCCATATGTTCAAGTTGCCAATATTCCAAACCTGTAGGTTTTTCAATCAGGTTTTGAGTTCACTTTGATCACAGAGATATTCTACACCTTACAGAAATATAAATCCAACTCAAAATGTACATGTGAAATCAACCTCCAGTAAAATTACTGCCCTCTTTAGTTAATTTACAGCAAAGCATACTGTCAACTCTTGTCAACGGGTCTACTGAAGTGAGGATACAATGTTTAGTCCATCAAGTTTACAGTTGTCTTATAGATCCTCTATTCTAGACATGAGATGGTTTGGGTACATGTAAGGGTAGGCAGTGCATTTAGAATACAGCATGGAAGCCCATTACAAAGGCCTAAAAAATCATGGTTGAAGTGCAGAGTTTAAGATCTGGACTAGATAGAAATTCAGTAAGTGCACATGATCCCAAAAAGTGGAGAGAAAACTTCATCATTAAACACTGTAAAAAAAAAATTCTGATGTACAAAATATCAATGACAATGACTTGATACTTCTGATTAAGGTTTTGGTGTAAAGCATACAACATACAAGTAACCAGTGTGACAACTTTTAATATTTGGAAGCTTTAATACTAAATTCACCAGGACTAAGTAGAAAAAAGAAAAGTCCACCTCCAAAGACAATTCAATCTCAATTTCCAGTGAAAAATAATCTGTTCACTAAATTATAAATGCACTGGAAAAACACGTACCTGCAACTCTCTCTTGACGTTGTCTAAACCACCAATATCATCCCAGGTAATGTTGGGAACCTCCACCACAGTTTCACGCAAGGCAGATGGTGAGCTCTTACCCATGGCAAATCTGAAGTTCTCCATGGTAACTGCTAAGGAATTCAATACCTGGAAATACAAGTTCCATTCAATTCCTTGACACCAAAATGTAATCAATTAACTCAATAGACATGTAATCAATATTCAAATATACTAATTACCTAAATTTCATCATTTCACCTATTTTGCCTAGTACACTGGATTAATAATTAACAATCACTGCAATATTAACTTTCTTTGTTGGAATGCAATATACTATATAGGTGGAAAAACAAGGGAATGGATAAAAAGTAAAATGAATGTGGCAGCCCATTTACATGATGGGCAAAAAGACTTTGGCTCTTTTTAAAAAGATTTCCCAACCTGATATGAAATAAGACAAATCTGGTCACTATTTTACCTCTGCATCAATCTGGTCATCATCAAGATCAATGAGATCCATTTTCTCACGGATCTGTTGGAGTGCAGCTTCCGAGCACAGAGCAGCTAAATCGGCACCAACGTGACCATGAGTTTCTGCTGCAATCTGTTCCAAATCCACATCATCAGACAACTTCATATTCTTTGTATGGATTCGTAGAACTTCAAGGCGGCCTAAAAACCAGAATAGGTTCATAATTACTTCTTTACAGGATAATCTCGTATACAGAATTTTAGGCTACAATATATTTGGTATATATATAATGGCATTAAACTGTAAGAATTCATTAGGTGCACATACCTGTAGTATCAGGAATGCCAATATCAACCTCTCTGTCAAAACGACCAAATCGCCTGAGGGCAGGGTCAATGGAATTAGGTCTGTTGGTAGCAGCTATGACAATGACATGGGCTCGCTGTTTTAAACCATCCATGAGTGTCAGTAACTGTGACACAATACGTCTCTCCACCTCACCATGAGTCTGTAAATTAAAGTAAATTATATACCCTATAACAAGGAGGAAGACAAATTTTAACCAGTTCTTCGTACAATACAGTACATATAAAAAAAGTATGGAAAAAAATGTTCAGTACCTTCTCTCTCTTAGGAGCAATGGCATCCAATTCATCGATGAAGATGATGGCAGGAGAATTCTTCTCAGCCTCTTCAAAAGCCTTTCGAAGATTGCTTTCAGATTCACCTGCAGACATTGGACATTTTCAATTCACAGGCATCAAAGGATTAAAAATTTTACAAAGTTATGAACAACACCTAAAATAATCTCACCCCTCCCATACTTTTTGTCTCTATGTACATAGAACAGTGTTCCTTCTTAAATCAGGTAATGAGAAATTATTCAATCACTCGTCTGCTGCACAACCTACCCACTCTTCACCCACATTAATCAAGTACTGTACTATACTAGATAAACAGTTAACTCAATCTTTCATCTTCTTTTGAAAGGTTCCTCTATCAGATTTCTACCAGTAATGCAATACTCTGATACTATATGTAAAATGGTAATACTAATGGCAATGACAGGTTCTTCAATGCAAGCTTTTCTTACTAACCTGCCAATTTGGACATAATTTCTGGTCCATTTATTAGGAAAAAGAATGCTCCTGTCTCATTAGCAACAGCCCTTGCAATTAATGTTTTTCCTGTACCTGGAGGTCCATACAAGAGAATACCTGCAAATATCAATTGCATTAGTGTTTGCATTATCCAAGTCTGAAATATGATATACAGATATCAAACTTGAGAATGTGTGACAACAGACTGACACAAGATGTAAGGCACTGTATGTATAACAAATTTTGCAATGCATGAGTCACCTCTTGGTGGTTTGACACCAATAGCTTTGAATAGGGAAGGATGACGGAGTGGAAGCTCAACCATTTCTTTGATTTGTGCTAACTGCTTTCTGCAACCTCCAATGTCATCATAACCAACCTCATTTAGTTGTTCTTCTTCCTCCTGAAGTAAAATATGACACATTTCAAAATAAGCCTTAATATTTACCTCAAAAGCTATTTCTGGTTCAGGAAAATTCATTATCATCAAGTAATAACAATGGATTCCTAGAGAGCATTTCTTAAATGATGGGAAAACTAAAGAAGTCATGCAAGGGAAAGTTGAAGAGGCAAAGGAGAGTGGATGAAAAGTAAAATTAATTGCAGCTGGGGGCCAGAGAGAAACTGCTTAGAGCTTCCAGTATTTTATAAATTATGCAAACACACATACTTTCTCTACGCATCACACACTAATAAGATTTTACAATTTTTGCTAACTTTCAAACAATTCCTAGTTACTGGGTTATACAGCTCAAATTGATTTAATATGAGATGTAATAGTGGGAGCAATTGTACAAAAAGCAGGAAGGTGGTGGAAATGCTGAGAGGAAGAAATGTGGCTGTTCGCTGCATTCACAAGGTAAGGTATAAAGAGGGCACAAAATCAACTGGTACTGGTAATGGGACAGAAAAATATAAATTCTGGTAGAATGCTGAAGACCAGACAGAGTAGAGTATGCATACTGGTCAGACAGAGTAGAGTATGCATACTGGTCAAAGACAAAATGGGTGCAAGGTGATAGAGGCCAAATAAATGAGTGTTGGGAGGAATAATAAGAAAAGTAACAGCTGTTTTTGGATTATTCCCCAGAATCACAAAGACCAGAGGAAAAGCAAGAATTTTGGGAAAGACTATGATATGAAGCCTTCTCTAGTGCAACGAATATCTGCATATAAAATAAAAAAAAGTGATTCAAAATTGGCAACTTTAAAATTGCACTTTTGCATTAGTGTATATTCTTGGACATTTTTTCTTAAAGCCCAGTGTGTCTGCTTGACATATATCTCTGTCAGTTAACCTAATCTCGCATAACCTAGCCTAATTCTGATGACATGCACAACTCATAATCCAAAAAATTGTGGCAATATGCTGCTGTTCTAGCAAAGGCCTCATATACATTAAGGAAAATGCTGCAGTCAGACAGATACTGATAAGACCTAAAAAGTATAAAACTTGGGAAAAAGGAGGGAGTAGTAGTCCATACACTGGAATTTTACTAAAGACAATGATTGAAATTGGTAAATGCAAATATTCAAGAATCCTGAAGAGAAACTGATAGGATGCAAGAGGGAAGAAGCCATATCAGAATTATAAGAGTACAGGCAGCAACAAATTGAAGGACTGCGCTGTTATAAAGAATGAGGCTCGCTCAACTCCACATAGATTGCTGCAAGTTAATTTAATAATGAGAGGTCAACTCTGCTAAGGACCAGATGCAGCAGATTTTGTCACATGAAGTGCTAAGCATTATAAAATATAGGAAGTACAGATTTTTAATGCCCGAGATTTATTTAGGGAGCAAATGGGGAAAAGAAGGGAATTTAGAACTCTCTTGTAATGGATAGGCAGGTCTTGGAAGTAGTGCAGCACTTCTAACTCCTAATACGTTGGGGACACACTTGACTGTGTGAAGCAAAACTTGAGAGGGCAGTAAGAAGAGCAGCAAGGATAAAAATGACTGGCTAAAGTACTATTAATAACAATGTCTCCTAATTAGATAGCGCAAAGATTTACAAAAGGGCATATAAGGCTTGTACAGTGTCCCTGATTTTACAAGTTCCATATTTCCGTGTTTCATTTTGTTGCAGATTTTTGTAGAACACATCATTCACTTGTCCACGGGGAGAAATTTTACTAATTTGTGGATCCTTCTTTGAGCCACTGGCCCGTATCTCTAAAATTATCACTATTTCACTTATTTTTGTAGAGCAACACTGTGTATTCACTAATTACTGTATTTTTCATTAAAATATATGTACACAGAGAGAGAGAGAGAGAGAGAGAGAGAGAGAGAGAGAGAGAGAGAGAGAGAGAGAGAGAGAGAGAGAGAGAGCTTGAATATTACTAGATCGTAAGAGTTTTAGCTTAAAATTGCGTTTTTTTACCATTTCGGTCGAGTCAAAGTTGACCGAAGGTTGAAATTTTGGCAGTTATCGTGGTTTATATGAAAATATTTCCAAACTGATAAAAGCTACAACCATGGGTTGTATTTTGCTGTATTGTACATGAAATTGCACACATTTTCATATATAAAACTTTATGTAACGGCTAATATAGAACAGTGCAAAAATTACAACAAAATGACGAAAGAATTTATGAAATTTTCGGCTGAGTTACCGCCCGTCCGTAAGAAAAAAGTTTTTTTCAAAAATTCACCATAAATTGAAATATTGTGCTAGAGACTTCCAATTTGTTGCAAAATGAAGGTACATGATTGAATATTACTAGAATGTTAGAGTTTTAGCTTACAATTGCATTTTTTTACCATTTCGGTCAAGTCAAAGTTGACCGAAGGTTGAAATTTTTTGTAGTCGACGTTTGCTACGTCCACTCGGCACCCAACAGACAATTTTAGTCGACGTATGATACGCCCAATAGGCGTTTATGGGTTAAGAGTAACAGTAGTAGGAGAGTACTGGAATGTAAGGTTACTTTGGGTGTTTTGGGATGATGATTTGGGGTGTATTTTTGTTTGAAATAAATTGTTTTAGTATGATAAATTAAGGTATATTTTTGTTTGAGCTATCAAATTCAGCAGTAAATGTTAAAATAGGCAGTTATAAGCCAAATACCATGTACCCTTAGGGTATAAGGTATTTGGCAATCATAAGCCTGTTATAAGCATTTTTAGAGGGGATTTTGCATTTCCCATGGTAGGTTCTGGAACCTATTCCCACGTAAAAATGAGGGAGCACTGTATTACTCCATGCTGCAGAAACATGGGCATTTGCAAGGAAAATGAAGATATTTAAAAGGTAACAACATATTGAGTTGATTCATGGCTAAAGTAAAGTGGGAAAATCAAACTAGGATTGAGGGACTGTTGACAAAAATTGGTAACAAGTGCCTGGAAAAAAAGATGGCAATCTAAGAGACTGAGAAGGTTTGTATGAGACAGGACAAGGAATAGTTGATCAAAGTAGCAGTAGACAGGGTGGTAGTAGGATGAAGACCTGCCCGAAGGCCCACAAAACGATGGAAAACGGGTCAGATAAGGACCTAGACCTACAAAGAAATTAATGCATTTGTCAGAAGTAGAGAATTATTTCACCTCTAACCCCAAGAAAGGAAAAGTCGATATAAAATTATCATAAATTCAAGAAAACATTTCAAACAGCCTGAAATTCTCTTGGGCTTGAAGATCAAAGATCATTTGAAAGACAATAAACAAAAAATATATTTACCTCGCGTTTCACAGGTTCACCTTCACAATATATAACCGTGTCCTGGGATACAATACAGTAAGGAGCTGGGTCTGTCTCTACAACCTTAAATTCAACTGCTCTCATACCACCACGGACCAAGAACAAATCTCCCTTGTGAATGGGGCGATAAGCCTCTAAGAAGTATGGCTTCAAGAAAACCTGAAATGAAAATTAATGCATATAATCCACAATTAAATAGTTGCATTCCATGCTTCATTTTAATGCTATGGGTCAGAAAAATGACAAATGGAGAAAAAAAAAAAATAATTTTCACATAATGCTCAAGTTTCCCACAAGTCTATCAATGCTTAGAGAATGGGACATTTCAAAAGTTAAAAGTTACTGCAAATGAAAGCTCATTTTCATAAAGCACATGAACACTACTGCATTACTAAAACACTAAAAAAATCCACTTACTTCAAATATGTTGCCCGTTAGACCCTCAACTGTATCATCAACAGGTAGTACGTGAATGCGTTTGCCATACTTGACATCTGGACACTGTTGAATCGCAACAATATCTCCCAGCCTAATGCGCAGATTATTTCTTACCTGGAAGCAAATTGGTTACTTTACAAAACCAAACCTACTTTTTTTTTGGTTCAAGATGATATGACTTCACATTATAGCACTAATCCACAATCTATGGATAAAAAATTTACCAACACAATTAGGTATTCCACATTCATGCCAGCAAAAAAAAAAAAAAAAAAAAAAATAATCTTCACAAGCTAAGACGTAAGATAAATCTAACATGAACAAGCATAAATATGACCAATTAAAAGTACAGTATAGTGAGACAAAAAAACAAAAAACAAATCTTAAATACAGTTTTGAACTTACAACACGGTTCATACGAATCTTGTCGTCTGACATTGTCTCATCTGACAGAACAATGCACACAGTTTGTTTCCTTTTCTTTCCCTTCAGTAAGACTGTGTCGCCTCTGAATAACTGCAGTTCATCCATCTTTGCTTGTGACAAAGCAACGACAGAATTGTCATCATTGACTGCATCTTCTACAATAAGGCGGTTGGGCTTCTTCTTCTCCTTCAAAATAGCAGTAGCTAAATCATCCCTGTAACGAAAGCATTAGGTAAAAACTTATAATCACAATTTTCAAAAAGGAACTTGTATCATTATCACCTGTTTTGACAGACTCCATCAACTGCTGCTGACATAAAATTTCCTGTCATTCATTGTTGCAAATACATTTTCTCCACTTGGTTTTCAGATCTGACAGAATTTGACTTTTATTTAATATTCAGTATTTTAGCCCTTATTTTGGAGCACAGTTTTAGCTCAGCCCAAACTATCTCAGAACTACCATTTTTTTTTTTTTATGAAAAATCTTGCAAGTCTCTGAAGATTATTTACATAGTTTGTCCTGAGTGGCAGACTTTTATAAACCTATATTAGGACACCATTATCTACCATTCTGTAAACTTTTGGTGTAATGAGTGAGGGATTTCAGCCTGGAATTGGTCTTTCAATATTTCTGCCCAATCAATCAATGACAGTTTGTCCTAACTGGGGGATTCTTATATCTGTGATAGAATGTATAATGCTTTGCAAACTTTTGATGCAATAATTTTTAAAAAATCCAGTGTTTGATGTGTTTCTTGGTAATTCAGCCAAAATGCAAACTAGCAGGGGCTTACAGATGAGCACACAGAGCACTGTGCACATGCACACTGGAGTCTTGGACTAACCAGGAATACATTACCCATAGTATTTGCACAATCACAAACACACAGATCACCACAATACCCATTAATGTCATGGTGGTGACCTGTTACACACAAACTCTGTCAGTACATGCAAAGGAAGGAATGAAGTAGAGCCAATTAGCCTACTCTATGAATACCAAGGCCAAAGTCCAAGCAAGAAAATTGTCTGGGACAGTAATGTATCTCAGAAGACTGAGAGATGCTGGTCTTTGAACACAAAGAACCCATTATCAACAGTGGCACACATTCCATCCACATGTAAGCGAACACTGCCAACCACCATATGAGGCAGGCACCCAATAAAAAGTAAAACTGGAGGTCATTTTAAACAGCTCCAGTGACCTCCTCCTGCTTTCTATAAAAAAAAAGGGGGGGTCAGAAGATGAGGAAGAGGTCGAAAACGAGATGCAGAAAGATTTGTGCTTGCTTTCTTCACCTTACCACATCCAAGAGTCTCACACTCCTAAGGTATAGCAGAAGACATAGTTAATGCAGGTAACTGCATTGGACTAGTACTGTACAGGCAAGAACACCACTGCAGGAGGCTCAACAGCATTGAGCTTCTTAGCAAGAACATCAGCACAAGAAGGAACAGGAGATCCCACTGCCAGAGGTAAAGGGCTCCAAATAATGCAGTGAATGTTGGATTGTTTAGAATACCAAGGAGCAGCAATATCTGCAGGTCCTCCATTAACCCTTAATGGCGGGAATCCTCATACGAGTACCTATAACAGGTTTTGGGTGAAGGACGGGAATCCTCATATTAGTATTAATATTACACGCCACTCATTTTGGATGAATTTAGCGGGAAAAATTTTCATAGCACCTCAGTGGGCCATAAATGACTTATGGCAACTATTTAGCTCAGCTCTGAGAGTCATCAATAAGCATGCCTTGAGATTTCAGTGGGGATGTACTGCCTCTCTGCCTCCCCAGGACATCTTTTTATTTATTTGCTCATAAATATACCCCGGGGATTGCTGTTGGTTTTAGTTCTTATCTTTTATGATAGTATGTCAGCTATAATTGTAATTTTGTAAAAAGTGTGAAGAAATATTAGAAAAAAATGTATACCTCACAAAAAGTTACTGCACCTCCCAATCTCAGTAAATCTTGTAAACATTTTTAAACAAATTAAACTCACAATGTTTTACTGATTTTAGTTCTTAGCTGTTATGATATTCATCCCATCCACTAAGGGTTAAGGGATGGGTTAAATACATATTAAACACATTCCCAGACTGGGCAAACTTTTGAGTTGGCCAATTTAAGAAAAAACACATCAATGGAAAGAGGAAGATATGCAAAGGCACATGGTTTAAGAAGAAAATTATAAAAATTTTTCCCTACCTTCCACGGGAAGTTGAAAGACACTCATAAAAACATACTAATTTTACAAATTTATACACGTTTTTTCTAACAATTTATTCTATTTTTTGTAAAATTATAATTAAATCCCACACAATATCATAACAGATAAGAACTTTTGTTATCAGTAACAAATCTGAGTGTATTTGTTGTGAAATATTTATGAGGTTTACTGAGACAAGCTCAGGGAGATGCAGTAACTTTTTGTGAGGTATACATGTTTTTACTGAGATGGGGAGATTCAGTAACTTTTTGTTTTTCCTAATCTTTCTTCGCACTTTTCTATGCAAAATTACAATTATAGCTGACATACTATCATAAAAGATAAGAACTAAAACCAACAGCAGCAATCCCTGGGTATATTTATGAGCAAAATCAAAAAGACATCATGGGATAGAAAGGGGCAATACATTCCTCCAACAATTCTCAAGGCACACTGATCCCCCCCCCTTGTCCTGTGCTGAACCTACTACAGTTGCCTGAAGTCATTTATGGACTACTGAAGTGCTATGAACAACTTTCCTGCTAAATTCATCCAAACCGTATGGCGCGTAATATTAATACTCATATGAGTTAGCCGGTCTATCACTCAAAACCTTTTATAGATCATCATATGATGGTGCCCGTCCGTTAAGAGTTAAAGGCTGTGGTGACTCTAAGCATGACTTACTGTCTCACCTGGGTAAACCTTGGCACACACACCTGGTCAGTACTGTCAGAGTGAATACTGGTTGTCTACCTTCACAAATCTAACAACCCAAAACTAACCAAGCCAGAGGAGAACAAGCAGAAGGGGCAGGGAGATAGGGAGAACAGTCTGCGAAGAAGGAAACATAAAAATTCAGTTGTACCAAAAAACTTCCACATCCCACAATTGCTGAACCAAAGTGCTAGCTTACAGCATGTGATTGGGGGTTTCTCCCTACTCAATCACCCATTGACCACCTTATTACTGCAATTCAACAACCATTTCCAGTTTACACTATGTAATACTACTACACAAAAGGAGACTGTATTTCATAAGGAACAAACAGTGATTTTTATTTTTAACCCTTAACCCTTGATGGACGGATCCCCTCAATAGAGGATCTAAAACAGGTTTTGGGTGGTAGACATATCCCCTCGGAGGGGTATTAATATTATGCGCCATACAATTTGGCTGTACCGAGCGGGAAAGAGTTTCCAATACTTCAATGGCCCATAATTGAATTGTGGCAACTAAAGAATTCTGCTCACCTCAGTCGTGGGCATCTCATGGAATTTAGTATTGTTCTTGCCTTGAAGGGGGAATGTCTCGCACCTTTCTCTCACATGACATCTTTTTACTTATTTGCTCATAAATATACTGAGGGATTGCTGTTGGTTTTAGTTCTTATCTTTTACGATATGATGTCAGGTATAATTGTAATTTTGCACAGAAATATCAGAAAAAATATGATAAAAAAAAAAAAAGTTACTGCATTTTCCGATCTCAGTAAATTTACGTAAATATTTTACAACAAATATGCTCTGAATTTGTTGCTGATTTTATATCTTATCTGTTATGATATTGTGTGAGCTGCAACTATAATTTTACAAAATGAAATAAAATAAATTAGAAAAAAAAATTTAAAACTTGGTAAAATTTACGAGTGTTTTGTGAAAGAGGCCCCACACACGGTTGTAAATGGTCATTTTCAACTTCAAGTGGAGGGTAGGGAAAATTTTTTTAAATTTTTTTCCGACACCAAGTGCATTTGCATATCTTCCACTTTCCATTCATGCATTTTTTTAAAAATTGGCCAACCTTAATGGACAGGAATCCTCATATGAGTATCTATAACAGGTTTTGGGTGATGGACAGAAATCCTCATGAGTATTAATATTACACGCCATACAATTTGGCTGTATCAAGTGGGAAAGAGTTTCCATCACTTCAATGGCCCAAAAATGCATGGTGGCAACTTCAGACTCTGCTCATCTCAGAAAGTGTGCACCTCAGGGTGATCAGTTTTGTTCTTGACTTGATGGGGGGGATATCTTGCTCCTCTCTCTCCCATGACGTCTCTTCAATTATTTGCTCATAAATATACCCAGGGATTGCTGTTGGTTTTAGTTCTTATCTTTTATGATATGATGTCAGTTATTATTGCAATTTTGCAAAGCAAAGTGCAAAGAAATATTAGAAAAAACATGTATACCTCCAAAAAAGTTACTGCATCTGACAGCAGGGTTGGGAGATCAGGGAACCGTTCCTCTGGGTACATATGAGAGCAACTAGGGTCGTTCTGGGGTTCTGAGAGGCCATCACCCTGTTCAGAACTTGATGGATTAGGTAAAATGGAGGGAAGGCATAGACCTCCAGATTGTCCCAGAGGTGCTGCAGGGCGTCCTCTGCTCTGCAAATGGATCTCGAACCAAGGAACAGAAGACCTCTAGTTTCCTGTTGAACCTCGTTGTGAACAGGTCTACTGAGGGTCTTCCCCACAGATGAAAGAGCCTGTTTGCAATGTCCTGGTGCAGAGTCCACTCTGTCCCTATGACCTGACTCTGACAACTCAGATTGTCCGCCACTACGTTCCTCCTGCCCAGGGTATACCTGGCAGAGAGCGCTACTGAATAATATATCACCCATTCATGAAGGAGCATCGTCAGAGAGTGTAGTTGGCGTGACACTCAGAATTTGTTACTGATTTAATTCTTATGTCATGATATTGTGAGTTGTAATTATAATTTTACAAAATAAAATTAGAAAAAACATGTATAACTTTGTAAAATTAGCAAATTTTTATGAGTGTGTTGGAAAAGAGGCCCAAAACAGGGTTGTATATATTCACTTTCAACTTCCCATGAAAAGTACAGAAAATTTTTAAAGATTTTTCTCCTTAAACCATGTGCATTTGCACATCTTCCTCTTTCCATCGATGTTTTTTTCTTAAATTGGCCAACTTTAAAGTTTGCCCAGTCTGGAGGTGTGCTTGATATATATTTAGCCCATCCTGTAAGGGTTAAATAAAAATTATCTGACATTTTTACCCAATTAAAGCTTCAAAAGTTACTAGCCTAGGGTACCAGTCTTCGTGAGTTTCTTCAATTTAACAATGACTTGCTCTGGTGTTAGAAGTGTTGTCAAAATCAAGTGTTATAAATTTTTATATTATAAATATATCTATCTGGAAGGGGGTAACCCTTACAACTGTATCCCTCTCCACTGTAAAATAAAAAACAACTTAGCTGAAGAATTCAATTTCCAAGACTGAGAATGGGAAAAGACAAAATGGGTGCCTCCCAGCTGTACCTCCCAACCTCATGGTTAGGAATATGCTCTGTGCAAATGCTAAGATGGAGATTAAGGGTGGGGAGGTAGTGGGAGGGGGGAGCTTCACCTGTTGGGACCCACCAGGAAAGATTAGGTTAAAATTTAATTGCTGCATTTCACTTTGGTGCTCTTGAACTTGAATGAATGAATATAAAAAAAAAAATAGGCTATAAAGCCATGCACTGAGGCACTTTCATCCATCCAGGTCTTAAGGCAGAGAAAATGGAGTTGGAGTGGTTGCACAGTAATATAAATGGGTCTAGAAAATAAAGGCGATGATGTACAAGAATCTTAAACATGAAAATGGGAAAAAACCTACACATTGCACTTAAAATTAATAGTTAAAAAGGTTGTACAGCAAGTTGGAAGAGAGGACAGGAATGAAGTAAAGTACAATGCTAAAAGGTGGCTTTGGTAATGCCTAGTGTGTGTGTTCCTGTTAAGATTAGGGTCCTTGATCCTGTGGCCAAGTAAGGATACGGAGCCCTAGGTTAGGTAGGGTGCATCCCTGCATATGTTCCTCATAGATTTCATATATAATCTTTTTATGAATGTTAATATCATTACATATTAACTATTTACTTTGACAATTTATTACTGTGATTTAGGCTATTAAATCTTGTTTCTGATTGATACATTACAGTAATTTTGTTTTCCTCCCTCAGTAAAACTTTTTTTTTTTTTTACTGGGTTTCCCAATAATTCTTGACAGGGAATGAGAGAAAACAGATAATGATTAGAAATCCCTAAGCACATGATACCCACTTAGAAAAATACACAATCAATGTATATATCTGATAAGAAATTAATATATCACAGTATTCCCAAAAACTTTTTCAACATGTACAGGACTACATATGCTTATGGCAACGAAGTATATTCTATTTTATTCACTATTTAATCATCCATACTTACAATAAAAACAAGCCTAAAGATAGAAAAACTCAAGTACGTGTCTACATGCCAACAGTAACAGCTTTGTTTTCATTCTTAACCCTTTTGATTAAGTAACGTATGCACAATTACTTAAATTTTTCATGGTGACTTGGAATACAATGATCTACGTACAACTAGCTAGGTGACTAAGTAACTAGCCATGTTCAATACATGACATGGAGATGACTTAGTCATGAGGAGTACTTGACCATCCATCTTAAACACATTCTGGTGAAAATCTCATTAATTGCAATTAAATTTATTAAATAATGACTACATGTATCATAAACGATCACCAATTTCACTCTATATAGGGAAAAAAGTGGGAATTTACAATATACGTTTGAATCGCGTTAACTTCTATCAGGATCAGCTGATGACTTCCGTTTTCTTTGTCGCCTTTGTGTGGTGTAAACATTCCAATTTTATTTCAATCCTTACTTATGACGGGCAAGAATGCAGTCCCCCTAGCTCATGAACCTCAAATAAACGCTTCACATACCAGGCTGTTTGTTACATGGATAAAAGTACAAAGTTTTGTCCTTAAATCTTTGCTCATAGTAACGAGATTAGGACCCGCTGCGGTGACAGAGCAAAATTGAAGGTTGATGATGGACGCTAACAGTCGACTTCGGAGTAAATACTTCACAATTTACCAAATTTTTCCTGACAATACTCTTTCATACTGCTAAGAAAGCACCGTCTCGGAATGAATGTGGCGATACAAGCTCTAAACAAAACCAAGATAACACAAAATGCCGTCATGCCACACATGATGCGCTGCGGCCTAAGGAAGGCTATAACGCTAACCGGTGTTAAAACGGTACTAAGCTTTATTTTTTCCCTTTCAAATCTAACCTCAATAACCAACACACCAAAACCTGGTTCTTTTACTTACTGATCGGCCATAGTGTAGTCTTCAAAAAATCACAAGAAAAAAACAAACTCTCTGGCAGAATGTCTACGACTCAACTCGAAACACTGGCCAGGGTTCACTCACTGAGCCTTCACTGAGCTGAGGCAATACGAATGACTCGTTTTCCTGCACACTCGGCCACTGTCAGAATTCTTATTGGTTCACTTTAAACTGGCGGTAGTTTCAAAATAATTATCATTTATAAAAATAAACAACTACTGGGGTTCTATCTGGATCGTCTACGAATCATGTGAAGATATTTATTGAGTAATTCATTAAAAGAGGTCAATAGCTAATATAGTTTGTTGCTAAAGTGACTGCTGCAACCAACAATTGCTCGACATTTTTCGTCATTTCATTCGAGAATATTCTAGAATTTATATTATAGTCATAATTAAACTTATAAAACATTCCAAGCTATTGCAACGCAACGTTAAAACATCCTCAACTGTAAACTTTTTTAATAAAATGGATTCCGGATATGTAAATCTGACTGCATGACTTGCATAATTTCATAGCAACAGCGCTCATGTAGTGTCAAACGCTTTGACATTCTCATTTCACGAAGTTGACAGAGTATCCTAAAGTCACTCTCAATTTAATTTGCTTATATCATTACAACAACCAGATACATTACTTTGATCACATTCACGCTTTGGCTTAACTCTTTAAAGTTATATAACATACTAGCGCATTCATGTCGTCAAAGGTGACGGTAATATAATGCATGGATACGCGTTTCGTTTTTATACAGCGATACTGTATGATTATTCTAAATTGGGGACCGAATACCAGACGTGGACGATGATAATACTAACATCAAGTTTCCTCACGTTTGGGCTATTATTATTATTATTAGTCCCCAAGTAAAATACCTACGTATGGAAAAGGTGAAAGCAGATCTCAGATAAGAGTATAATAGTAAAATGAAGAGGAAGTATTTTAACCAAACAATATAATCGGTAGACATATAAATAGATAGCAGATACACTAGCGGAAAGTCAAAGCATTCACGTGCATTCCGGGTTTTTTTTCTGTAGAAAACGAACGACCTCTGGCGATGAGCATCGTAGTGATAATACCCCAGCAGAAGAGGAGTTCAGTAATAAAAATGGTAAAAATAACGACAGATATGGCACAGGCTTAGGAGCACTCAGGCGCCAGAGAAGGTTTGTTTACATAAATCACGAAATTTATTGATCTTTGCTGCTAGGGCTTAGGGAGCAAGAGGAAAATTTTCCCTACTGGGAAATTTTTTGGGAAAATGAGAAACTCACTTTACACAATACTGAATTTTTACGAATTTCCTAAGAAATTCATCTTATCTTTAAGCAATGTATGATATTCACTTCTTCTAGAAAATTTATCATGAAATTTAGAGTTCTCTTTCACTGAAAGTTTATTTCTTGACTAGGATTTTACTTTCTGCGGCATGTAACTTTGTTCAGTATGATGAATCGAAGAGCAAGCATCCATCTTTTGCTAGGTTTGTACAGCAAAATTCAGCAATTCGCCAACAATCACTGGTACTTACTTTTCCCAGTAATTTCACTAACGCTGACATTATGTTTTTAAGCTGCTCAGCAGCTTTAACTAATGTAACCCCGTTCTTCTTCCTCTTCTTTTTAGTTCCAATTTGTCTACATAATCTATTTTTAGAATTGTATTTCCTTATTTTTTGTAACTTATGGCCTCTATTTTTCATTCATCTTAGAGGAATTTTCTCTGTGAACTTTATGGTGTTGAGCTTAGTCATCACTCTTACGAGAAAAACTGCAGTCTTTGATTTTTATAATTTGCTGTCCATTCTTGTGCCACCAATGTTACAATTCACATTCAACCACATTTCATCCTTTAATGTCCCACAAACACAACTAAGAATAGTTTTTTTGTCTGTATTTCAAATTATATGTTAGCATATTATCTTCACTATCTACTCGCCTTTTTGTAAAATCTTCAATCTGATTGTTCTTTGTTCTTGTTTTCCCCCCTTTGGATGTCATCATTCTCCCTTTTTCAAAACTGAACTAATTTTTCATGTGATTTACCAAATCAAGAGTTGGTGGCATAAACAATGGTGAAGTGAAATACGGAGAAAATATAACAATTATTATTGTGAATAGAAACGTTTCTAAGCTATGAAATAAGATTTAGATGCACAAAAAGTAAAATGATTTCATATAAACTGACAGGACAAGCGGTGGCGATAGTAGGACTTATTCTTCCAGAGCAACTAGAAATTTGTTTGAAAATTAAAAAAGCTAGAAAATAATAGATACCTATCTCAAATCATCTACTGATTAGATAGGACAAATTCTAATGTGGAGTGTCATATAAAATTTTCATGGGGAGCCTGAAAACTCAAATAGAAAAGCATATTAGAAATATACGGAAGACGCATGAACTTCAATCAGGTTTTACTACACAAAGAAGAGGAACTGACATTTGTAAACCTTAGAAGTTGCATCCAAGAAGCATACAGAAGAAAAGACCCGTTATTTGTGGTATCAATAGACTTCCAAAAAGCAATTTTGATTCCGTTAGCAGAAAAAAGCTCATAGAGGTCATGATGAAATATAGGCTACATGCAGTGGTAATAAGTGCAGTAGCAAAGATATATACAAATGACATAACAAGTCTGTCTATGCCTCAACAATGTAGAACAAAAAGAGCTAAATGTAACAAATGGCATGAGGCAGGAGGCAATGGCTCAACCATACTCTTTCTGCTAATAACTTACCTGATAATTGAAAAATTGTAAAGTACAACGAAAGGTTTCAGGAATGAAGTCATAAGGATTGTGGCACTATTGAAAGCAGACGATAGATTAATCGTAGGACACACCCTTGAAGAAATGACAAGAACAATAAAAACTCTTCTGGAAATAGCAAGCGAATGTGGCTTAAATATAAATACAGACAAAAGCAATAAATTAATATTCAACGACTGGTATAGTACTGATGATGTAGAAAATATGCAGTACATAGAAGGAATAAAACAGATAAGCAGATAACAATCAGCAACGTGAAAGACTGCTTCGGAGGACAAATAAAAAGGGCTCAAATTAAAGCAATATGGCTAATGCAGTCATCAGTAAAAGCTGCAGCAGGGTGAAAATAGGAAAACTGTGTTGGAAAGGATTAATGATGCCATCCCTCATGTATGCCATGGAAGTCATGAAACTCGACAAGAAAGACATAACTGAACTGTAAAGTAGATAACCAAGTGTACAGCACAATTCTGAAAGTACCAAAGTACACAGCAAGTTGTGCTTTAAGATTCGACATAGGGACCACTCTCCCTGCCATTTAGGGGATATGAAGGATAACCTATTCTATCTGAAACATACACTTGAGAGTGGTGGAAATAGGCTCCTATACGAGATAACCATAGGCCAATATGAAAATATGAAAACCCCTTGGATTCTGCAAATAAAGGGATCTGAAAGAATTAAACATAAATTTAAGTAAAACTGAATCACTTAAAGGCAAGCAATTAAAAGAAATTATAAATAACTGGGACAAAAAGGATAGCAGAGATAAATGAGGAAAACATAGGAGAAGAAACCTGGTATGATAACACTAAAAAAACATCGCTGATCAGTAGGGCTACACCAGGCACACTAGAATTAAACGATAGGAATAGGTTAAAAGGGGACGATACAAAATGTACTGTGAAGAAATAACTGAAAACCTGGAACATTTCTTACTCTATTGCCCAGCATATAGTGACATTAGAAATAGATATAGATTTGTGCAGCAGCCATATCAAGAAAATAAAGAGGAATTGATGGCTAATATCCTTCTATTTGCAGATCTGTAGAAAGAAGAAATTGAAAATAGGAAGGAATTAAAAAAAAAAACTGTGGTATTAATATTAGAGGCAATGAACTTAAACAGAGAAAGGCGGAAAAGAACGAGCATTGGAGCCGTTTCAAAGGAAATCGTGCCAATACTACTATTCTACTACTACCGCATGTTGTGTTTTACTGACCGTGTGGCAGAAATCTGAAATTTCTCGGTCGCTATAGTTCTTTTAGTTACTTTCCTGTAAATATCCTTATTTATATCGCGTAGTTGTACATAGAAGCATTATGGCGAAGGGAATAAGAGGAAGAGCTGCACCGGCCAAGAAGAACGAAGAAAATGAAGAGAAAACTTCCGAAGCCAAAGACACCAAGCCTAAGGAAGAGGATGACGTGGGAGAAGAGGAAGATGGGGATGGGGAGGAGGAGGAGGAGGAGGAAGTCCTCTTTCCCCAAATGGGTCCATGTTACGGAATCAAAAACAAATTTCTGAGGATGAAAAAGATGCGAGAAGTCAAGGCTGAAAGAGTAAAGGTAAACAGCATGGCCTAGCCTAACTGAAGCTCTTACTGTAGGCTAGCCTAACCTAGCTGAATCATAATGGAAATCCCACATGGAAGTTAGGACTAGAATACCCTATCATGTCTAATAAACGAAAGTAGTTCTAGTTCTTCCCAAGTTTATTGGAAAGATTTTAAAATTGTAAAGTTTTTATGGTAAATCTAAGCTACAGCTCTGCACGGACTAGCCTATTACCTTGGAAATAGATTTTTCCTATAATTTTAGTGTTGCTGATGAAGGAGGTGGTGGGCTTATTGTCGGTAAGTTATTAACCTCATATCTACCCAACATGGTTGGGAACCCTTTGGGAATGCAGGGTTTCGGCTGCGGGAAAATGTTGGGACAGGCCAAACTGCTATGTTATGGAATGGTTCCACACATGCACAAGTCATGAGGGAGCCATATGCTTAAGAAGGGACTGACTAAGGAAACCTATTATAAAACGAACTATACTAACCTACTAACCTAACCTATCCTAGCAGGCCGTGATACTTAGCAGGGGGCTGGACCCCCCCGAGGTGAAGGAAGACTTCACTTTTTACCAAAGGTTCTACTATAACACTGCACACGTGCAATAGCATTCCAGGATGGCCACTAT
Source organism: Macrobrachium rosenbergii (assembly GCF_040412425.1). Lineage (NCBI taxonomy): Eukaryota > Metazoa > Arthropoda > Malacostraca > Decapoda > Palaemonidae > Macrobrachium > Macrobrachium rosenbergii. Next base: position 40,197,005 of record NC_089754.1, on the reverse strand, counting down.
GTAACTTCTGAAGTTAATTATAGTGGACCGACAAAAAAATAATGGTAAGTTCTTGATAAGCAACCAAAATACTATAGGAAAAATCAATTTCAAAAGTAATACCACATGCAGAGCTATTACTTAGTTCTGCCGTTTTGATAAATTGGCAACAGGTAAAAAAATTGTCTGATCTGCCAGTAAACCTTAGGCTAGTTCAACCTGGTGAGGGTTGGAGTGATGAGGCAACTGAGAGGTTGTAATTGAGATTCATGTTTAAGACAAGGCAGCAGCTAGTCCAGTAGCATATTGGTATCTTTCCTAGATAGTGACCCCCAAGAGTTTTTAGGGTCATCATCTAAGACAAATATTTCTAGGGGATCATTTGCTTTATATTTACTGTCTTATGTTCATGTTTTTATGGTATTCCCTAATTGGCTTTTACTAAACACGCCACAAAGGTGGATACTTACTGGATTAAAACCCTTGTGGGGGTCACTATCTAGGAAAGATCCACATACTGTATATGCATCTACATTATAAGAAAAACTGTAGGCTACAGTAGTACCAGCCAATGTGATTTTTGTTAACTCAAAAGATATTTTGCTTCATAATTTCATCTCTGGGAAATACCGACTGCAGTTCAATAAGAAACCTGAAATGGACCAAAGAAATCCAAATTGACCTCAAAAATAAATTCAAGTTTATTGTCAGTCCTACTTAAAAGTAAGTAAAATTTTTACTTCACTCTTAGTTTTGGATGTGGAGGTAGGCCTAGTGTGATCTTTGATGTGATTCCTTACAGTTCAGTTCAATTTGACTTTCTAGTTTAAATGCAGTCATTTTCTTCATTACATTTCCAACAAATCTTAACTCATCTTGAAGCCCCCTTCATAAAAGCTAGTTCTCATCCAAATAGTTCCGAGTGCTACAAGGTCCTAGTTTAAAACAATTAGCCAAGGCATAGACTATTCATGGTTATAATGTTAGGCCATAGAGAAAAACGGAGCAACATTCAGCTTTAGATATGTGTACATGCTGAGTACGAGGTGCAAAATAAATCGGTTTCAACATTGACTCCTTTTTAGTGACCCCAGAACAGTTAGTTTAATAAAGACAAGAATGTCTGCTAACTTAAAACCTGTTCCAAAGAGTGGCATATCTACAGACTACAGTAATACAGGCCAATCTCTATTCTCCCTGTGCTCTCCAGAGTTGCTGAAAAACTTATTTCTAAGCCACTATACATGTGGAATCTAAAGGATTGTTAGCTGTTAGTCAGTATGCATACAGGAAGCAGTTGGGTACCTACGATGCTCTTTTAGACTTGACATGCCATTTGCAAGGGAACCTTGATAAGGGTTTTGAGTGAGTGCAGAGTAATTCAAATAGATTTTAGTACTGCTTTCAATTTAGTAAATCACAAGGCACTTAATTATAAACTTCAGAATCTTGGAGTGGGTGGATATGTTTTAGGATTACTTCAGGCGGCCAGTTGCTGTGGACAGGACCTGACCTGTAGTGAACCACGACTTATTTTGTCTGGAGTTCCACAGGGCGGTGTTCTTGGTCCAATGGTATTTTTAGTGTATACAAGTGATATGTTGTTCGCCTAGAAAAAAGTTTTGTTCAGCATGCTGGTGATACAACACTTGTAGATGTAGTAAATTCTCCACTTATGAGAAATGAAACTGCCCTCAACCTTAATTGGGACTTGGACTGGATCAGGGAATGGTTTAGTTGGTGAGTATGAGGCTGAACTCCAGTAAAATGAAAACACTATTGATTATATACTAGATCTCGTACAGATTTCCCACTCCATCCTCCCCTTCAGGTGGATGGAACTTTACTGAATGTGCCTGGAGCTTTAACTATTCTAGGTGTAACTTTTGACTCACATCTAACTTTTGTGAAACATCTAATAAAAGTTTCAGCAAATGCACAAAAGTTGGGTAATGTTCATAACACCTCATATATTTATAACGTAGATAAAATCTGTGCAACCTGTTTTAGGTTATTTGTACTTCTTTTACTGGAATACTGCTCTCCAGTGTGGTTGTCTGCTTCTGCCAGAGATTTATGTCTTTTAGATACAGTGGTTCGTGGTGGTAGGTTTCTATGTCCTAATATAGTAGCAGTAGTAGTAGTACTAATGACTTGGATCATCATAAGTTTTATTCAGAGATCTGCCACATTCACAACTGATCCCTGATCCCCTTTATCTGCCGAGAGCAACTTCTCAGTTCCAGAGGTCCTTTATTCCTTACACTGCTGTGGAACAGCCTCCCAGAGGATGTCATGCAATTGGAACTTCAGAAGTTCAAGCGAAGATGTAATGCATTACTACCCTAATGCTATTCTCCTTGCATATTAATACATTTTTATCTACTTATTAATTTATTTTTTCCTTTTTAATAAGTGGGATCTCTTCTTTTTGTATTTCCCTTTACTTCCTCTTACTTCTTCCTAATGAGCATACTCTTTGGGAGCTTGCATTTCAGGTCAATGGCCCCTGTGGGCTTGTTCCATATGAATAGGTTTCATCTACTGAATAGTATAATAATAAAATAATAACCTGCATAAGTTTTATTAATGATTATTGATAGATTATTATACAGCCTTAGGAAACTTAAAATCTAATTATTGTGGCAATTAGTTTTCCAGATTTCATTTTCAAGATGGGATTAGTAGATATTCATTAGTTACCAATAATTCTTAATAAATGCCAGGCACCCAACTCAATAGCTCATTAGTCATCCTACATCAAAACCCTCTGCACCAATGCTAGTCTTTGATCTAATTTAGGAAGTAACCTTGTGTTCTTACAGCTATATCCAGGTTTTCCTTCAGTCTTAATTTTTCCGTCTAACAGGTCTTCTTCCCTCAGATTTACAATCAATTGTTGGTTATTTTTGACTGAATTGATCTTGTTTGGTAACTTCTTATTTTCTTTTGCCAGGCAAACATTGAAAGAGCAAAAGAAAGAGTCAGAGCAAGAAAGGCTTGGAAAAAAGCTGGTAATAAAGGCAAACCTCCAGTGGTGAAGAAAGAACCCACTAAACTTCCTCATACCATTGAGAGCTTGCGAGAACCAGATGTCACTTATGTGGATAGCGGTGATCAAGAAATAGAATTTGATGAGGCCACAGACAAATATGCAAGTTATTACGCCAAAACCTATGAACCAAAAGTGCTTTTAACCAACAGTGTCAATGCACATCCAGTAAGTATCATTGTTTTTTATTGTTTTGGTTTAATTTCATAAGATAATTTATATCTTTTGAACTGTTTAACCCTTACTGGACAGGCTAGATATATATTAAGCACACCTCCGGACCGAGCAACTTTAAGGTTGGCCAATTTAAGAAAAAAACATTAACTGAAAGAGGAAGTTATGCAAATGCACAAGGTATAAGCAAAAAAAATTCTAAAAAATTCTAAAAAAAATCAGCAACAAACTGTGAACTGTACGTTTATTGTAAAATATTTATGAGATTAATTGACATGGGGAGATGCAGTATCTTTTTATGAGGTATACTTGTTTTCTCTAATATTTCTTTAAACTTTTCTTTGCAAAATTACAATTATAGCTGACATACTTTGATAAAAGATAAGAACTAAAACCAACAGCAATCTCTGGGTATATTTGTGAGCAAATAAATAAAAAGACATCCTGAGATAGAGGGGGCAGTACATTCTCCCTCAAAGTCTCAAGGCACACTAATCCACCTCTGTCCCCTATTTGGACCTGTATTGAGCCAGCTAGAGTTGGCTAAGTTCTTTATGACCATTTGAAGTGATATAAACATTTTTCCCGCTAAATTCATCCAACCAAGTGGCACACAATATTGATACTCATAAGAGTTAGCCCGGCATTCACTCAAAACCAGTTATAGTTCCTCATATGATCATGCCCATCCAGTAAGGGTTAATAGATATATCAAGTGTTCTATGAACATTTTTGAGAATGGTTTTTATATTTTAGTTTTTACTTCAATGTATCATTTATATATTGTGTTTTAAATATGAGATATTAACATAATAAAATAAAAATTACTTTGGTAGCTTATACTTTTGAAAGGCTGCTTTGCACTGTTGAATTAATTGGTCTCCCAATGGATATTTTGGGCTGTTGAGTATACAGGTCGCTAATTACCATTTTAAATTTCCAGAGAACACAATCCTTTATGAAAGAATTACGCAGGATAATACCAGGCTCAGTAAGAAAGTTTCGACGTAAATCATCCATTAAGAAAATGGTTTCAGGAGCCAAAGCACATGAGTTTACTGATATAATTGTTATAAACGAAGACAAGAGATCTCCAAGTAAGTTAACTTTTCATTCAAGTCCAAGTGATTTCTCTTGATTAGTTATCATAGACAATAAGGTCTTGAAAAGTATTGCTGTAATGTTTTTACAAGAATACAAACTTTGTCTTGTACTGTATACAATAGACCCAGGTGGGAGCTGGTTTGGTCATTGAAGTTTATTAACTATGTACTGTAGTTATTTTGTGGCAGTTTTGGGGAGTACCCATCCCCTAACCCGTCTTCATGCTCTTACTTTTCTATGGCGCTGTCATGTCAACATGGCACTACGGCAGCTGAGGAACTCTTGACTGGTTGCTTGAGCATTTTGATATTGTGTTTTATCTGTTGTATTTGTATGGTATTTGATGTGGTGTGTTTTTTGTACTATGGAGATTCTGGGGCAAGATTATGCGTGGCCACTTCTTGTCTTTGGTCTCATGTCACCACTCATACTTTTTGTCCCAGGAAGTTTCCCTGCAGGAAGTGTGGAGATTCTCACTTACCCAGTGGTTGAAGCACTTCAGTTATCAGAAGGCCAAAGAGACTTGAAGCATTGTCTGGAAGTAATAAACTTCCTTCACTTCTGTATCTCTTGTTGGCATTATCTCTACTGCAACTCTGGTTTTCTCCTTTGGAACTACTGTACTTAACTCCACTTGCAGCAGTTGATCCCCCTCTCCATTTGTGATGAGGCCTCACTCATTGGCAGTGGATATCCTTCAGCTTTCATCAACCAGATACCAGCCCCTGACACTACTGCTCTTTGTGGCCTTTTCTCAAAGCAATTGCAACTGGTAGCATTCTCTCACTGCAGAAGGCTTCTTGCTCCTTTTGCAGAATAAGGTATTGGTATGGGTCGAAAAGAGGCTGACTGACACCCATGACATCCTTTTCCTGGGGTCAGTTTCCCTTAATACTACATCAGGGCATTGTAAAAGGATCCTCAGGGATCTCAGCCAAGCCTTCACTGACATTGGGGTTAGGGAAAGGTCAGACCTCTTCCAGTCTAGTTAAGAGCCCAACTTTCTTCCTTCTGTGGAAAGGGCCAGGAGTCAGGTGAGGGAAAGAAGGGAAGGGGACACTGTGATGGGCAGTTCCCCTCTTGGTGCCAGGAGTTGGGTGATACCTGTCATCAGTGTCTAGGAGCTGAGGCCTTTTGTAGTCTCAGCTCTTTTGAAATGGGGGCAGATTACCCTTCAAAGAATTTCCTTCCATAGTAATGCCCTTAATGATCTCATTTTAGGTTTACCCTCCTGAATTGTCCTTAGCTTTGGCGAGGGTCATGTTGGAGAAAGGTGTGCTGGGAGTCTTAGATGACCACTTCTGGTTTCTTCAGTTGCCTTTCTTGGTGGAAAAGGCAACCAGAGGCTGGAGACAGGTCAGCAGACTTGGTTCAGAATGGGAATACTTAGTTATGTGTTAGTCTCCATCAGAGAGAGTGTGACTTCATACTTTCTGTAGACTTGGAGTATGCATGCTTCCAGGACATTTTATTAGATGCAGTGGCAGGATGTCTGTCCCATAGACTGAGTCAACATGCTGAAGGAGCAATACCACAGCTTTGGTCTCCATAGAAACAGCCAGCTCATTATTACAAATTATTATTGAGATTTTTTTAGATCATGCTGCAAAACATATTGTATAATATGCAGTAATATCTATAGATACTGATGTGCACGAATGGTTTAGTGTACCATTGCCAAAGTTACATCATCTTTCAGCACATTGTTTCAGTACCATACTCAATGCAGTTCTTCACCTAATCATCATATAAAGATGCAGTCATAAAATGTTTAAGTTATTATTCATTAAATAAGGTATATCTTTGCGGAGAACAAACCCTGTGTGCCATTCCCATGAAAGTTTAGAATGTCAATTCTGCAGTCTGGTAAAACAATTTAATAATAATCCATCGATGTTTGTTGCTTTCAGGCACTGATTTATATCCACTGTAACAAATCAAACAGGATTTTATCATTCAGAGTTTATACTGTCTAATGTAACAAACACCTTCATTATATCCTTCACTCTTAAAGTTGCCATTTGTGTTCCAGCTATGAACAGGGCATAACATATTGACATCTTTATAAATAAAAGAAATTATTAAGTAGTCAGTATCAGCTCCTTGTTATAAACTTAAGTTACGGAAATTTAATAAACTGAAATACTTGCATAATTATGTTTATTTTTTACAGATGGCCTTTTGCTGATTCACCTGCCCGATGGACCAACTGCTTATTTCAGGCTTAGCAACCCAAGACTATGCAAAGATATCCGCAGGAAATATACAGAAATCACTGCTCACAGGTAAAGAATACACATAAACTTCAAAAATGCTCTCTGTCACCAAGTTTTGTTTGTTCTTTATTAGTTTTGAGTCTTTCACGACGTGTCATTAAAGATTAAATATATTTGATTATTCTTAAGAAATCCATTGTAAATCAGAGTAACCCAGTAGTTGTTTTTATATATAAAATGGTCTTAAAAGGAGATTGAAAGTGATCTCTTCACATTCAAGTCAGTATTGGACTATTATTAAATAGTTTAACCAGACCGCTTGGCTAAATCATGTAGCTCTCACAGGGCTGGTCGCTGTATTGACTTTATTAATGATAAAGTTTATATTTTGTTTATTAAATACAGCTCCTTAAAAATTTTATAATTGGGTTTATCAAAAATGATGGAGAATCTGACAGCTATTCATCAAATTTTCATAGGTCATACTAGTGACCAGTTCTGTGACAAGCCAAAATTACTTGCTTGCATCATTCCTTTTGATATGATGATTTCCTTATTTCAGCATGAGGCTTAATCCATTTTCATTTGCTACTGCCAGGTTCATTATCCATATACTGTACAGTATACTGCTCAGACTGTGCTCCATTATCTTGCAAGGCTTCTTTTCTCTTTGTGGCACAGTTGTGTGCAGACACATTCTGAGTTATTCTTTTAGGTTTAGCATCTTTTTTGAGTGATATAATCAAAAGTGGAAGTTTATTTCTATACAGAAATTCTGATGCAAAATCATGAATTTCAGGCCTCACAAACCACATTTAAGTTTTAATTTGAACAACGTTTTGTTTTAAATTTTCTTTTTGATTCGTTCACATCCTTTTTTTGTCGTTCTGACAGTGTTTTGTGATTTATAAAATTTGACTAGCTTTTTTTCAGGGCTGGTGTTGTCACTTCCCACTGTACCTAAAAAGTAATTATTTATGTGGCCACCCCTGTTAGTGTTACAATTGAAATTCTACCCGAGAGGTTTAGTTAAACTGTTTGCCATAATTGACTAATTCTAGAATGTAATGCCTTCATATCCAAGGAGTTGCATTAACTGCTGGTGCTTACCAGTGTTTTCACTAATTTTTATATCTAACATTGCTTTTATTTTAGAGGATTTTTACTGTACATAATTTATCAGTAAGTATTAATTTGTTTGTTTTTGACAGGCCAGAGGTAATGTTAGAGCTTTTATTTTAGAGGATTTTTACTGTACATAATTTATCAGTAAGTATTAATTTGTTTGTTTTTGACAGGCCAGAGGTAATTTTAAACAACTTCCGGACACGACTTGGACAGATGATTGGCCGTATGTTGGGGGCTCTTTTCCACTATGATCCAGAATTTAAAGGTCGTAGGGTCTGCACTTTTCATAATCAAAGAGATTACATTTTCTTCAGACACCACAGGTGAGATATGATTATTTTTTTTGAAGTGTGTGCTGCTTTCATGATTATTTTATTTTTTTGAAGTGTGCTGCTTTCATGAATTTTAACATAACTTGTTTCCAGTGGTGTTATGCTCAAAATAAGTAAAAGGCCAAGCAACAGTTTGGTAGCAGTTGAGGGCCTTCTTATTAGTTTAGAAAAGTAGATTTTTTAATGTTTCTTACATATATGTTAATGTATATCATTTAACCCTGAGATCATTACAGTATTTAATAATATACTATGTCCAGTTTCCAGATTCATTTTCTTATGGCAATATTAATGCTGTGCTCAACGCATACAAATCCTTTGCAACTTTGTTTTGTTTTACACCTGAGCTATCTCAGTCTCTAACAGAAGGGGTTCTTTGTGTCATTTCTCTGGAGAGAGAGAGTTTTTCATTAATAGGGACACAACCCACTGGTGGGCATACAGTGCTTTGTGCTGAATAATGTCCTTATGACACATTTTAGGTTGGGTTAGAAAGTAATAAGAAAGCATGAATGTCTTGTTGTAAGATCAGGTTTTACTGTACAGGAATTATTTTCAGAGAGGTTTACTTGATACAGTAAAAAATAAGGCTTTTATGGAGTATGTGTGAATCATTATTATTATATTACAGTACTGTAAATGAAACTCAACAGCATTACTATGTACTGTATAATTAGTTTTTAAAATTTTAATAGTGATGCACAAGGTTAACAAAGAGAACATTGGGTACTGAAAATTTCTGTTCTAAGGATATTCCATACCTATTGTTCTGTAAACTTGGCCATGAATTGTTTCAGGTATGAATTCCAGAACACTGAAAAGGTACATTTAAGAGAGCTCGGTCCAAGGTTTACACTACGCCTGCAGTGGTTACAAGATGGTGCATTTGATGGCGACTATGAGTGGCTGTTAAAGAGACATGAGATGGAACCATCCAGGAGAAGATTTGTCCTTTGAAACTTTTCATGTGTATTCATTATTTTTGAAGTAAAACACTTACTGTTCTAGTAATAATGGTTTGTATTTCCTCTGAGTCATTGATGGCTAAAAGTTCAAGATCAAAAGTCAGATAAGACTACACATTTTTTGTCACTATCCAAAATCCCTCCAAAGATTTGTCCCTTGATATTTGACCAATATCTGAATACAGCACTGTATTCATGCTTGTTTAAAAAGTCGATTCCAAGTCTACAGAGAAAAGAACTAGGGCTACGTTAAATAAACTGCATAAAATGCTCATTATTTAATCCTACTAAATATGTGCTACAAAAGACTGGCCAGAAGGTTCTTTCTTAACTCTTAATGGACGGGAATCTTCATATGAATATCTACAAGAGGTTTTGGGTGATGGACAGGAATCCTCATATGAGTGTTAATATTAAGCACCATTTGGTTTGGATGAATTTAGTAGGAAAAATGTTCATAGTACTTCAATGGGCCACAAATGACTTATGGCAACAATTTAGCTCAGCTCGGGAGAGATGTCGATCAGTATGCCTTGAGATTTCAGAGGGGAATGTACTGCCCCTGCTGCTCCAGGACATCATTTATTTATTTGCTCATAAATATACCCAGGGATTGATGATGGCTTTAGTTATCTTTCATGATAGTATGTCAGCTATAATTGTGATTTTGCAAAGAAATACTAGAAAAAATGTATACCTCACAAACAGTTACTGCATCTCCCCATCTCAGTAAATCTCGTAAATATTTTACAAATATACTCAGAATTTGTTACTGATTTTAATTCTTATCTGTTCTGATACTTAGCACATGTCAAGGACATCAAATTAAATTATTGTTTCATTATCCTTCAACTTTTAATTCTTCAAACACTAGGCAATTTTCCTCCACTAAAAGTTATTAGCTATTTCAGGTATGGGTAAAGCTTTATAGTTCCTTATCATTAAAAAAGTCTCTTCAACTTCTGTAATTTTTCATATTCTTCCAGACTTCTGACATCAATATCTCCCTCACTCATGAGTAGATTAACATCCCGCCTAAAGCATGAGTCTCCTATGTTACTGTCCTCAGCAAAAAAAATCAAAACCTTACTCAAGAAACCAGTTACAGCAAGTCTGGTAAAACTTCAGTGTTCCTATATGTCCTGTCGAACTGGTTCAAGGAGCCTTCAATCATACCTGCTTTGGGGATCATCAACACGAAGAGAAAAAAGACAGCGCAATACTGTCCCATGAAAAACCCTCCCTAAATATTCACTGAAGCCTCAGTGCCATACTGGGTTGTCAGTCCATCAACATGAAACTTTGCACTGGGGACCATGTCAGGCAATCTAGTTCTAAGAGTTATGAAGTAAGGTATCCAACACTATCTTCCTTTAAATCTAATGGACTCGACAAAATACTGTCCAATTCCTCACCCCAAACCCACATAAAAAAGACAGAAGGTCCAGGGGAAATATACCAGACATGCAAAATAAATTAGCAGGGCATCTAGCTACTGAAACAACACAAATCATTTCAGAAAAAATAAACAACACAATATGAAGTCTGAAACGGCAGTCTAGGAAGAACCTCGTTCCTTAGAAAGGAAAAAATAATTCTTAGTTCCTTAGAAAGGAAAAAATAATTCTTGGAGTTGAAAATCACTAAAACACTAACAAATACCTCAACAAGGGAGAGAGACATAAACAGTGTAGTAGGCAAAATTCACTATGCACAAAACATGGAATGACAAAGTGCTTTCAAGAACTTGGATCTAGCTTCAATTAAAATTCAAAGACATCAGCAAAGTGACATAACCTACACTTCCTTCTTCACAAAACGTCCTCTGCAAGAGGAATAAAATTATGTTCAGCTCAGAATGATTATTAGAGCATTACCAACAATGTCACCCTTCAAGTTAGTAATGCCACACTAACCATTTAATTTATGTCTGCTCTTTATGCTCCCAATCACAAACTTACAACTTACAGACTGGAGCATTAACCTCTCCACTGGAATAAGTAATGCAGAGAAGCTATACTCAAAGATAGTTTGTTCTGACTGGTACATCTGGCACTAGTAAAGATGAGGAATAATTAATGACATGGGGTTTACGGAGGCAAAATGGCTTTTTTTTTTTTTTTTTTTTAAGACATCTCTCCCAACTAACACATTCATACTTCAACTGCTGAATCTTGGATGAAACCATGTGCAGAACATTTCAATAATGGCTGCTCCATACTCCCACACAGAACACTCATCAGATCTGCAGACGTCCATCAAGACTCCATAAACACACTGCAGCATTCCCTTCTATCCTGAACACTCTCCTAATTCCTGGATATCAAGGCACCTCCCAGATAATACTTTTTTGTGCCATTTATCCAGTTCTATCTAACTCTTCCTTTTCCTCTTATTCTTAACACTTCTAAATTACTGACAAACATGTTTGAATAACTAACACTCACAGTAAGCAATGAAACATCCATTTACAGGTCTTACATGCACAAAAATAAACTTGGTTCTACATTATTCCCATTTACAGGTCTTACATGCACAAAATAAACTTGGTTCTACATTATTCAAGTACAGAGGCCCATGCAACAAGCAATGTCTTGTCCTTTTGAAGACCAGACCTGAAGAAATGGTATATATAAGGGCATGGATTTACCATTTAGTGATCGACTGCCCATTACAACAAACAAAATTATAAATTAAGAAAAACAGATGCAGGAACAGAGTCCCAATGCTTGCTGGAAAATGCAGTCCAAGAAACAGTGATTTCCAAAGAGTGATTGTAGAAAGAGGAGTCTTGATGGATGTTCCAAGGTCTCAAGTAAGGCAGAGGAATATATGACATTGTAATCTGCCTTTTCGTTTCACAAGCACAGTTTTATGGGGTATTTTCATGATTCCCCACACTGCTTCAGCCATGACAATAATAACTAAAGGTAAGTTTAAGCCATAATACTTCCTAACTTCCTCCATCAACTTCATTCCAGGGACAGAACCTTCACTTTTAAAATGAAGTTTGCCTTCACCTACTGCAAAAGCCCTTTCCAAATTTACAAGTTATTCTCTCTTAGCAAAAAGTGTGCGTTGAAATTGATAGAACCAGTTGTGACCTTGCAATACAGTTGGTAGCATACACTCATGCAAATACTAAGAAACCGAAGACTGTGCTAGTCATGATAGAAAGGCTATACTAATGATTATTTAATAAAACTAGCAACTTGTGCTAGTCATGATAGAAAGGCTATACTAATGATTATTTAATAAAACTAGCAACTTGGTCTCCAGCTGGTATCAGACAAGTAATTCTGGCGCATCAAATGACCCATATAGTGTCGTGACTCACAATACTAAATGAATTTCACAATTTATATATTTTATCACCTACTAAGTTATTGTTAACTTCAAATAAATACAACATACAGGCCTTAACAATACAGTTTCCACAATATTTCAGCCAACTGCATAAGTACAGGCCATGGTTTAATAACCTAACCTAACACTACTGTTGAGAACATTTACAATTTCTCAGACACTGGTACGGTTATGTAATCATGTTTTTCTTTTTTAACTAATTAGCCAAAGTTAAGACTACCAATATTTATACAAGCTTTACAAAGCATATCTAAGGAAAAATCTACAGCGACTTCCAAGGCTGAAAGTTGGAACTATATATGGTACCATTGTGATATCGCACCAGGATGTGCCCTTGTAGACAGTTTTTTTTTTACCATGACCTCTAACAGCTTCTTATGTACCGGTATTTTGTACACAGATGCCACACAACCCTCATGGCTTTGTATTCAGTATGCGGTCAGGCAGTTGTACTAAAAACATGGGCACAATCCTACAACCATTATAACTATGCTAGTAAGGTATAAAAACAGCAAAATTTGTTTCAAAATCTGAAGCCTGATTTTGGAAAGAATTCACTCATGGACCATATCATTTTCTGACAGTCTTTATAAATATTATTCTTTTTTATTTACCTGCACTTTAATACTCTGAACCAGGTCTTACCCCATAGGCTGAACTATTACTTAAACTGGGATATTTACCATTGGACTGATGGAGTTTGTGACCAAATTAACTGACAAGGCAACAAAACGCCAATACAGTAAAAGTTTCAGTCATCATAGTTCTGTGACTTTGCAGCCTTCATGTTTTGGGGTGGAGTCACAGCCTAGGTACAATATGTTGCCAAAAATGCCAAAATACACGTGGCTCGGTAGGAAAGTTGCCGTAATTGCCCTACTGGGCTAAATGTCACAGACGTTCAAATCACACATTATAACATGAAAAAATTATAATTTCAAGTTGAAAATGTGATGGTTTAAAGTAAAATTTTACCCATTTTTTACCTACATGAACTATTCACATGGCATTTCCTCGGCAATATTCAATTCTTACCCAACACACCTTAACTGTGACTATTCACTGGCAGTCTAGTGAAAAATTGACTGAAATCAGACAAATTAACAAAACGCCTGTACACCTTAATAATATGCGTGTACAACAACAACAACAATAATAATAATAATGACTTGACAACTTACGGGTAGGCTACTGGCATGGAAGTTAAGCCGAGGACACATACATATAGACGTCATGTTCTATACCTTTTGTGCTTTTGAAAACAGAGCAAATGACGAGGTGACAGTAAGCCAGTTAACCCACAATTAACATACCTTCAGGTGAACACCTTCGCCAAGGAATTGACGTGTTGAAATTATCCTGAGTGTGGCCATCTCGGGTGTCCTCAACCTTTGGGAGTGACCTAAAACGAAAGGGAAACTAATGATAGGAGTTGGTTATTAATATTCTCTGCAGAAAGCTATCACAATAAAGATGATTATATATGAGCATAATACAATGATCATCGGTTCGTATCCATTTACAAGCATTTATTACATAGTCAAAACTGCCTTCGAAATAAAAAAACAATCTGCCCGCACATAATGATTGATTTGACGGTTTACCTGGCGGAAAAGAACAACTGAGAGTTGATCATTTAGCTTTGCTTAAGGCCGAGGGATATCAATATTGTGGGACATCAACACCAGTTGAATGTCAACTGAGGGCTAAAGAGAGAGACCGGGGCATGTAACTCACGTTCCCCTGATTGCTGTATCGTACATAATGATGAGAACTATCTTATAAGATACAGTTATCATGACTTCACTTGCGAATATATTCTAATATGTAAAAGTATATGGAAAGATATCTTACGATTACGTAACATCTATAGACAATATGGAGTGTACATAGAGGAAATAAAAAGAACGTTGTATCCTAAAGTTTCATTTTGTCGGGTAGTGAGCTGTACACTACATCGAGAAAATCAAGGTGATTATTTAGGAGATTAGTTATGGGAGCGGTGGTGGAAGTTACCTTCGGGCGGTATGTGGTCAGGCTAGCTAACCCAGCCTTTGTATTCATGAAGATGCGGCAAGGTCAGGTCTGGTTGCGGGGGAGAGAGAGAGAGAGAGAGAGAGAGAGAGAGAGAGAGAGAGAGAGAGAGAGAGAGAGAGAGACGTCAACGTTCAGTTCTGTCAAAATGCATACCTTCAAAACTGGAGGGCCTCGACTGGGAGAACCATTCGTCAGATACTCATTACAGATTCCATTTATCTGTCGCGGATTTTTTTTTTCTTAATAAACTGTTAGAAACATTACTGGTGTCGGTCAGAGTACACGTTGAAGAACACTGCTGAAAAATAATGGCAAAAACAAGTGAATGAATAATAATAATAATAATAATAATAATAATAATAATAATAATAATAATAATAATAATAATAATAATAATAATAGACCTAATTTCTTCTTCATTATCAGAATGAATAGAAGATATAATCCAACGCCAAAACCTGGCGTCAAGCTCCGAGGAGAGAGAGAGAGAGAGAGAGAGAGAGAGAAAGGAAAGCAATTCAGCTTCTTCTTCTTCTTCTTCTTCTTCTTCTTCTTCTTATTATTATTATTATTATTATTATTATTATTATTATTATTATTATTATTATTATTATTATCTGCCTTTTCATGTTTTCTTATCACCCCTCTTTTGAGTAGTTATCTTATATTGAAAGGTACTTATTCCATAGGCTATTGACAAATGTTGTAAGTTCATTTTTTTACTCACGTAGTAGGACAGGCAAAAATAAATCACAAGCAGATACAAGCACAGAGGACTGTCACTGGTGGACGTTTCACGATTATTCCAAGTATATGGCTTGAGCCCTACTGCTTTCGTTGGGTAAGTACTGAATTGGAATGATGTTGATACTGTTACTGGAGAGTACGTTGGCCTTATGCCAGCACGGAGTATTACTTTGCGCTACTGGTAAGCGAAATTTAACCCTGCAGAAGAGAAGACGCCGGTGATTAGAAAGAATAAATGTTGGACAAGAGACCGAATCTTCTTACGAAATAAAAATTAAGAAAGTCTACGGTAATACCCCATCATGTTTAAGTTAATAGGTCAACTGGCAGTAAGAGTGGTTGGGTACTTTCAGTCTTGCAGTCCTACAAGACTTAAAAGGCAAGTTGATTAAGAAAAGAGCAACTTGTGGACGAAAAGCATTAATTTAATGGAAACGTTATTATATAAGAATTGTTATATGGAAGTTCAATTTCTTTAAATTTTCTTATCCTTGGCGTCTTTGCTTCTTAAATAAGCGCACAGTATTCGTTTCGTAATGTTGCGGAAATCATCTGACGAATTTTCCTTATATTAGTATTTTCATTATGTAACTGAATATAGAAGAAGCCCCATGCTTATGTACTTTGTTGTTTTTAATTTAAATTTACTAACTACATCTTCGTAGTGAAGTGACCACGACTGGGATGCCTACCAAATCAAGCATAGTCATGGAAAATGAATTATCAATATTATAAGTTATCTATAAGTAGTTAACATGTGATATAAACACCTTTAAAAGACTCAACTTCAAGAAAAGTCTCCACAGATATTTAGAATAATACTCAAAACGGAAGGACAAGCCAAAAGGAAAGTCCAGGAGACGGCTGAAGAGGAGACCCAACTTCATACAAGCGGAATTAGAATTGCAGACAAACCAGTGGTTGGTTCTGCGCCCCGAAATACGTAAACAAGCAAGGGGGTTATATTTCCAAAGCATTATTCCAGAGGTTGCGTGAGTAACAGAGGAGGAGGCGAGAACAGTTATCAACATACATCAATGTGTGAGATTCCGAAGACGGGAGGAAAGGATACGACGATGATTCGTTTCGCTTAATTTATATTTCATATTTCTCTTGGTAATACAGAATAAAGTTCTTTGTTTTTTAAATATAAGTATTCAATCAACTTGTGGCAATAATGCTTTAAGAAAATGTCATTTCAAATGTTGTTGTGGTTTCGTTCTGTAATAAATGAAACTTTGGTTATATTTGACTTTAAAGGCGATGCTGAAATGATCTGAAAGCTTCAGAGTTCTACCTGAAAGCATTCCGGAATACTTCCGTCTCCAGTTCCCGGAAGGACGAGAGAAAGGCCATTCGCAATTTCGCCCATGCGTCTAATGCTGTAGCTCAGTAAAACACAAAAGCCTCCAGAAACAAGATCGGAGATCCTTGTTGTTTACTGGAAAATCTTATTCAAATCAAGGTGAAAAGAGATTACAAATTATTTCAGTGAAAAATTCTATACTCATGAAAATATGGATTAAATCGCGATGCATGGAGTTGACGTTCCAGGCTTCGGCGACTTATAAAGAGGCAATACTTTTAACATTATCGCATTTGGAAGGCCAGTTCTCCTCTCGAGATAAGCACGGAAGGGAGTCAAAAAAAAAAAAAAAAAAAAAAAAACAGGAGAAGCTTGGAATGGAGACTTTCAAGAATTTTTACGAGAAGAAAGCAGAGCGAGAAAGGAGATTTTGGATTGCCAGAATTCCATTTGAATCAACAGATCGGTGAAATCTCATCAAAATCCAAAGGACTTTTCCAGTTCCTGGAAGCTCGAGGGAAAGACCATTCGGGCAAGTTCCGAGATCCTTCAAATCGTCTTCAGAAACAGGAAAGGAAAAGAAATGAATGGTTGAGGCGATGACGAAATTATCTAAAATCTTCGGGGTTTTCCCGATAAGTGTTTCGGAATCCTTCGGTCTCCAGTTCCTGGAAGAAGGTGAGAGAAGCCATTCATGCATGCGTCCAACGCTATAGCTCAGTAAAACTCCAACTTCAGAGTCTCTAGAAACAAAATCAGAGATCCTTCAAATTGTCTTCAAGCCTTCTGAGAGGGGATGTGTCTTATTCTAAAAGCAGGGTAAAGGAATACTGCTATGCTACCATAGTCAGGGACGAGAGCTCAGGAAAACCATATGTTCAGTCTCCAGAAACAAGCTCCGAGATCCGTCAAATTTTCTTCAAACCTTCGGAAGTGCTATGTGTCTTATTCGAAAAACAGGGTAAAGGAATGTTTGCTGTATTATCATAGTTAGGACGCGAGTTCTCTCCAAAACGGGACGAAATGAAACCAAGACAAGAGGAAACAACAAGCATCAAGGCCCCAAAGGCGTCCAAAGGAAGCCTTCCCTTGAGGACCCCCTTGACAGGGAAAGATCCTCCTCAGAGGCTGCTTTCCTGAGGGGAGGCAGGTTTCCTGCCAGGCTAGGGAAGTGGGCCTGGAGAGGACCTGAACCACAAGGCTGAGGGACCCCAAGGTGCCCGAGAGAAGCCATCCCTTGAGGCCACCCTTGACAGGGGAAGTCCTTCTTCAGAGGCTGCTTCCCTGGAGGAAGGCAGGTTTCCTGCCAGGCTAGGGAAGCGGGCCTGGAGAGGGCCTGAACAACAAGGCTGAGGGACCCTACGGCACCCAAGGGAAGCCATCCCTTGAGGCCAGCCTTGACAGGGGAAGACCCTCTTCAGGGGCTGCTTCCATGGAGGAAGGCAGGTTTCCTGCCAGGCTAGGGAAGCGGGCCTGGAGAGGGCCTGAACCATAAGGCTGAGGGACCTAAGGTGCCCAAGGGAAGCCATCCCTTGAGCCCACCCTTGACAGGGGAAGACCCTCTTCAGAGGCTGCTTCCCTGGAGGAAGGCAGGTTTCCTGCCAGGCTAGGGAAGCGGGCCTGGAGAGGGCCTGAACCACAAGGCTGAGGGACCCTACGGAGCCCAAGGGAAGCCATCCCTTGATTCCACCCTTGACAGGGGAAGTCCTTCTTTCAGAGGCTGCTTCCTGGAGGAAGGCAGGTTTCCTGCCAGGCTAGGGAAGCGGGCCTGGAGAGGGCCTGAACCACAAGGCTGAGGGACCCCAAAGGTGCCCAAGGGAAGCCATCCCTTGAGGCCACCCTTGACAGGGGAAGACCCTCTTCAGAGGCTGCTTCCCTGGAGGAAGGCAGGTTTCCTGCCAGGCTAAGGAAGCGGGCCTGGAGAGGGCCTGAACCACAAGGCTGAGGGGACCCTACGGTGCCCAAGGAAGCCATCCCTTGAGGCCAGCCTTGACAGGGGAAGTCCTTCTTCAGAGGCTGCTTCCTGGAGGAAGGCAGGTTTCCTGCCAGGCTAGGGAAGCGGGCCTGGAGAGGTCCTGAACCACAAGGCTGAGGGACCCTAAGGTGCCCAAGGAAGCCATCCCTTGAGGCCACCCTTGACAGGGGAAGACCCTCTTCAGAGGCTGCTTCCCTGGAGGAAGGCAGGTTTCCTGCCAGGCTAAGGAAGCGGGCCTGGAGAAGGCCTGAACCACAAGGTTGAGGGACCCTAAGGTGCCCAGGGAAGCCATCCCTTGAAGCCACCTTGACAGGGAAGACCCTCTTCAGAGGCTGCTTCCCTGGAGGAAGGCAGGTTTCCTGCCAGGCTAGGGAAGCGGGCCTGGAGATGGTCTGAACCACAAGGCTGAGGACCTAAGGTGCCCAAGGAAGCCATCCCTTGAGCCACCCTTGACAGGGGAAGACCCTCTTCAGAGGCTGCTTCCCTGGAGGAAGGCAGGTTTCCTGCCAGGCTAGGGAAGCGGGCCTGGAGAGGGCCTGAACCACAAGGCTGAGGACCCTAAGGTGCCCAAGGGAAGCCATCCCATGAGCCACCCTTGACAGGAAGACCCTCTTCAGAGGCTGCTTCCCTGGAGGAAGGCAGGTTTCCTGCCAGGCTAGGGAAGCGGGCCTGGAGAGGGCCTGAACCACAAGGCTGAGGGACCCTAAGGTGCCCAAGGGAAGCCATCCCTTGAGGCCACCCTTGACAGGGGAAGACCCTCTTCAGAGGCTGCTTCCCTGGAGGAAGGCAGGTTTCCTGCCAGGCTAGGGAAGCGGGCCTGGAGAGGGCCTGAACCACAAGGTTGAGGGACCCTAGGGTGCCCAAGGGAAGCCATCACTTGAGGCCACCCTTGACAGGGGAAGACCCTCTTCAGAGGCTGCTTCCCTGGAGGAAGGCAGGTTTCCTGCCAGGCTAGGGAAGCGGGCCTGGAGATGGTCTGAACCACAAGGCTGAGGGACCCTAAGGCGCCCAAGGGAAGCCATCCCTTGAAGCCACCCTTGACAGGGGAAGACCCTCTTCAGAGGCTGCTTCCCTGGAGGAAGGCAGGTTTCCTGCCAGGCTAGGGAAGCGGGCCTGGAGAGGGCCTGAACCACAAGGCTGAGGGACTCTACGGCGCCCAAGGGAAGCCATCCCTTGAGGCCACCCTTGACAGGGGAAGACCCTCTTCAGAGGCTGCTTCCCTGGAGGAATGCAGGTTTTCTGCCAGGCTAGGGAAGCGGGCCTGGAGAGGGCCTGAACCACAAGGCTGAGGGACCCTAAGGCGCCCAAAGGAAGCCATCCCTTGAGGCCACCCTTGACAGGGGAAGACCCTCTTCAGAGGCTGCTTCCCTGGAGGAAGGCAGGTTACCTGCCAGGCTAGGGAAGCGGGCCTGGAGAGGGCCTGAACCACAAGGCTGAGGGACTCTAAGGCGCCCAAGGGAAGCCATCCCTTGAGCCCACCATTGACAGGGGAAGACCCTCTTCAGAGGCTGCTTCCCTGGAGGAAGGCAGGTTACCTGCCAGGCTAGGGAAGCGGGCCTGGAGAGGGACTGAACCACAAGGCTGAGGGACCCTACGGCGCCCAAAGGAAGCCATCCCGTGAGCCCACCCTTGACAGGGGAAGACCCTCTTCAGTGGCTGCTTCCCTGGAGGAAGGCAGGTTTCCCGCCAGGCTAGGGAAGCAGGCCTGGAGAAGGACTGAACCACAAGGCTGAGGGACCCTACGGCGCCCAGGGAAGCCATCCCTGAGCCCACCCTTGACAGGGGAAGGCCTTCTTCAGTGGCTGCTTCCCTGGAGGAAGGCAGGTTTCCCGCCAGGCTAGGGAAGCAGGCCTGGAGAAGGACTGAACCACAAGGCTGAGGGACCCTACGGCGCCCAAGGGAAGCCATCCCTTGAGCCCACCCTTGACAGGGGAAGACCCTCTTCAGTGGCTGCTTCCCTGGAGGAAGGCAGGTTTCCCGCCAGGCTAGGGAAGCGGACCTGGAGAGGGCCTGAACCACAAGGCTGAGGGGACCCTAAGGCGCCCAAGGGAAGCCATCCCTTGAGGCCACCCTTGACAGGGGAAGACCCTCTTCAGAGGCTGCTTCCCTGGAGGAAGGCAGGTTTCCTGCCAGGCTAGGGAAACGGGCCCGGAGAGGGCCTGAACTACAAGGCTGAGGGACCCTACGGGGCCCAAGGGAAGCCATCCCTTGAGGCCACCCTTGACAGGGGAAGTCCTTCTTCAGAGGCTGCTTCCCTGGAGGAAGGCAGGTTTCCTGCCAGGCTAGGGAAGCGGGCCTGGAGAGGGCCTGAACCACAAGGCTGAGGGACCCTACGGCGCCCAAGGGAAGCCATCCTTGAGGCCCCCTTGACAGGGAAGACCCTCTTCAGTGGCTGCTTCCTGGAGGAAGGCAGGTTACCTGCCAGGCTAGGGAAGCGGGCCTGGAGAGGGCCTGAACCACAAGGCTGAGGGACCCTACGGCGCCCAAGGGAAGCCATCCCTTGAGACCACCCTGACAGGGAAGACCAGAGGCTGCTTCCCTGGAGGAAGGCAGGTTTCCTGCCAGGCTAGGGAAGACCTGGAGAGGGCCTGAACCACAAGGCTGAGGGACACTACGGCGCCCAAGGGAAGCCATCCCTTGAGCCCACCCTTGACAGGGGAAGACCCTCTTCAGTGGCTACTTCCCTGGAGGAAGGCAGGTTTCCTGCCAGGCTAGGGAAGTGGGCCTGGAGAGGGCCTGAACCACAAAGCTGAGGGACCCTAAGGCGCCCAAGGGAAGCCATCCCTTGAGGCCACCCTTGACAGGGGAAGACCCTCGGCGCCCAAGGGAAGCCATCCCTTGAGGCCACCCTTGACAGGGGAAGACCCTCTTCAGTGGCTGCTTCCCTGGAGGAAGGCAGGTTTCCTGCCAGGCTAGGGAAGCGGGCCTGGAGAGGGCCTGAACCACAAGGCTGAGGGACCCTAAGGCGCCCAAGGGAAGCCATCCCTTGAGGCCACCCTTGACAGGGGAAGACCCTCGGCAAGGGAAGCCATCCTGAGGCCACCCTGACAGGGGAAGACCCTCTTCAGTGGCTGCTTCCTGGAGGAAAGCAGGTTTCCTGCCAGGCTAGGGAAGCGGGCCTGGAGAGGGCCTGAACCACAAGGCTGAGGGACCCTAAGGCGCCCAAGGGAAGCCACCCCTTGAGGCCATCCTTAACAGGGGAAGACCCTCTTCAGAGGCTGCTGGCCTGGAGGGAGGCAGGTTTCATGAACCCTCAATCGAAAGACCGGGGTTCAGTCCCATGGTGAGTCAAAAATTTATATATATATATATATATATATATATATATATATATATATATATATATATATATATATATATATATATAATGTGTTTGTGTGTATGTGTCATGAAACTAAGGCAAAACAGTATTGTCTTTGTCACTGTATATTCATGGTACCGTAATAAAACCAAGAGTGTAATTCGCAGTAATAGAATATCTTTTTGAAATAATTATACTATGAAATGCATATGCAGCCAATAATGATAATCGCCTTTAGGACGAATGCTTTAAGCATACACGCAAAAATTTGATCGAAAATGACTGACATAACATCATCTGCATACTCCTACACATTTTTAGTCAGTTGAGGAAGTACCTGAATTTATGTTCATCCTATCCGATGAATATATGGAAAATAATCTGCATATTAACAATATGGTTTGTTATTCTTAAAGAATATTATGTATGTGAACAAAGACGCGTATGTTTATGTTCATTTTCATGTCATTTCCCACTGAAATAAAAAAAAATTCAGTTGTTTCCCGTAGATATCTGGCCTGAGACTTTTACTTCCATAAACTGGAACTGCAGGGTTGTCGGAACTTCCAATCCATACGGTTTTTGAAGTTGATGAATTAAAGATAGTTTATTATTTCAAGTAAACTCCAGTTAGTTCCAAAAGCCAGGATAAGTATACAGGCTTCGGGTCCAGCAGTTTGCGCCTCGATTCTCTGGTTAGGGAACTGCAGGATCCAGAGAAGACTGGATCCTGGGGTGACCGACACACCTGGTCTGCCATTACTGACCCGCCACCCTAGGTAAGGACGGCAAAAGAAGAATGAGATCGAGTGGTACAATTCAAAGATGTGAAAGGGGCGAAGGAGAGCGGATGTGAAGTTTCCGCTTCTCTCTGAAGATCCAAGTCTTTTTTACGTATTTTATACACAGTGGTTCTTAACCCCAAGGCATCGACCCAAAGTTGGGTCGCCAAACCATTTCAATGGGTCCCCAAGGGATATAACTTTATGGGCCTATTATTTCTCGAATACTTTTATTATAATTATTATTAGAGAAAACACTGTATTAAGAATACATAATTAATTAATATCTAAGCAGAACATCATACAGACATAGAACATTTAATTGAGGTCAATTCTTCCCAACATAGACATATATTATATATATATATATATATATATATATATATATATATATATATATATATATATATATATATATATATATATATATATATATATATATATATATATATATATATATATTTGTTCAATTATTCATTTACCTATTCATTTATCTATTTATTTCTTAGTTTCTTTATTAATACATATATAAATTTTTCATTCATTTATGAATTACTTCCTTTATTTATTCTTCTATTTCTTAATTTCTTCATTAATTCATTTATTAATTTTTTCATTCATCTATAAATTAATTCCTTTATCTATTCATTTATTTATTCATTTATTTATTTACTTATTTATTAATTCATTTTATTCATATATTTATTCATTTATTTATGTATTCATTATTTATTCGTTTAATTGTTTATTTACTTATTCGTTCATTTATTCGTTTATCCATTTATTGGTTTATTCATTTATTCATTTATTTCTTTAAACTGAAAAAAGTGGTTTTTCTCTACAACCTAGAATCATATTTCACTTTTGCCTCCTGAAACGTCCTAGTGACGTGTAGGTTCTTGTAATGCTTACTGCTGCGTTATACATGCGTAGGCCTTCAATTATATGCTCTTAGGAATATTTGCTTTGGTACTACTTGAGGAACCTGTAAACATAGTACTTAGATCATTTTTCAGGCCCATAAACTTCATCGGGCACTAGCAGATGGCGGTGTTAGTACTTCCAGAAAGTACCCATCGTACCCACCACATTAATCACATGTGACCTCTGGCTACAGGCAACGTAGGTCTGTTTGTACCTTTCAGTCTAGGGGTCCGTGCAGAAGTACTGTGACATTGTTCTGTTTGTCGAGGCTGTAAGTGTTTACATCATTAGCAGACCACTGGACTACAGTAGATCATAACTCATCGTGCATAAACACGTCTTGTCACCTAACTAGGAACTAGATTAGTCTCTCGTAACTTGAAGCAATTAGACCAAGCATCAAAGAACATTTTGGCTATTTAAATAAACGATTGCTAGCCACTTCAGACGGTGACTTCTTCAGGCACAAGGAATAGTCTCCATCACTTCTCAGAACGTGAGTTTTCATAAATATATTTTTGTTATGCTTTGTTTTCATACACGTAGCCTGAAGGAAACGTTGCCGTAATATATAACAGATTTTGCAATACCCTTCTTGTGAAGCTCGATTGATCTTGGTTATTTCTGTTGCATTTAAATACTTTCCGCCTATTTTATGGGAGAGTGATATTTGAGATCAAACAATGAGGAATATTCGTAATGATAAACGGCATCCCAAATAATAATAATAATAATAATAATAATAATAATAATAATAATAATAATAATAATAATAATAATAATAATATTTACGAAATCGTGAAAAATAAATCTGCTCTTCAGACCAAACATTTCCCCGTGGGGGGGTAGTGACGTCAGTGCACCTCACTCGGTGCAGTACAGGCATTAAGTACGTAAGGTTCTTTGCAGCGTCCCTACGGCCCCTAGCTGCAACCCCTTTCATTCCTTTTGCTGTACATCCGTTCATATTCTCTCTTCCACCTTACTTTCTACCCTCTCCTAATAATTACTTCATCGTTCCCCTGCGAGTTTTTCCTCCTGTTACGTCTTTGTAACCTTTTTACTCTCAATTTCCCTTTCAGCGCTGAATGACCTCATAGGGCCCAGCACTTGCCCTCTGCCCTAAGTTTTTTATTCTGTTCTTTTCGTATTAAACAGGTTTGTGCGCAACGAATGTCACTCGAACTTCGGGTGGGATAGAATGGAATAGAATATAGAGTTTAGGCCAGAGGTCAAGCACTGGGACCTATGAGGTCATTCATTGCTGAAAGGGAAACTGAAAGGCGTAACAAGAGGAAAACCTCGCAGTTGTACTATGAAGCAATCGTTAGAGAGGGTGGAAAGTCAGATGGAAGAAAGAGAATATGAACGGAGGTAAAGAAAACGGAATGAAAGAGGTTGCAGCCATTCATCTATAAGTAATGCCTACAGTGCACCACGTGTGATGCACTGATGGCGCTACCTCCCTACAGGGGCGGGTGAGATAGAAAACGAGTAAAAAATGCGCCGAAGTTTCTTCAGCGCAATCGAGTTTTCTGTACAGCCGCTACAGCGTATAATCAAAGCCACCGAAAGCAGATATATCTTTCGGTGGTCTCTGTATAATGCTGTATGAGCAGCGGCCCATGAAACTTTAACCACGGCCTGGTGGTGGCCTATCCTATATCGTTGCCAGAAGCACGATTACGGCCAACTTTAACCTTAAATAAAATAAAAACTACTGAGGCTAGAGGGCTGCAATTTGGTATGTTTGATGATTGGAGGGTGGATGATCAAAAGACCAATTTGCAGCCCTCCACCCTCGTAGCTTTTAAGGTCTGAGGGCGGACAGAAACAGCGCGGACAGAAAAAAGTGCTGACGGACAGACAAAGCCGGTACAATAGTTTTCTTGTGCAGAAAACGAAAAGGCAGTTGCCTCAGTTGGAGAGAGGGAGGATGCTTAAAGTGACTTGCTACACTCGGCTTCCTCTGAATGACCTTGACTGAGGCTATATCATGACAAGCATTTCGTTTTTTCTCTCTCTTTTATTGCAGGTCGTGGGAAAGGCAACGTTCTGTCAGTAACTATTGAGGTGTGCGTATTTACGCTTCTTGTTAGTCATTTGTTAATTCGTCTCTCTGTATTTGTTTACTTGTGTATTTCGCTGTTGCTTGTTTGTTGCCGCGTTGTCTTTGCTGCTTTTTCTTTACACAGATATAAATATGCTGTTCTTTGGAGACTTGCTTGGCAAGTTAATAACTTTTAAACGTAATATTAACGAATGATTGCTCAGTAATAATAATAATAATAATAATAATAATAATAATAATAATAATAATAATAATAATAATAGTAATAATAATAATAATATTATGTTCACTCGGCGTTATTTACGAATGATTGCTCAGAAATAATAATAAAAATAATAATAATAATAACGATAATAACAATAATAATAATAATTTCAAGTGTTCACTCGGCGTCGGTTCGTTATTTACAAATAACGGGTGAGAAATGAGACATTAAAAGTTCTTCTGTGTGGAAAAGACATAAAAAGAGATATACCCTTGTTGCTAAACTGTACTTTCTTCCCAACAAGGAAAGTAAATAGAAGGAAAACTTAACATGTAAATGCGAGGAGGAAAAATGGCGATATTAAGACTAAACAAAAAACGAGCACCGGTTACGGAAGGAACGCAAAGAAAAATTAAACTCGAGAAAAAGAAGAAAACTGTGCACAGTATGATAGTCAATGATTGAACTGAATTGAATTTAGAATTTAGACCAAAGGCCAAATACTGGGACCTATGAGGTCATTCAGCGCTGAAACGGAAATTGACAGTACAAGGTTTGAAAGGCGCAACAGGAGGAAAACCTCGCAGTTGCACTATGAATCAAATGTTAGGAGAGGGTGGAGAGTAAGATGAAAGAAAGAGAATATGAAAGGAGGTGCAGTAAAAGGAACGAAAGGGGTTGCAGCCAGGGGCCGAAGGCACGCTGCAAAGAACCTCAAATAATGCCTACAGTGCGCCACATGAGGTGCACTGATGACACTACCCCCCCACTATCTTTGCATTCAGACCACTTAATACAACCACCTTTTCTCGACTTCCGAACAAACGGATTTTGCATTTTACTTTATTTTTCCCCCCATTTCTGAGTCATACACACTATTCCTCCTACAAGTAATTTCACCCAAACATTCCTCGAACTATCCTATTAGTGTCCTTTCACTCATTCTCAGTCTTTCAGATACTCTAAGCACTCTCCCTTTCAGTACTGAATAAACTTTTGTCACCCTGAGTGCCTTAATTAACATCAAACTTTCACAATTTAGCTAAATCATTATACATTTCTTCTGTTCTGTGGCGCATCCACAAAACTTCAAAACTCTCAGAATGAATGTTTTGCTTTTCCTCTACTCGCAAATAACATGCCCTCAGCCATTTGGGGACTTTCTCACTTCCCAGAGCAACGAGAATGCATAGAGGTGTGATTTTTGTTGGTGGCCTAGAGAAGGTGCTTAGTCACTATTTAAGGGATATTTCTTGGTGCCAATGGATTCACAACCCTCTACTAAGCACTGCCCTGCCTTCGGTTAGGCCGGGTACATTGAGACTTCACTATTTTAAATGTAAGCGCGTTGTCAGGCAGGACAGCACAGCGCAGGGGGCGGACCTGCTTCGGCCTGCGTCACGCAGTGTTTGAAACGCAGTTTTCTGCGCACATGCGGCACAGGAAGTAACTCGCTCAGTAATCCACCAAATTATTATATGATGTGAAAGTCATATGTCTGATGATTTTGTTAATTTCTGATAAATCTCTCGGAAAGACCTGTGTGCTTTATCAACACTGTTTTCCCTGTTATTTTTCCTTTTTACAATTATCCATTATAATGACATTATGGAGGCAGTATTAACAGGTCAAAAGAAAAGGGAATTGCTCATCAGATGATTTTTTCCTCCGTTCCTATATTGCTGAAAGACAGCTGTGAAGGAAAATAAAACTTATCTTAAAAACACAGCCAGTTTTTCTCTACCCCCGATTGGTTTTTTGGGCGTTGCAACCTTCAGATGATATGTCACTTTGTATCATGTTATGCACCTCATCAAATTGTTCTCTGCTTAATCTGAAATAATTCTTGAATTTTTCATCACTCAACTCAGATGTTAAACCAAATGCACCATGGGTATTCCTCTTGAATGTACTCACTCCACAGTGATCTCTTTCCCTACAAATGTCATATAATAAAGTATTCTCGAATTCATTTTCCGAGTCAGATTCTGAGATGAGGTTTCTCAGGTAATCATGAGCGGCAGCCATGATCACAGGGCCTGCATAGGACGACAGACTGCTTCCCATTGTGCGCACCACACCTATGCTGACCTGCCCTGCCCTGTCCTGCCCTGCCCTGAGTCTGCCCTGCTCTGCACTGTCCTGCGTCTCAATGTGCGCCCGGCCTTAGGTGTGGTATCTTTTCTTAGTACCACTGTGGTAGTAGAATGGGTTTCATATTATATATACATATATATACTAATATATATATATATATATATATATATATATATATATATATATATATATATATATATCGTGTGAATCTACGTTTATGTATGAAAGTAAGTGCGTGGCGGGCCAGTGATATATCAGACCCAAGCGAGTGAGGGTTTGTGTCGGTGGGGTGGAGGGGGGGAAGCTGTGTTGGTGAACACGTCGTAAAAAGCATAGCTGGGCCTTCGAAGGGTACCATTGCCTTCAAGCGAAGAAATCTCCTCCCGAGGGCTTCTGCCACGTCCTTCCAATCCGGGAGCAATTTCGATTAGTTTCCTCCTCTTTCAATTACTGGCTTTCAGCGCGGGAGGAAGTCTTGCTGGAGTGCATATGTCACAGCTGATCTATCCTCGTCTGTATCTAACATGAATCTCCTCAATAAAGAAAAGACGATATATATATATATATATATATATATATATATATATATATATATATATATATATATATATATATATATATATATATACATATATTGTACGTTCTTTGATATACGTTGGCACATGACCGTAGCTGTATGCTTCATGCATGTATTGGCGTACGTTCATAGCCATGTTTGAAAACCATATCACAATTATAAATAAGAGTCTCAGGAGGATGACAGCTCTTGCACTGCTTTTCACCACAATCCTTCTAGATTTCAAGCATTCCTATCGGTCCCTGGCGAGGGTTACACCATGAGCATCCAAGTATTCCACAACTTGGATAACACCATCATGGCTACTGAAATGTCTACTGCGCAGATAGACCCAGTGTACTTCGAACTTTCTGCCCAGTTCAGTGCCGGTCCCAAGCCCAGATTAATAGGGAGACTTCGAGTTTCAAAGGCATCCTTCCGTTAAGCATCTGCCAAAACGAATGATGAAATCAGCCGTTCAAGTTAAAAACAGCTGGATGATGCTCATTAAAACCAGCAACCCCGACTAGAGATTAGTCGAGAAGTGTATCCAATTCAGCGAAAACTTATACTAAGTGTAATATGAGGGAATGTTTTAGTTTCGTTAAAGAAAAAGTGTTAACGTACAGCGTTTATACACAATATCCTTCATCAATTATAATAATTGTATTCAACTTGTTAAGTCACCCGATTCAAGAGTTCATTTACGATGCGTTCCAAGCTTCAGACTTTTGTGACCCATTTCCTTCATTCCTAGGGTACAAAGATTCAGAACACCTGGGAAAGGCTAGAGAAATATCTAGAGGACAAAAAGGAGACAACAAAGACCGCGGGCTCTCTAAGTCTAGCCGCAGGTGGTCGTAGTCATTGTGCCACGAGTCGTACCATGGATAAAAGGATTATGATAGTACGCTCTTGAGTAGCAGCGCATACGAAAGAGAAGTCGGTCATCTACTCGGTTTTAGAATTAGTAAACATTCGCTTACCTCAGATAATGCTCGTGAAGATTCGGATTTATGTCTCAGAAAGAGTTTAGTTTTTTTTTTTTTTTTAGCATAGGCTACCTTTTGTACCCCAGGTCCGGGTAAATAGGAGACAGGACAAAGAAAAGAAGATTGGGACCTAACCTCCACATCAGCATGACGTCATGAATACAAGCAACTAAACTGTCGCCAAATATAACCCTCAGCAATTTCGCATTTTCTTTTCCTGCGTCGCGAGAATCAGGAAAATCGCACCAGAAATAGTCCTGTGGGGACACAGGAAGGCTACGCTATTTGGCGCGGTTCAGGGTACCGCATTTCATTTGAGTTCACGAACGCCCAGCGGATACAACCTCACGAGGTAAGAGGAAGACATTTAGGCCGACTGCTCCTGCTGACTTTCGGTTTTCCCTCTCGATTTGTTGGCAGCCGCTTGAGACTGTAACGTTTGTCTGTCTGGCTTCCAGTCTAACATTGTTGCCATACCTTTAAACTGTCTAATACGAAGTTTCCATATGTTCGTTCAGAAGCTAGTTTGCATTTTTCAGAAATATTTGATAAAACGATGGTGTAATTTTATGTTTGACTTTGACAAAAAAATTCATATCTATTTTATAAATAAGTCACTGATTTTCTCATTTGCGAAATTTACGTGCGCTGACGAATACGTTATTATTATTATTATTATTATTATTATTATTATTATTATTATTATTATTATTATTATTATTATTATTATTATTATTATTATTATTTTGTCTATCACAGTCATCCTATTTTTATATACTATGGTGTTTCGGGTTGCATCCTGCCTCCTTAGGAATCCATTACTTTTCTCACTATGTGCGCTGTTTCTAGTAGCACACTTTTCTGCATGAGTCCTGGAGCTACTTCGGCGTCTAGTTTTTCCAGATTCCCTTTCAGGGATCTTGGGATCGTGCCTAGTGTTCCTATGATTATGGGTACAATATCCACTGGCATATTCCATACCCTTCTTATTTCGATTTTCAGGTCTTGATACTTATCGATTTTTTCTCTTTCTTTCTCACCTACTCTGGTGTCCCTTGGTATTGCGACATCAATGTGATAGGCTACTTTCTTCTTGATTTTGTCTATCAACGTCACGTCTGGTCTATTGGCACGTATCACCCTATCTGTTCTGATATCATAGTCACAGGGGATCTTTGCCTGATCGTTTTCTATCACTCCCTCAGGTTGGTGTTCGTACCACTTATTACTGCAAGCTAGCTGGGGTTTCTTGCACAGGCTCCAATGGAGGGCTTTTGCTACTGAATCATGCCTCTTTTTGTACTTTGCTATGTGGTTTATGGTCTCGTCTTTCACATTGCACTTCCTGCATGTGGGTGAGATGTTATTTCCATTTATTGTTCTTTGGACATATCTGGTTCTTAGTGCCTGATCTTGTGCCGCTGTTAGCATTCCTTCTGTTTCCTTCTTGAGTTCTCCCCTCTGTAGCCATTGCCATGTTTCATTGCTGGCCAGTTCTTTTGTCTGTCTCATGTACTGTCCGTGCACTAGTTTGTTGTGCCATTCCCCTGTTCTGTTTTTCATTCTCCTGTCTCTGTATATTTCTGGGTCTTCGTCTACTTTTATCAGTCCTTCGCATGCACTCCTTATTCACTCGTCTTCACTGGTTTTTAGATATTGTCCCAGTGCTCTGCTCTTGATGATGTTGACACAGTCCTCTTTGCTTAGTAGCCCTTTCCCCCACTCCTTTCGTGTTGTGTATAGTCTGTCTGTATTTGCTCTTGGGTGTAGTGTTTTGTGTATTGTCATGTGTTTTCTAGTTTTCTGGTCTATGCTGCGGAGTTCAGTCTTCGTCCACTCCACTACTCCTGCGCTGTATCTGATTACTGGTACTGCCCATGTGTTTATGGCTTTCGTCATGTTTCCGAGGTTGAATTTTGACTTGATTATCGCCTTAAGTCTCTGCATATATGCCTTCCTGATCGTGTCCTTCATCTCTTGGTGTTTTATATCCTCTCCTTCTATTATTCCCAGGTATTTGTATCCTGTCTCATCAATATGTTTGATCCTTGTTACTTTGCCTTTTTGTATGTTGACCAAGGCGCATTTTTCTATTCCAAACTCCATCCTGATGTCCCCAGATACAATCCTTACAGTCTGGATTAGGGTATCAATTTCCTTGATGCTCTTACCATACAGCTTGATGTCGTCCATGAACATTAGATGGTTAATTCTGTTGCCTCCTTTCTTGAGTTGGTATCCAGCGTCCACCTTCTGCAGTACTTTTGTCATGGGAATCATGGTTACTACGAAGAGTAGTGGGGACAGTGAGTCGCCTTGAAAGGTCCCTCTTCTGATGTTAACCTCGGCTAGTTTTATCCCAGAGCTTGCAAGTCCTGTATTCCAGTGTTATTATTATTATTATTATTATTATTATTATTATTATTATTATTATTATTATTATTATTATTATTATTATTATTACATGACTAAAGAATGAGAGTGCAGTAGAAATAACCATGTACATTATGTAACTATTTTCCAGGAATATCATCATTCCTTGTAAACTAAACTCTAAATTACAGAATTCATCTTACACCGTACAAACTACTGTTATTGCAGAATCAATTCATCGTTCATTAAAAAAGTTACCCCAGATGTGAACAGATAGCTATTATTATTTTCGTAAATGGTACTAGAATTTGGTAATGGACAGTACATTATTTGCAGAAATAGAGGTTTTTTTGGTCTTTGTCTCGCCTTAAAACTTGGTTTTTTTTTTCTCTCTTTTTGTTATATTTGATAACCGCCTATTACCTCGATTAGAAATAAGCCTTTTCAGAAAACATCGACTCTGAAATCGAATTTCTTTTTTTTAAATGATTCTATTTTTTCCTGCTCCAGTAGATAATCATTCATATAACGATAGATAAAATTTTATCGTCTTCATTTGACTCGTAGCGTCCGTCGACGATTGGGAAGCTACTCCACTAATCAATCGATTTCCGTTCTTCAAAGGAACAACAGAGAGATGAGCTACCAGCAGAGCGTGAGTGGCCTAAAAGGAGGGGAACCATGTATCTCTGAGCATCTTGTCGACTATGTGACGGACGGGACGACGCTGTGCTCCGCCCAGTACAAGGAGAAACTGCCAAAGGTAAAAGGAAAGTGGAAGTTTGTTTACGGGGCTCCTTCCTGATAGCGTCTCTTGCTGTGAGACTGCGCTCATAGACCGATACAGTTTATAACTTCTTCGAAGATTATTTCCTTTTTTCTACGGGACCGTTCCCTGATAGCTTTTGTTACAGTGAGACTGCGTTCACACACCGAGACAGTTTGTAACTTACTAAGAATAGTAGCTATAATCGTTTTGGCGAACGCTACCAGTAGAGGCTAGTCATATGGACACATTTGTTCACCATGTTGTCAATAAATTATCTTGCCTATTGAATAAGTGATTGGCTGAAATGAAAACTTGTGTGTGTGGACATATGACCAATTTTGTGTGTCAAGAATCCCAAGGCGACTTGTTAAAATAACCTTGTACATCCACCTGACGGTAGAGGTCAGAAAATGCAGAATTGTGACTGTGATTTTTCATCTTTTTCACATTATTTTTCTGATCCTCAGCTTTTTTCTCTCTCTTCTATAACAAGATGTATTGTTTTTTCAGCTAATTTAGTTTCCTAGTTATAACAAGCGTGGGTGTCTGAGGTTAAAACACCAGATCAGTCTCTTTCGTAATACTGTATATGCTGTCTTGTTGTCATCCATTAGATATGCAAGGTTTGCAGTGACGTTGCCAAAAGCTATCACTTTGGAGGCCTGAGCTGTGATTCCTGCAAGGCCTTCTTCAGGAGGACAGTTCAGAGCGAATCGTGGGATACCTTTCTTTGCGTCACAGGGGGCAACTGCGAGATTACCCCAAGCAAGAGAAGCTGCCAGGCGTGTAGGTGAGTCAGATTTACTTGTTCCTCAGAATAATCATCATTACATCTTGAACTGCAGAGATTATTAAAAACTAATCCTAAAACAGAATTCACTAGAGCTGTCCTAAGAGAATAACGATTATTCTTGAGAAAACAGGCAAATATTTCTGTCCATAATTTACCATTTATCTTACAAATGACTTTTCCTACAGGTATGAGTTATGTAGAAAAATTGGAATGGACCCTTCCCTCGTGATGACCATGAGCGACAGAAAAGCTCTGATGTATCGGAAACTTGAAAGGAAAAAACAGCAGCTACTAGAAAATTACAAACAGATGGACCTCCAGCACAGAGTTACTGAGCCAACAGGGCGCCAAGATACTGTTTCTGCATCGATTAGCAGTCATCATGAGGCCAGTATGGAGTGGAATCACTGGAACAGTGACGACAACATAGAAATTTCAAGTACTGAAGTTAGGACAGATATGGACAGCTGTACAATAGAGGACGTTGATGACTGCCTCATCATCGAGACACTTAGTGGAAAAAATCGGGAAAAAATCAAGGGTCTCCAGAAAATCATGCAGACAGCATTAACTTTTCCAGAGTTCCCGAAACACTATTACGAAGAAGACGCTGACGTAACGGAGCACCTCTTCTTTGTATTTTGCAAAGGCATGGGCAAGTTCTTCAGTCTAGTACCAGAATTTCGAGACTTAGACGATAACGACAGGGGTGTTTTACTCAAAGATGCAGTGGCCAAATCGATTTTCGTTTTTGGTGCTCACCAGTTCCAGGAGGTTCATGAATGCTGGCCTCGGAAACTCCTTTCTCCTTTCTGCACATTCCCAACAATATCTTTAGCCACTACAGAGAAGTTTATTGATGACGCAGATACTTTTCAGAAGATGAAAACTTTCATGAGAAAGTACTGTACATTTTTGATGATGAAGTGGTGACCTTGCTAAGCCTGATGATAGGAGCCTTTGATACTGATCTTATGTCACTTACAGATCTGCCAAAAGTAGTAAACTACAAGGAGATTTATGTCCAGCTGCTTGAGGATTACGTTCATTATCGGAATGCATCAATATCTGTAACTTCGTTTTCCTTGGAGCTCTGGGATTGTTTTGCTGAAGTAAAAGATCTGAAGGAGTGTTTCCAAAAAGGCACTACTAAAGAAAAGAAGGATAAATCATCAAAAGAAAAAGACGAAGCTTGCTTTGCTAGTTCGCTCAATGACTTGGGCGAGGACCCAAAGATGCCACCCAAAAAGGCATTCTCCGAACGCATCAAGGCTAAAGAGAGTTTACATAGTACGGAAAGATGTCTGACAAATGAATTCAGGGAAAAGAAGATGAAGACGACAATCTCTGTGGATCTAGCACAGTCTGAGAATAACGAGCAGACTACAGAAGAGGATGATATAATAATAACTTCTGAAAATCTACAGAAAACATATTTCACAGTTACTCAAGATCATAATTATCAGAAACCAAGAGCCCGACTTCCTCCGAAGGAATCACACTATAACAACAGATTTCAAGTATCTGAGGAGGAAGTACAAATATTACCCTCTGATAGCATGAATCGAGTATTTCTGCAATCTGCTACACAATCACAACAAATGAAAAGAGCTATCACATCAAATATATCTGGTGCAGTAACTTTTATGGATGATCACTTGCAACCCGAAGATTACTGGGTACCAAATGGAAGGTTTCCAACAATTTGCTCAATGCAAACGTCGCCAGCAGTGTTAGTTCCCATTGCACCTCAAGGTAATCCATGTTCACCTATGCCACAGAGTATCCAAGTCGGGTATCCAAGTCACTGTGGTTCACAAGTTGATTTGAGCAAAGTATATCGAACAAATGTCTATGATACAGAGCTTTACAGCCCAAAAAACCCCCAGATGTATTCCTCAACCAACGAGAGGCCTGCAACTCGCGAGTTACGACAAGAACCAGAGTTCACATCGCTAGAGAACACGTCTTCTCATGCGGAAATCTTCCAATCTCTTGCTGTAAATGGCACGCCTGTTCAAGTGCCCGTTGGTAGGTTGAGGGGAGCATTCGAACAATTGCGAGCCCATCATAATCGTTACCCAGACCATACGAGCATAGCTTCTGAAATGTATACGAGCCAAGAACAAGGTTTTCCACCTAGTTCCTGTGAGCCTGCCAGGCTTTCCTTGAACAGAATTCTTCAGGATGCACATGCTCGTCCACAGAAGTCAAGACAATCCCCCATGAGTGATATTTGTAACAATCTGAACCATTTGTCGACTCAAGATGACCACCAGTTGGTTGAAGCAGTCCAAGATGTACTGCCTCCCCATTTAGTAAAGCACTTGATCAACAGGCTTAGTAATGGACGGTGAGAACAACTATACATGTTGCTTTGAGTTTTCATCAGTGTAGTAAACACTTTGCAGCATATTCTGGTGTTTTCCTTTAGAAAGAACGTCAGCCTTGGTACTTCAGAGACAGAATATACCCAACTACATGTTGGTTTGCTTTCAACTGTGATATTTTCTAGATTGTGATTATCCAGAACTGCTCTGCCATCAAAGATTGATTCTTGAAAAATACACTAGTGGATATATTTGAATTCTTATTCATTTTCAAAGAATCTTTTGTGTACAATGTTTTAAATTTTTCACGCAAGTCATAACTCATATCTCTCAAACAAATAAATTAAAAAAATGTAAACCCTTTTGAGTAGGACTTCCATAACATCAACTACATCATATCTGCTTTTCGCCAGCCTAAAGTCCTCCATTCTCTCCACATGACCCATTCAGCTCAAAACGCTACTCCACCTGACTACCTTGGCTAACCTTTTTACAAAATCTTCAGGTCTTTTCATTCTCGCCATGTCAACCATCTCTGCCTTTAGCTTTTAGCTCTATAGAAACTTCTCTTCTCTTCTAAAAGTTCTGCAAATAATCCTTCTACCTTCCTTTCTTTGTTAATGTTCTGGAATTCAGCGTTACCCTAGGTCTACCATCACTTGGTAGATTTATTACGAAATACTTTGAAAAGTCCATCGCGCTTTTTTGGATACGCTTGTCACTACAAAGCCTTAAGACCCAAAAAGTGCAAGAAATATGAAGATATTATAATGTCCGGTAACGGGAAACGAAGCCGGGTTCCATAATCACACCT
The DNA here is from genome assembly GCF_040412425.1 of Macrobrachium rosenbergii. NCBI lineage: Eukaryota > Metazoa > Arthropoda > Malacostraca > Decapoda > Palaemonidae > Macrobrachium > Macrobrachium rosenbergii. The sequence goes on along the minus strand of NC_089754.1, from coordinate 40,160,617 downwards.
AGGTCACGTCGTGCATGTGCTTATGCAATTTGGTAATGAGGCTGATAATTACAACCGTTTCGAGAAACAAATTAATAACCATGTTTTAATTTGTCTCTTTAATGTTCTCTCTCAGCTCAACAATTACGAGGGGAGAGCAAGGGTGACTTATAAGGGTCACAAGCCCGTTACCAACCCATAACCATAAGCAACAGAGCTCGACCTACAAAGGCAGGAGGAAAGATTAGCTTTTAATCCTGTGTATGGTACATATGCGGGATACATACCCATACAGGAAAAGATTATATGGGTCAACTATTTACCTTAGGATATGGAGTTATTCTGTAAACAGAGATTTTTTTTATCTCCTCTTCCTTCTTCTTTTTCTTCTCGTCGGCGTAGTGGTATTATTTTGGTAGATTTTACCTGCTACGTTGCAGGAAGATCCGTCAAGTCCGTTTTCTTTAGACCCTCCCTTAAGGTAAGTCCAGACGATGCGTTTTTCCATGCGCTAAGCGCATGCCTTTTGGTTTAAATAGAATGCGAAAGTTGAAAGACGAATTAGGAACGTGTTTAAACGCATGCAGCCTCTTACTGTCTACACGTTGCTATGTGCGCTGTCGACTGCGTCAAAGGCATGCGGAAAATCGAACGAAAAAACGCATCGTCTGGGTTTACCTTAAGGGGGAGTCATATATCACCCCCTCCCTCCCCTCCCCGCCTCCAACAGTCATTAGTCGGAGTGCAGAGGGTGGTAGAAGCAGATGGAAAACGCCATTTCAAGCAGCATTAAAATTTATACCCGGTTGACCCCTGACCTCCACCCTCTCTCTCTCTCTCTCTCTCTCTCTCTCTCTCTCTCTCTCTCTCTCTCTCTCTCTCTCTGTCTCTGTTCGTCCAGCGATTTTACCGATAGGTCTAAGAAATACTGCAAGAAGAAACAGATAACCAGCATACTGATTCGACAGACTTCAACTATGCAGAGTATATACGAAGCTGCATCCCGGCCCGTACACAAATAACTCAGATACAAAATGGTTACTGTGGCCGAGTGTTTTCAAGGTGAAGAGTTCTGTTTTATTGCATTGTTCTGCTTTTCCATACTTTTGTCATCAGCCGCTGACTCAATCAGTGTGGTAAATATGATTATAACTGTGATTATATTTTTATTTAAAACCAGCCCTTGTATACTATAACTCATTGTACAGAAGAATCAATACAAATAAGAAAATAATAAAGACGAACATTTGTACAAGCAAACTAATTCCTAAATAAAATAGTCTCACTGAATACTATAAACGTTCATAGCCATTTTACGGGCATTCTTTACTTTACGTTATCTCATCTTCCAGCTTTTATTCCGACAAATAATCTGGTACTTTTTATAGGATCTTTCTAGATAGTGACCCCCAAGAGTTTTCGGGGTCGTTATCTAGGACTAATATTTCTTGGGGCCACTATCTTTATGATATTTACAGTCTTTTGTTTATGTTTTTACGGTAATCCCCAACGGGCTTGCACTAAACACGCCGCCAAGATGGATGCATGCCGGGTTAAAACCAGTAAGGGTCAAAATTTTAATTCCTATCCTGTTCTGTATCTCATTTAAAGACGAATTTCACATTCGTTCGGATGACGAACTATTCATTCTAGAAGAATGACACGTGAATTATCTTCAAAATGACGAACGCAAATCTTTGAACCAAAGCTCGTAGCGAGATTATTAGCCTTATACTTCTTTCGATACACGTTGAGGTATGCTATCACACCGGATAGAAAAATCATGATCGTCAAGTTCATTCTTAAAATCTTTCCGTAAACATATGTTCCTCACAGCTATCAAGCAATAAATACAATGTCTGCCCTGTAAATCCTTTCTGAACAGTAGTAATACCGACTTACCGTAACAACTTTAGCCTTAAAACTGCACAAAGGACGTGGCTCGGTTGGTCTCGTGGAGTGGCCTACGGGCAGACACTCACAGTTCTTGTATCGAAAAAGGGTCCCAGACAGGCACTAGAAGGAAGGACATTGTCCAGGTTCGAAATTTCTTGAAACAGAGAGTCAGAGAGAGAGAGAGAGTGCGTTATGGAAGAAGAGATGGAGACAGACGTGGGTAGCAATGTAAGTACTATTACAGACAGGATTGGGTCTACCGGCGTTTGAAACTGGTCTCCTTGGACTTACATTAACCGAATGCACCTGTATATATATATATATATATATATATATATATATATATATATATATATATATATATATATATATATATATATGTACATGTGTGTATGTGTGTGTGTCTATGCGTTCACGCCCGCGTTTGTGTACATTTAGTCAGATTTTCATATTTTCGGGAACCCACTGCTGTCAACTAGCTAACAGACATCATTCACCGCTCAGACCGTACAAGGGGTACTAACGGGGCAGGTTCCAAGCATTCAGTTTCCGCCCAGCATAAAATTAAATTAGCTCAGTGCAAGGACGCCACAGACTTCATATAGCCGCAAACACACACACACACACACAAATCCGTTTACCATAGAAGTTTAATTGTCTGTCTATGCTAGTCTGTTTATTCTTTAACTCAGATTAATGAAGAGAAGAGTTTTGAAAGATGATATTTCAGTTGGAACTCTGGCTGTGTCATCTCTTTGCTTTCCTTTCCACACAATAGTGAGAATCAAGTTAACGAGGAAATGAAATGAATGTGCAAATTGAAAAAAAATAATCAGGTTTTAACCAGAGTTTCCGAGTTTATTTTTCTGAATTCTCTCTCTCTCTCTCTCTCTCTCTCTCTCTCTCTCTCTCTCTCTCTCTCTCTCTCTCTCTCTCTCTCTCTCTTTCTCAATTATATTATCACAGCCGCATCAAAATCACGTACACACACCGGTATAAGTACTGCTGGTTAGGATACTTTCCTCACCAACGTGTGGCCTGAGTTCGATTCCCAGGTATGCGGCATGATTCAGGCACGTTCCATTAAAACCTATTGTATCAGAGGCCATAAATCCAGCAGCTTCATCCCAAAAAACGCAAATATATACTGGTTTCATTTACTTTAACAGGAAAATTAGTACACATATATATATATATATATATATATATATATATATATATATATATATATATATATACATATATACATATATATATATATATATGGATATATATATATATATATATATATATATATATATATATATATATATATATATATATATATATATATATATATAGTACATATATACATATATATATATATGTATATATATATATTTATATATAATATATATATATATATACATGCATATAATCAGAAACATATACAGATACATCAATCAACGTTTAGGTCAGCAAAAGCGTCATGATTTTGTAAAACATTCCTAGACCGTTCCTTCCTTGTAAAAGGCCAGCGAGCTATGAATTTCTCACGACACACACACACACACACACACAAACTCATAAATCGCAGAATGCAGCGTCATAAATATCCTTCGTTCTGAATTGCGAAACATTACAGTTTGAAAACGTCCTGTGTTGACACAGCACTCGAAAGCAGGAATTCTGGTGCGCGTCCCACCGCGTTGCTAGAAAGCAATCGCTCCTCCACCCGCATGTGTGCTTTGCATTCGCCGAGGCATCGGTTGTGGTGGTGATGATGATGACCTTCTGGTCAATTGTGTAATATTTTCGTCCGTCATTTTTTTTTCGTATGACGATACAGCAACAACAGCAGCAGAAGCAGCGCTCGGCGAATGGCCCTACCTCAGTGCATTTTGCTGTCTCGTTTGTGATGGAGCGTTTTTTTTTTCTTTAACGCTGGAGCCAACGAGAGCCTGACCTAAGATCATATTTTTTTACTGCAAGGATCTTCGTCGGGTCGACGCAACGGACATCAGATTTGACAAAAGTAGGAACAGTTGTTTATCTATGATCATTCTTCTTATATCTTAAGTATATGAGAAAAAGACAACGGTAACACCATACCTCAAACAGTAAAATCGCAGAAATCAATGTATCATTTCCATATCTAAAAAGCATTAGGGATTATTACCGATTTACAAAGGCTAAACATTATATATACAGGATTTTCTGTCTTATTTCAAAACAAAGTATTTCAAAAATACTTCAGAATACAACTTGAGATAACATACGGATAACAACCCCATTCCGGATAGCCAAGTATTCATTCTCATGAATATCCGAACTTTAGTTTAACCAGCGCTATGGAACTAACAAACAATAAACTTCCAAACAATACTGGGATATCAAGATCGCTCCGGTTACCGGCGGATCCTCTCTCACTAGTGTGTGTGATGTGCATGACTACCGGTACATATCATCGTATTCATTGTATTCACGGAATGGTCGAGTCTGGATTCCTGGAATGGAGCCGATTTAGATCAAACCGCACTTGGCTTCTTACTATCGTTTTGACCTGAGGATCTTTAAAAAGAAGAGCTACCTAGTGCTCGCAACTAGCCCAGACCTGAGTAAGAAAAAGGATGTTAGGAAAACATAGGCCTACTGGGAAGGTGGAATTGTAATCGTGTTTCGTCAGTAGCCTTTTAAATCGATTAATAATGAATAATAATGAATTACAGGTTCGTTATATGTTCAATATTAATTCATTGTTGATTCAGTTCCTTCATTTGGTATCCTCATCATTATGATTATTGTTTTAGTTATATATCAGGAGATGTACTAAAATTTTGTCAATATCGATCTCTTTCTCAATTTACTTATTTGTTTTCCTATCACTAAAGTTATAATTAGCTCCGAAGAAAATTTTCAAATAACGTATACAAATGAAAACGTAAAATGAGAATGCTAGTTACCATAGCAACGCAATTTTACAAGTTTAAACATTATCTTCTTTCTCTTCACTTCTGAACTGTGAGACATCCTACTCACTTCTGTGTTTCTTTACTTGTATTTTTAATTAAGATAGTTGAACATACGCTACCGGGGTCTAAGCGATGTCAGGCAGGGCAGCCGATCGAGACTACAGGTCTATCCCAAAGCCAAATCAAAAGTCCTTCAAAAGAAGGCATCGTGCTTACCCCATACAAAAATGGGAAAAAAGCACGTTAAAAGAAGTAGAAGAAGTTGAACAAAATCACTCTACAAATATCTAATGACTTTTTTTATTATTCTCAAAATCAGGGGTACGGATGAATGAAAATTCTGACTTACAAAATTTGTAAAAACAAAAGATTGAAACTGCATACGGAAGTTGAATTATCCATGAGTCTAGTACGATCTGGTTTTGCTCTGCGGATATGAATCATAGTATGGCAATGAAACTTGAAAAGGTTTTGTCGATTTGAGAATAAATATAGAAGAATATTATGAGTCAGATGGCAGGATAGAGTGAGAATTACACCACAAGGGAAATCACGTTAACTTCTCGTGTAGATAATGATAAAAGAGAGATGGAGATGGCTTGTACAAGTCCTCTATGCAACCCCTGGGAGAACAGTAGGCCTACGTGGTAGCTTCAGCTAGGCACCTATGGGCACCAGAAGAGTTGGAAAATCTAGACCTACTTAGATGAGAAGTGAGAATGGAGATGACTGAAGATATGCAGAAGATAAACACAAGGAAGATATAAGTGGCGCTGGAGGCGATGATGCTGGTGACGATGTAAAGTATTAGCATGTTCCTAAGGCTACCGACTGGACATCAAAACTCTATGGTTGTGACGGAAACCAGCCTTGTCTCTCTCTCTCACCCTCGACAATGAAGTCCTCAGCTACATTCTCGCTCTCTCTCACACCCTCGACAATGAAGTCTTCAGCTACATTCTCTCTCTCTCGACAATGAAGTCCTCAGCTACATTCTCTCTCTCTCTCTCTCTCTCTCTCT